>NW_006772766.1:97379-100606 GCF_000442215.2 Lipotes vexillifer | reverse complement strand
CTGTAGATCTACATTCCTGCCCTGTTGGTTTTTTGGCCAGAGGTATCCCAGCAGTGGAGCCTATAGGCTATTCGGTGGGGTCAGGCCTTGGTGTCAAAATGGCAGCCTCCAGGATGGCTCATGCCAGTGAGTACTCCCCAGTACTTCTGCCACCAGTGTCCTTGACCCTGCAGTGAACCACAGCTGCCCCCCACCTCCCTAGGAGACTCTCCAAGTCCACCATGTACATCTGGCCCAGGCTCCTATGAAGTCACTGTTTTTTATCCTGGGTCTTGGTGTACATGAGACCTTGTGTGTGCCCTTCAAGAGTGGAGTTTCTGCTTCCCTCAGTCCTGTGGAGTTCCTGTGATCAAGGCCCACTGGCCTTCAAAGCCAAATGCTCCCCACTAGCTATCTACCTTACATTTGGTAGTGTATATATGTCCATGACTCTCTCTCGCTTTGTCACAGCTCACCCTTACCCCTCCACATATCCTCAACTCCGTTCTCTAGTAGGTCTGTGTCTTTATTCCTGTATTACCCCTAGGTTCTGCCGAATAGCACAGGGAGATCAGCTCGGTGCTTTTTGACTGCCTGGAGGGGTGGGATAGGGTGGGTGGGAGGGAGGGAGACGCAAGAGGGAAGAGATATGGGAACATATGTATATGTATAACTGATTCACTTTGTTATAAAGCAGAAACTAACACACCATTGTAAAGCAATTATACCCCAATAAAGATGTTAAAAAAAAAAAAAGCCAAATGCTCTGGAGGCTCCTCCTCCTTGGGAGCTTGGGAGCCTGATGTGGGGCTTAGAACTCTCACTTCTGTGGGAGAACCTCTGCAATATAATTATTTTTCAGTTTGTGGGTTGCCCACCCAGTGGGTATGGGATTTGATTGTATCACAGATGCACCCCTCCTACCATCTCGTTGTGGCTTCTTTTTGTCTTTGGAAATGTTGGTAGGTTCCAGTCCTTTTTTGTTGGAGGTTGTTCAGCAGGTAGTTGTGATTTTGGTGTTTTTGTGAGAGGAAGTGATCTCAGGTCCTTCTATTCCACGATCTTTTTCTCAGACCTGGTGCCCCAGCCCAGACTCCCTCATCCAAGGCAGCACCCACCCATTTTCTGTGGGTCTGTATGAGGAGCACTCAAGACAGAGTGCAGGGCCTTCTCCTGGTGCCAAGGTCACAGTCTTGGAGAGGTGCCCATCCTTTGGTCAAAGCCACAGCAGACCCAGCAGATCCTCTATATATTTCACAAACATTTGTTTTTCCTTTTCTGTGAAATGCCTGTTCAAATCCTTTTGCTGATATTTCCATTTTGGTTTATCTTTTTTTTGAATCACATTAGAGGTTTATATATAAAATGCCACTAAATAAATGTACACAATGTTAGCTTGTGTTAGCATTTTCAATGTTAAGAGGCAAGTGGACTTTTCTTAATATCCATTGATTCTTTTTTCAACTATTTGTTGAACACCTGCTATCTTCCAGACTCCAGAATATATAATGTTGAGCAAAAGAGATATAATTCCTGACCTCATGAGAATTATGATCAGTTAAATGGGTAGAAAGATATTAATTAAACTATTAATTAAATAGCTACAAATAATTATAAGTGCTGTAAGAGAAAAGTACCTTGACTAAAAGGATTGAGGAATCCAGGCTGGTGGGCCATTAGGTAGGCTGCAGTAGACAAAAGATGAGTAGCAGTGCTCCCATTCAAAGAACCAGAACAAATAGGAAAGGACCTCTCATCTCCTGAAGACAATCACCCTCTAAGGCTGTTTCTCATTAGCTCTAGGATCACAGTCTGCTTGAAAAGTATTGCTTTATGAAATAAAGTTAGCTATAAAAGTACTGGGTGAATAGAGAATCTAGCATTTCACTATTAATCTTTGGCCAAAAATGAGGAAAATACTATCCTCTGTATCCCCTGACAAGTCCACTGCCGGAATCCTTCTAGGAAAGCCAGGAGAAATATGTGATGGGTAAACAAATGTTTTCTGCAGAAACTAGGGAAACTGTGACTTGTGGAAATCCAGTAGGACTGTGTACTCCATTATAGCACTATCAACACCAACAAGAGCAATGATATTAGCAACATCAAAACTCAGAGCAATGGCAAGAATATCAAGATGCTTAAAAACAGGAGCAACAATATCCACATGAACTAGAACATCAATCACAACAGCAGGCAGTATAATGACAGAGGATGATAAGAGCACCTCAGACTTTTTTGTACTTACTCTTTCAAGAAGACAGTAACAGCATGTTCAAGGATGCTTGCCACTTCTGTCATGCTATGCACTGAGAAACCACCTTCAACCTCAAGAAACATGGAATGGAAGATAAAGTGTGGCCCCAGAGTGTGATCCATCAAACTCTTATGATCCATTGGAGAGACACCATCCACTGTGAGGAAAACTGCAATCCTGAGCAAGAATTGCTCCTAAGAGTTGTATGAGGAAGTCCAAAAAATTTGGAGAAGTTGTCCGTTTCATCTGGTCTCTACTCCCACATTTCCAGCCTTTCCATGCTTGACTGAGAAACCCATCTAGGCTTGAGACCTAAGAAAGTCTTCCTAACACAGAAAACAGTTTGGGTTGCGGTAGGTAGCATTGGCCTAAATAGTTTCTATTTATGATGCTTTATAACAAAATAGAATGACCTTTACTTAATTGACTCGTCATTTTAAGACCTTAAAACTTAAGAAGCAGAAGAATATAAGACTTCAAATTCTCCAGGACTCATGGCTCTCTGGCTGATGAAAGCTTCACAATATGGTTTGAGGCTAGGCTGTGATAAGGGCTGGGCTGTAGTGAGCTTAGAAGTTAGGGCTGCTCCAGGGAGAGGTTTGAACCCATAGCCCTTCTAGGGAAATGTGGGGGCCTTGGCTGTCCCAGTTTGTCAATGTTCCTCTCAGAGTGTGGTGCCCATAAGGGAAAACATTCTGTAGTCTGACTTTTTGGCCACCACATTTCACAATTGATGCATACTGAGCTCACTGTCCACCGAAATCCCAAAGCTGTATTACACATGCTTCCTCTAAGCCACATCTCATCAGTGGCCCTTCTCCTTGGATAGTGTCAGCAGCACATCAACACATTCTTTTGTTTTTGTCTCCTCTTTCTCTAGCCTCCAAGGAGACTATCCCCCTCAACCTCCTGTCTGTTGTGACAACACAACAGTAACTTCAGCCAAATTACAACATAATTGAATAGGTTACTGTTTTCTATATACTAAATT
>NW_006772766.1:93140-97369 GCF_000442215.2 Lipotes vexillifer | reverse complement strand
TCCTGCTATGTCTTCCTAAACACTAGACTTGGGACACAACCTGGTCCTTTTTTCGAGACTTGGGACACATTTGAGTTCCATCACACCAGTAATACGTGTCCAAATCCCTTTTTCAGGCTCAACTGTTTCTGCAAAAGGCTGAGCTCATATGTTTCTTGTTGATTATGTTTGATTCATTTTCCAAACAATCAAATTTGGTCAATTTGACCTCTATAGGAGCAAGTAGAGGAGATAGGATTGGTTGGAGGATGTGATCCTTGTGGGATTTGGCACACCATCACGATAACTATCCAAAGTTCAACTCCTCCAGAATTTATAATAATCAGCTCTTACATATCATTTCTTTTTAAAGGTTAAACAAGTCTGATTTTATTATAAAGAGGCTTTACTATTTATTTATTTATTTAGGACTGTGTTGGGTCTTTGTTGCTGTGCACAGGCTTTCTCTAGTTGTGGCCAGCAGGGGCTACACTTCGTTGCAGTGCGCAGGCTTCTCATTGTGGTGGCTTCTCTTGTTGTGGAGCACGGGTTCTAGGTGCGAGGGCTTCAGTAGTTGTGGCACATGGGTGCAGTAGTTGTGGTTTGTGGGCTCTAGAGTGCAGGCTCAGTAGTTGTGACGCACAGACTTAGTTGCTCAGGCAGATTCTTAACCACTGCGCCACCAAGGAATTCCCTGCATATCATTTCATTTAGTCTCTGTAAGAGTCCAGTGAGATACACATTGTCACCTGTTTATTGATGAGAAAGCCAAGGTTTAGAGAGACTAAGGGTTGTGTTTAAAAGTTACACAACTAGTTATGAGCAGAGCTGAACACAGAAACTCTCTTGAATAATAATGCAGGATTTTTCTGCCTTTCCATTTGGATTTACCTAAAAGTTGGTGGGACCTCCCACCAATGCTACTCCTGCCGTGACTATCCTGTTTCTGACTGTTTTTGGAGACCTCACAGTGGGACAAAACATGCCTGTGACAAAATCATGTGATGCCTTGTCCAGACCTGAATTAGAAGAGAAAGGAAACTGGCCTCATTGCTTAGGTGCTGCTGCCAATGAGGTGGCCTGGTCATAGTGCTTAAAGAGGAGGAGAGAGATTTTACCAGACTACTAAAGTCTCCCTTTGCCAGGGACTCATAATGCCCTGAGAGAGACATCAGTGGACAGTGGACTAAAAAAACATTCGTCTCTGCCTGTATTAGTTTTTTAGGGTTGCCATAATAAACAATTCAGACTGGGTGGCTTAAAAAACAAACAAAAAATATTTCCTTATAGTTCTGGAGGTTAGAACTTTAAGGTGTCAGCAGTTTTGGCTTCTCCTGAGGCCTCTCTTTTGTCTTGGAGGTGGCCACCTTCTCACTGTATCCTCACATGGTCTTTCCTCCATGTGTACACATTCTTGGTGTCTCATTTTGTGTCCAAATTTCCTCTTCTTATAAGGATACCAGGCAGATTGGATTAGGGCCCATCCCAATGGCCACATTTTAACTTAATTACCTCATTAAAAGCCCTATATTCAAATACAATCACATTCTGAGGTAGTGGGTGTTCAACATATGAATTTTACAGGACAAAACTCAGCTCATAATACTGTTCTTCAGAGCGTGGACTGAAATTAGTCCTCCTCCTTTTAGTTTTAAATACATAAAGAATAGCTGCATAAAGAGACACATAAATAAGGTAGTTTTGAGAAGAAGGATGTGTGGTGAGAGGGGTCAAGATATTGATTACCATCTAGTATCTATACCTGTTCCAATTCCTTCACCCCTAGGACTAGAATTTCAGGGTTTCTTGGCAACCCCTTATTGTCTTCTTACTACCAGAATCTTATTTTTCTTGCTGAACTGTCTCTTTTCTCCTGTTTGGCTAATATTTGATTCTTTGAGAAAGTTTGGCTTTCTGGAAACAAGTATACAAAATAAAATTTTGATCTATATTTATAGATCTTTGATCCAAAAATGGACATTCTATCTTTAGGCAGTGATAATCATAAATATGGTAGACATAGATTTCAGATTTCCCAGCATAACTTCAGGTCTAAAAGTTTGGTCTTATTGCTCCCATAATTACATACACATTTGTTAGACTGTTTGTTCGCATCTGGGTTCAGAAAATATACTTCAGCGAGTTACTAAATAAATTTTAGTATTCCCTTCAATAACTTTCCATTGTTTGGGGGACAAATTCTAAACTCAGCATGACATTCTATGTTCTCAGTGATTTGGACCTGCACATCTATCCAAGTTTCATCTCCTGCCACTCCCAACATAAATTTTGTGATCAAACCACACAGAATTTTAGTCACCCAAAATTACCTGCTTCATCTACATTTCTACACATGTGTTTTAGGATACTCTTCTAGAATGCCTATGATGCTCTTCTTCCCACCCCTACCCGTAAACTGCCTGCTATCATCTTATTTATCCTTCAAGTCTCATTTAAAATCTTCTCTGTGAAACTGCTCCTGCCCTCCCTAGGAAGTTAATCACTCCTGTTTTGCCACTGTAGTTTATACATACTATATTGCATATTATATATACTATAATATAGCTTATACATATTGTATTACATATTACACTTGAATATATCATAGTGATTAGCACTTTGTCCTAATTGAACCATTCTGTTTATTTGGCTATCTTCCCCACTAAACAGGGACCTGACTCAGAGTAAGTACTCATGTGTTTGTAAATTAATGAATAAAAAAATATGAAGAGGACATTGCCAAGGATGTATGTCTTCCCCTTCTTACCCTCCAACATGATCAACATAATTTCTGTGATTAATGATATGGGAGTGAGGTAGAGATAAGAATAGCTAAACCTAGGCTTCTAACCTGTTTACCAGTTATGGGATCTGATCTGATCTAAGCTGAATTACCAATGCTGGGCCCTAAGAAGACCAATCCAAGTTGTCAAATTAACCTAAACTCCAAAAGGTATAAGTAGTTCAGGGGAAGGCAGGATGGCCTGATAGACATGTTCCCAGACAGGCCAAGTGTCATGTTAAGGGTTTCAGAAAACCTGGCTTCCCCCAGCTCCATCACCTGAGGTCCCCATCCCAGGGTCCCTGAGACTCTGAGAGACCAGAATATTGCCACAGAAGTGAGGAAATACCAGCTTGGAAATTACCACACATAGGCTTTGGGGAGGTAGTATGGGGGTAAGATGGAGGAAGAATGGTACAGAGAGACTGATGCAAAAGCCAACTGTCGTTCTTGAGCAACTGAGGAGGTATGGGCTAGAAGTCCAGACTGTTGTTGCTGGGACTTCCCTTTCACAATGACTCTGCAGTGAGTAACGGCTGGGGAGGTGGTTATAGAGGCCACCTCAGGCCAAGCATGGGCTAGGGGTGGTGGCAGATAAGCCACCCACTCATGAGTTCCCACACCATCCTACTTTCCTTCTTCACATCTGTTATTACATCAGATCTGACAACAGCCCTGTAGTGTAGGCAGGGCAAAGATTATGACTTTTGTTTTATATTTGAGGATGTTGAGGCCCAGAGCAGTGGTCCGTAAGGCAGCCTCCTTCCCTAATAAACTGCTCAACTACACTCAGCTCGTGGTCCCTCCATGCCCAGAGCTTGAGCTCTGCTCTTGCTGGAGCCTCATTTCCATCCAACTTAATATCTGTTTGGCCTTTCCATGACTTCAACTTCTCCATTTCAGCCTAAGCATAACACTGACCCCAGTAATGTCAACTTCTCTCATCCTGACTTATGTTGGGTCAGAGGCAGCAGTCATTTACTCACTAAATATTATTTAATGTCTCCTACCATGTGCCAGGTACTAAGCACTAGCTAATATATCAATGAATAAAACACAGTTTCTGTTTTTCTCACAGAGCTCACAGTCACAAAATGCAGTGTACAGAACCAGGGAGGTGATCAGCAATAAACATGTAAATTGATCCAAAATTAAATTATTCCAAATGGTAGGAAGCAATATACTGTGAAAAAAATCAGTACGGTTTTTACTATGTGAGAGAAAAGGGATAAGGAGAGCTACTCTTGGGTTGGAAGGGGGGCCATCCCATGAAAAGGATATTTTAACACCTGAAGGATGAGAAGGATTCAGCCATGGGTTGAAGGGAATTTCAAAGGTCAGGAGGTAAAAAAGAGCCAGAGATGTACATAGTCCACCTGACTAGGGTTAATAGCCATCTGGAGGCAGTGTAGTACGCAGGAACAGCACTGGATGCAACCTGAGGAATCCCTTTGCTTTTAGAGCCATT
>NW_006772766.1:52511-93130 GCF_000442215.2 Lipotes vexillifer | reverse complement strand
CTGCTAAAAGTTCTTTAAATGGCACAGAAAGGAACTGGCATTTAGTAAGTATCTACTATGTGCCAGGCATAAATTAATCCCTTTCCTGCATGGATTTTTAAATTTTGTTCAGTCTCAGTATTCTCATCTGTATAAAAAAGAAGTGGGGATATTTGTTCCCTAAGGGCCCTTATAGCTTGCAGACATTAACTAGTCCATGACCCCATCTTCCTGTTAGAAAGTTGAAGCCTGCAGAGATGAAGCACTTTTGCCTCAGGTTGTCTGATGGATAAGTACATCACTCTTCAACTCTAGGCCTGATCAACTAAGGTAGGACTGAGATAGTCTCATCTGAACTAAAAACTAAATGGGCACACCAGACTCTTGGCACTGCTCAGGAAGGAGTATACGGGGGGACTCCATCTTGGATGCAGAGGGAGGAAGTCATCTGTGAGCCCATTGATAGTATGGTTTTGCCTTTGGATGTCAGCAAAGCTTTTCTTAGCAGCAGATATTTCCAGGAAGAGCAGAAACTGCAACACAGTGTTTTGGGTAGATAAGCTTTATCCTGGTCGGGGCAGAGGCCTTGGAAGAGGGTTAGATATAAAGTCCAAAATCTTTGTGCTTTCATGGGAGGAGATCTGATGAAAGTTTCAAATCCATTTTCATTTGTTTTCTATAGCTGTCTTTTCTTCTACTTCTCCTCTGCCTCCTTCTCCTCCTCCCCTCCCCTTCCCCCTTCCACCTCTTCCCCCTCCTCCTCTTCCCCCTCCCTCTCCTCCTTCTCCCTCTCCTCCTCTTCCTCCTCCCCTTCCCCTCCCCCTCTTCTCTCTGCAACTCAAAGTGCTACAGCCAGTTATAACCTCAGGCTCAGGTTTACCTTAGCACTTAGTCCTAACATCTATCCCAGCTCCCAGCTTGAGGGAGAGAATAGAAGAAGATAAAGGAGAGAAGGAGAGGAAAATGGGAGAAGAAAGAAGGAAGAGAAGATGAGAGAGGAAGGAGTAGAAATAAAAAGGAAAGTAGAGGAGAGGAGTGCAGGGGAAAGAAGGAGAGGATAATTTCTCTTTGAATAGTATTCTCACCAATCCTGCCTCACCATGAAAGCAACTTCAGAGAGGCCTAAGGCTTTTCCCGTGAAATAGTATTTCACCTTGATAATAATGCAACACTTTGGTTACCAAACTTCTCAAATCAATAACCTCAACAGAAATAAAATGCATCTGCACATCCCCTGAATCTTCCAGAGTCGCTTGAGCTCATTCCAATTTCTATCAGGGGAGAGAGCAGAGCTCTTTGTACATAGGAGTAGGGGAAAAGTGACACCCACTTCCTCCTTTCACTCTACCCAAAGCAAAGGTTCCTCTGAGATTTTGCTCAGTAAAATCAACATGTACTAGATTAGCCATCTGGAGAAGTCCTTAAGGGGATAGAAGCTCTCACTAATCAAAGTAGGAAAGAACAGAGCCTCACAGAAATCAAAAATCTAATTAAGGTGGAATCTCAAGAGGTCTGACAGGATATTAAAGAAGTTCTAGAAGGCTCATCAACAAGATTAGCTCATCTGCAGAAATAACATAGAAGGGTGGGTGGGAATTCTGTATGAACACTGGAAAAAAATAGGACCTAGAGCTGAACGTGCTCATTGTATCCATGGTAATGTCTCAGGGACAGATAAAATAAATAGGTTACCCTGACTCTCCTTTTCACTCCATTTTAGTTGAGGAGGTTTGGGGAAAGGAAGAACTCATTAAGTTCATCTAATGTCCTTTGTCCGGTCTGTGTTTTCATCAAGCAATTTTGTGATTAATTTGGCTTCCAGAATGATTTTTTCTGAGCAAGAGAGAAATTGTTGTTCAGCTAAAAATTCCCCAGCTGTTTTGGGATTATATTTGTTCTGGAATTAAAAATACAAAAAACAAACAAAAACCCTTTGTTATTACATCCATTTCCTGTGATTTTGTCTTGTATGAATCAGTTCATTGACTATGGTCAGGTCAACTCCAGGTATCTTCTCAGAAATGAAGTTTGGAAGTCATGTAAAACTGAACCCTGTACCCCAAGATGAGAGATATCTGAGAAGTGTATGGTCAGGCCACTCAAGATGGCTGTTCTCTTGCTTTCTGTACATCCCCGACTCGACCAGTGCCTGCTTTACCTACACCCTACTAACATGACTAACGTTCCTACATACTTGCCACAGGCCCCAGCTAGTGACTGTTCTTATCAAAGAGGCTGTGTGGGGCGTTCCCCTCTGCTAGTTTCCCTGGTAACTGGTGAGTTAACCTGACGTCAATTCCCACTATAACTGGCAATCTCCCCTTACCCCTGGGAGCAAGGCCTGCTGCCACGTCCTGCCCACCTTCCACCCCACACGGTGTGGTGCTGCTCCAGCACCTTTCTTCAGACATATAAGATCCCCCATCCATTAAACCACTGATGTCTCTGTCGCTGACTCTGCACCCTTTCTTCAGTCTTGAAGCTGGGCAAGCACAGGGGCTTGTAGGCCGGTGGAGTACAGCCCAAGAAGTAAGCCCATATCCTTAGAAGGCACTTCTATCTCATTCTGTAATGTCAAGTAGCCAATTTATTTAGTTTGCAGATGGGGACAGTGAAGTGCAAGAGGGTAAGAAACTTGCCCAAGTGTGTCAATGGCAAAGCCAGGATCTAGGCCTAGGTCATAACCTTGTTCTACCTAGGCTCTTGTCCTATACCATTCTATGTCTGCATTTTGTAAACTCTCTCTTAGCCTCTAAATAAGGATCAGGAGTTCTGTGAACTCTCAGAAAAGTAGTCATTAAATCAATTGAACCTAGTTACTTTTCTAGTAACTGCCCAAGGGACAGAAGTCTATTTATAACTTTGCTCCTTTTGACTTTAGATGACAGACTTCTTCCCTCTACTGCCCCCCACCCCCCATAACCGGGTTTTCCCTTTTATCTCATTTAATTTCTTTTTCTTCCTTACTTAAGGTGACAGGAATATAACCCTGATTGAAACTGTGTTCCTTCCTTTTCAAATTTTCTATCAGTATGTCCATGGGAAGAAAGTAGAAGTTTAGAAGAAAACCCAATTGCTGTGCCATCCTATTTTCACCTCCAGCCAGAATCTGATTATAGATCTTTCACTAAGAGCCTACTCTGTACTAGGTATGGAGCCTAAGAAAAGAGATAACCCTGTCATCTGAAGAGATTTGGACTGGGGCAAGACTGGAGTTGGAGACTGAACATGTATGGAAAGGATCTTTCAATAAGCATTTTAATCAGATTTAGCAAGAGTTTACAGAAAGTCTGCTTCATGCTGGAACTTACTCTAAAGGCTCTGGGAATCCTAAAACAATTTAAATTAAGGTCCCTGCCTGATAGATCTCTCCTTCTAGCCATGTAAACAGATAACATAAATGCAATGTTTTCAGGCCATAATTGAGGTATATACATAGTACAGGAGACTTTGTCTAGGGGAGCCAAGAGTGGTTTCCCAGAGATGATAATTGAGCTGAGCCTGAAGAACAAACACAAGGTCACCTGTCAGGATAGATGTGAGGGGGCCAGGAAACCTTCCAGGTCCACAGAGAGGCATATGGAAAGGTCAGATGTATATACTAGCGTATAAGGGGTGTTGTAGTTGGAACATAGGATATGTGGATAAGGGTGAAGACATAGGTTGTAGACAGGCTGTGAAGGGTCCTGACTAATTGGCTGAGGAATTTTCAACTTTTAGCTTCAGGCAATGGGGAACCACTGATCCTTTTTAAGCAGTGAAGTAACACCATTAGAACAGTGTTGCTGAAAGACTATATATATATATATATATATATATATATATAAGCAGTGAAGTAACACCATTAGAACAGTGTTGCTGAAAGACTATATATATATATATATATATATATATATATATATATATTATATATATATTCATTTTCATCTTAATCATTAAGAATAAGATTATCCTCTCCCTTAATACAGGCGCTCTGGGGGCTGACCTAATTACCATTCATTCATTCAGCTATCATTTCTTAAATGCTAACTTACTTTGTGCCCCAAACTGAGGATACAGAAATTAACCAAGAGACCCTTGTCCTTGAGAGAACTCCAGGCTATAATGAGAGGAAAGCAGGGGCATAAAATATCATGATACAAGGAAGTGTTATAATCAGAGTATTAATAAAAATATATAATGGTGGTCAAAGATGACTGATCTCTCTATCTTGGATTCCCTTCATGGAGATATGGATTCCCTTCAGGATGATGAGAATGTTTGAGGTATAGGGTCAGGGACATGAGGACTTTAGACATTCAGAAGGATATGCTCAATATTCAATTGAATCTACTAATGTAGAGGTGAGGGAGATAGAGGGTGAGCAAGCTGCAGAGACATGCACATACACACAGAGAAAGATACAGAACTCAGGGAAACACTAACGTAATAAGGAGCAGGAAAAGAAAGAGGAATTCATGAAGAAAACAAAGGAAAGTAGTCAGGAAGATAAGCAAATCAGAGGAATATAAGCAAGCAAATTCAACTATTCTCACCGAACACTACTCTGGATCAGGTGCTGTGTTAGGGACTAGGGAAACAAATGAAGAAGACAGTCCCTGCCATAAGCTATGATCTTCTGGCAGAAAGTTGATCTTTACATCTCATCTGAACCATGCTTGTGTGACACTGATGACAAAATTCATTCTAAAGAGAGAGGATAACTTCTAAACCACAGGACTTTGAGAAAGAAGGAATGGCTGACAGAGTCATCTGTTGCAGAGACATTGAGGGAGATGAGAGCTAGTAAAGAGGCTTTTGGCTTTGTTGAGAAGGCGTTCATGGTAATTTCGTGACACCAGATAGCAGGGTCAGTGTAGGAAGGGGGATAGAAAACAAATAGGAAGCTAAGTTATGGTGAATTAGGAGGATAAACAACGAGTCAACATTTAGAAACTACTTTTGCAAAAACTTTGAGTGAACTGAAGAATGATGGAGTGGGCATTGGAAAGAAATTTTTTTTAAGTTGGTTGTGATCAACATACGAAGGACCAAACAGGATGACATCTGAGAAGAGGCAATTGGGTTGGATGAAGTTTCTGTGCGCAGAGCCAGTGGAGTAATGGAAGCAGGTGAAGTGAGAGTGGCCTTAATCTGAGTTCTGAAATGCCTTTGTTTGGATTAGGAGTCAAAGAGGGAGGTTCAAAAGGGACACAAGAGGCTGGAGGCTTGCAACTCAGGGGCGAATGTTTGGAGGAGAAGTAGGATAAGGGGAGAGGAAGTTGACTTAAACCACAACAGGCATGGTTCAGATGAGATGAGAGGATCAACTTCCTGCCAGAGGAAAATAGCTCATGGCAAGAGAAGTGAGAGAAACTCTATATTTGCAATCTCCCCAAATTTACAAACAATTCTCCCCCTACTGTGGAATAAAAATTGGTACTGTTCACCCTGGAGGTAGTGGAAGTTACTAAAATGACTCTTCCAAGTGGCATGTGGTATAGAAGAAAGTGGGAAAGTTGGTTTGAACTTCAAGCACTCAGCTTCTAACTAAGTGGCTTGAAATGAATCATTTGAGCACTCTGAACTTCATTTTTATCATTTGTGGAAAGGGAAGAACAACTGCCACCTCCTAGAATAGTTGTGAAGGTTACATGAGAGGATGTGCATAAAGCATCCAGCACAGTGCCTGGGACATAGTAGCCATTAGCCAACTGTTGGCACCCTTCCCCTACTTCCTGTATCCCTAGTCCTATCAACACAGTGTGCTGGAGTCTCCAGATGCCAACCCCCTTTCTTCTCCCTGTTTACACTTAATAGGTAATGAGAATATGGGAAAACCTGTGGATCCTGGGAATCCATGCCACAATGTCCAAGAACTGACCATCTCCTGGATAAGGTCAAGTTGTCCAGAGGGGCCCCCAAAATACCCCTCATCCTACCTCCTTCATCAAGCATTGAGACAAGCCAAGCTGCTTTCCAGGATGTCTGATAGCATCAATGAGTCAGAGAAGTGGGCCTAATATGTAGTTAGGGACACTATCAGGCTCCAAAACAGGTCTTTGTTTGTCAGAGACAGATGGTATTTGCTTCACACTACTAAAGGAGCAGCAGATCCCCCTATGAGTCTCAGGTTCAGGCTCAGACTCAGCCTCAAAGGGTCCTGAAGTAAAATCCACCCACGAAGTTCCAAACAGGTCCAGAGAAATCCCCAGCCACATGAAAAAAGTCATCCCTCACATTCATATTATCATTTTATAGTTTAGAAAACTTTTCTCACACATGTTACATCAGGATTTATATGTATATGTTTGTGTTTAACATAAGTATAGTTTATAATAAAATTATAAATTGTATAATAAATATATATAATAAAGAATATATAATATATAAACATGATATGATTTTTATTTTATATATATATATATATATATATATATATATATATATATATATATATATATATATATATATATTAAAGAACCAAGACCCAGAAAATTTTACTTAGTCTGGATCATCATTCAGATGTCAGTTTTAGGCGTTTGGAAGAAAGACTTACCTAAACTATTATACAAGATTAGATTTACTATTATTTTCTCTCATAACACCCTATATTTATGTTACATAACCTTGTATTTTTACTGTGAGATTGTTTGGTAAGTGCTTTTTTCTCATTAGAGCATGAGTTCTGGGAGGATAGGGTTCTAGTCAGTTGCATTATCTTTGGTATCTCTATCACCCAGACCATTTGAAAAATTCTTAAATGGGAGAAGAGGGTTCTTAAAGACCATATAGTCCACCACATTATAAAGAAGAGCAAAGAAGGAAATTTCCCAAGTTCATACTACAAGCCATGGCATAGCTGGGCCTGGAACTCAGTCTCCTGCCACTGTGTCTAGGGCTTTCTTTAATGAATCTCCAATCTCGATTAATTCTGGGTCCTAGGTCATTAGGCACCAGGGTCGAGGGATGGTCAAAGCTTTCAATATTTACATGTCACCTCATTTTCAGGCCTGTACAACAGGAATAATTATTTTTCATTAACAAATATTTATTGAACACCTACTATAAGCAAGGCATTAGGAATATAGTTGTGAATAAGATAAAATCACTGCCCTCATGGAGCTTGGTAGAAGACACAGACAACAAACAAAAATATAAAATGCTAGAAGCAAAGTCAAAAGACGAATGATAAACTAGTGAAAATATTTGCAATTCTTATTACATACAAATGGGGAAATCTCTCTAATATATAAAGAAGTCCCAAACACAAGAAAAATAAATTAACAACTTTATAGAAAACTGGATATAACAAACATGGTTCTTGACCTCATGGAACTTGTAATCTAGTGGGAGAACCTCCTTTTCTCCAAGGCTAGGGAGTGGCTGGACTGCATGGTTTCAGGACACCAAAGGAGATGGTGAGTCCTTGAGTAGCCCCTCTCATGTCTTCTTAGGTACACAGCTAATAAAAGTCCAAATCTCAGCTCTGTCACTTACTAAATATGTAACTTTGAGGGAAAATGCCCTTTTTTTGAGCTTCAGTGTCCTTATTTTGTGAACTGGGAATAATTCTAATTCTACAGATTTTTTGAGAGGACTAAGTGATATAATAGATGTGAGAGTATGTGGTACATAATAAACACTCAACAAAACTGTTTTTCCTTCCATTTCCCACCTCTCATTCTGCCTAGAACTGAGAATAGAGGAGCAGTGCCTCTCCTTCTGTGAATATTTAGCTTTTTTTTCTTTTGCTTCTTACCATGTAATGTCTAGCCTTGAGAGGAGTTCTCAGTTATACCACTTTCCTGAAATCCCATGAGGTACCTATTTATCAGCTCAATTTTGAGATGGGTAAATGGATAGTCAGAAATATTACTAATTTACCCAAGGCCCCACAGCTGGAAAGTGGCAAACTGAAATTCAAGTCCAGGTCTTTGAATTTCAAGCTCAATGCTCTTGTCACTATAGCACAAGGCCTTGGGTGACAATCTGCAATGCCTGCCACCAATCAAGCACCCACTTTTAACATCTTTGATATTTTTATTTCCCACTTAATCAAACTGTAACTCTCTTTATGAGTAAGAGACATTAGACCATCTACAGCATAGCATCTGCTTTGGGGTTAGAAAAGTTCAGGTTATACATTGGAGATTCTGAACTACCTATTGCCATACACATTGTGATGGTTGACACTCTTTAGATGAGCCTGTGGAAGCTAACATATGCAAATAAGGGACAGGGGAATTAAGGAAAACTGTCTGTGGTGACTAACCCTAGAGAGAAGTATGTAAAAATTGACTCCCTCCTAAATCAGTGCTAAACTAAGTTCTAGCACCCTAGTTCTAGAAGATGTTTAGCTGTGGTGTAAGCACAAAGGCTTGGCCTAAATTCTCTTTTTCTCCCCACAAATGCACCATTCTTGCCCTTTGTTTAGTCAGAGGAAACTCTAAGAAGATGAAAATGGTCTGTGTGTCAAGTCAGTGAAACCAGGGGCACCCATCCCAGTCTGAATTAGAGACTATATATTTTAAAGAAATGCTGTTTTGTTCCTTCCAAATATATGCAATGGACTATCACAAGTTTTTCCTCCTTCCTTCATTCCCTGTCCACAATTGTTGCCTAGGGGTTTTTACCTTTAGGTGAGCCATTGTGGAAAATAGATGAGTGGTTGGCTAGTTATTTCTTCTGTTATTTCTGTCATAGATGGAAGCTTCTGAAAGACTCTGATTGGGAGTAAGGTATAAGAAATGAGGAGCACAATCAGTTTACTTTTCTAAGTCTTTAAACTCTCTGGAACTCCTATCTTATCTTATCTACCTTTTTTTTTTTTTTTTTTGGATCATACCGCATGGCTTGCAGGATCTTATTTCCTGACCAGGGATCGAACCTGTGCCCTCAGCAGTGAAAGCGTGGAGTCCTAACCACTGGACCACCAGGGAATTCCCATTAATTAGTTTATTTTTTTCTTTCCAAGAAGCTAAGCAAGGGTCAGCTCAGCTCAACCCCTTTAATAGTCATAACTTGGAAATTAATTGAGTTTTTTTCTGAATAAGACTGCCCTTGTAGACTGAGATGATAACTGACTTGAATTTGCTACTTCTTAACCATAGCCATATTATATATTTTTGTAGATTGCTTCAAAATTCCTATGTTTCATAAATTGTTGCATAGCATTTGGGAAAGTGGCATGACCTCCCTGAACCTCAGCTCCTCTTATGTCATATGGAGATAATTTTAGTATCTCCCTTATAAGGTTGTTATGAGGATATTACTAAACTAATACATGCAAAGGGCTTGAGACAGTGCCTGGCACTTAGTAAATTCTCTTGGTAGATCCAAGGTCTTTGTCTGGTTTCTCCCAGAACACATTTTGTGAGTTGGATAGGCTTTGGGGTGGCTATTGTTCTAGTGCATCTATAGATATTCAAAAATATACTTAAGCTTATATTTACCCTGTTACATCAGTGGTCCCTCCATTCACACAAGCTCACCATGTTCTTTCCTACCTCTGCACTTTTACTTGTGTTCTTTTTTCTGTCTGGAATGCTCTTCTCTGACTATTGATCTTACTATCTTTCAAGGCTCTTTTTAAATGCTGTCTCTTCTGTGAAGTCTCTAGTCCACCCAGTTGGAATTAACTTTTTGTTCCATGGCCTAAACTCCAGACTTCCTTGTCTTGAAGATGGAAGAGTATTGCACCACTTGTACATTCTCTTGTTTCTCATGCCACATTGAATAAGTTTCAAACTCTCAACATAGTATACAAGGGCTTCCTCAGTTTGGCCTCCTGTTACCTCTCCCACTTTGCTTTGAGCTATTCTTTCCTTTGCTTTCTCTATTCCAGACCACATCAGCCTCCTTATCTTCTTGGAATATGCCACATATTTTCCCATCTCAGAGCTTTTACACATGCTGTTTCTTCTGCTTGGAATGGGTTATCAACAATTATTCACTAGGCTCACCTGTTCATTTGTTCTTATTCTTCAGTTGCACTTCAAAGGTCACTTCCTTTGAGAGGTTTTCTTGACCTATCCAAGCCTTGTGGATTAGGTTCCCTGTGTTCTCCTAGCTTTCTGTGATTCCTCCTTTCTTTTCATATTTACCTGTAATTATTTGTTCAATAGCTATTTTCTACCACACTGCAAGTGCCAAGAAGGTAGGCATCTTATGTGTCTTGTTCTCTTCTGTATCCCAAGTGCCTCGCACCATGCTTGATACTTAGAAAACTCTCAATATATATTTGTTGAGTGAATGAATTTAGTCCAGCCTCATTGTAGATATGGCCCATAGAGGGAGAGGGTTTTACTCAAGGTCACACAGATAATCAGTGGCAGAGAATAGACTGTAGTCTGGGTCTCCTGACTTCAGGTGCACTGCTCTTTTCCATACATTCACCTCCACTATAGTATTTGTTCTTTGTACATGCTTATGTATTAATTTGGATCCTGGATTGGCTATAAATTCCTTGAGGACAGGGATTACATTTTATACTTTAGTTGTCCCACATGGTAACTACTAGCTATGTGTAGTGATTGAACACTGGAAACATAAGTAGTCCATATTGTGGTATACAGTAAATTTAAAATACACACCACATTTTAAAGAGTGTAAAATACCTCATTAAAACATTTTTACATTGTTTAATGGTTAAGATAACATTTTGGATGCATTGGGTTAAATAAAATATACTATCAAATTACTTTCACCTATTTATATTTCAAATTTTTAATGTCGCTATTAGAAAATTTGTGGCTCACATTGTATTTCTGTTAGATGTATAATACTGCTCTGCTGTGTATTTATTTTTCCCTTGGTGCCAACCATAGAGCTTTGCAGCCAGTAAGTGCTCAACACACCCTTGTTGAGCTATAGTTGGTAGGTTAATTGCTGCCACATTTCTTGTCATTGTCACTGGGTTTGTGGGGAACCTCACAGTGAAACCTCTATCTCCAAGCCCATGAGTACATGAAGTTCTTCAATCTTGGTCTGGAGGTGCCCTGTACATTGCATCAGCCTTTGGATTTCCTTTCAGAGGAAGCCCCAGTGCAATCATACACATAGCAATCACCAGGGATGAGGTGGAGTGTGTGGACACTGGCTTCTTGCACAGGAAGTGGCCTCAGCTTTGCAGTTGTCCCTGGGGCATTTTCTTGACAGGCTTCCTATAGGAAGTGGGGGTAGGTGAGCAGGAAGTTGAACTCAATGCTGAGAGGGGCTTCTCAGTTCCTTCATGAAGGTGAGGTAAGCTAAGGAATGTAGGGATCTTGGGCTCTTTCATTTGCTTATGCACTGATGCATTCACTTATTCATCTCACAGTTCTGGGGCAACTATTTCATCCTTGGACCTGTGAATAAAGGTAGGGATCAGACACAGTCCTATTTTTGGCAGTTCTTGGTCTTTTTGGAGAGACACACACATAAATGCAGTGTGGAGAGGTTTTTGAGACTAGAGGCAGGCAAAGCCAGGAGCCATTAATTTTGTCAGGAAAGGGGTGGTCAGAGAAAGCTTTCTAGAGACAGTGAGCATCATTATTTTATCTCCCCATCTTTTAGAATCTAGCTAAAATCCTACTTTTCTATGAACCTTTCTAATCAACACCACTTCCTCACCCTCTGCCCTGGAAGAATCATGTCTTTCTTACCCACTCTTCTGATTGCACTTTGTACCTTCATCAAATCACTTGTCTTACACTGTAGAGATATATATTTCCTTGGGTGCATGCATGAATCCCTCTCCCCTCTAGCCTGACAATCCCTCAGTATAATGTGGTGACTGATGCTCAGACAGGCTGTGCATGATTTTTCAAGGGCATATAGTTAATGCTACAGAGGTTGGTCTATGACCCAGGGGCTATAACACAGGATCCAAGACACAGGGACTCAGACTCAAAATTCAGTGTTTTTTTTTTTCATTCCAGCACTGAGTGAATAAATGCCTGTATCTACAGTGTGGGACCCCCGCACTGTCTGCCTGCTCCCCCTATCCAACTCTCTTCTCCCTCATCCCACCTCATAAGTATGGTCAAGCCAAAGAGCATCCAAAATGGAAGAACTCTATGTCTTTTGGTTGGACAACAGACCTAAAGGAAAAGTCCCGTTTGTGCTGTTGCTGCAAATTGGCCCTTCCAAACATGCTTTGTGTTTGTGAGGTAAAGAGGAGCTCCGAGCAGCCCCATGCTATTTTCTCTAATTCAGACCTTTTGCATAGTAGGTATGATTTGTAGATCCTCCTGGCTCCTAATGCTTTTTTTTTTTTTTTTAATTCAGGTATAGTTGTTTTACAGTGTTGTGTTAGTTTCTACTGTACAGTGGAGTTCCCTGTGCTATACAGCAGGTTCTTATTAGTTATCTATTTTATACATATTAGTATATATATGTCAATCCCACCCTAATGTTTTTTTTTCATGGATCTACTGTGAAGCTCAAGTTGGCCACCATTAATTACTACTTTAATTGAAGACATTTTTTCCAGAGGGCCCTGTTTAGAAGCTAGGAGAGTACCTTAACTGATAAGTGAGAAAAAAAAAAAAAAAAAAACAAAACGAGTGGGTAGCTGAACTTAATCTCTAGGATATGAGTAGGGAGGAAGGGTCCCTTCCTAGAAAAGTGTCCACAGGACAACCCTGACTCCACCACGAGCTTTAGTCAGAAACCAAAATAAAAAGGAATTGAATCTTTCTAGAAGCCAGATCTGGGGAAACTGGTTTCAAAGACTAAGCCAATAAATTATTCTGGTAGAAAGAAGTTTTCTGCAGAGTAGTGTGAGTGTAAGTGAATCCCTATCCCAGGCTGTCCCCTAGAGCCTCTAGGCTCTGCATACACGGGAAAGACCATAGTGAGAGAGGGGCAGGTATGAAAGGGGTTATAAAGGAACCAGGGAATGTTTGAGTTGGAGAGGCCACCAAGATCATCTAGTTCAACCTCTGTTGGTTAAATGGGAAACTAAGACTAAGGGAGGGAACAGAGCTGACAGATCTGGGAGTAGGACGCCAAACTCCTGGCTCCCAGGATGTGGTCTTTTCTCTTGAACCCGAATTTATATGACTGTATGTAGTTTGGATAAATTATTCACCGAGGCTTGAGTACTGCCAAGGGTCCTATTTCTTCTATGTAGACTAAGGACTGAGACTTGGGCACTGCAATCATTGAAGGTGATCCTGTAAGTATACCCTGAAAGCATTGCAAGAACTGCCTCTCCCATCTGCCATATCATCAGGATTTATAATGTAGAGCACTGCATAATGGGAATCCAAAATCTTCCTGGCTGTGAATGGGGATTGCCCAAGGATTGCAAACATAAGGCTCTAGGAAGTCATTCACTTTCTTCTCATAACTTTCATGTCCCTCATGAAGCCTAAAGGTTACAGTTGAACTTAAGTGTCTGGCACTATCTTTTCCTTCTCAAGGTCAACCACTTTCTTCATAACCAACATAGGAGAGTAGAAAAAGCCTAAAATTTTAGTCAGAAAGACCTGAGTACAAATTCTACCTTCTCCATTATTTCCTAGTTTTGTGTCCTTAGGCAAGCCACTTTACTTCCATGTGTCTCAGTTTCCTCACCTATAAATAGGAATAATGATAATACCATACTAGATTGTTGTTGATTAAATGAAATAACACATGTAAAACACATAATAAATACTTTCATAGATGTGAATTTTCTTTTTTTCTTTTTTCTGTCTGTGAGCTCCCTGGCTGCCAGAATGTGACCTGTGCGCAGAGCTGTGCTAGCAGGCCCAGTTTCATAGGCATGTGACCTGTAAATTTTCACAGGGCCTCATGCTTAGAAAGACCCCAAACTTAGCTTAATGTTCTGCTGTTGCCATCTTGAATTTTTAATTTCTTTTTTACAAAGGGCCCTTCCTTTTCATTTTTCACTGGGCCCTGCTAATTATGTTTGTGTGCCAGGGGAGATAAAATGGGTGTTTCAGGACCAGAAGGCATTCTGACAGGGTGAGAGAACACATGATTTGGAGTTGACAGAAATGGATTCAAATTCTAGATATACCACTAATTTGCTTTTTGATATCAGGCCTTTCCTTTTATCTCTCAGGGGGTCAGTTTCTTAATTTTGACAATGGGGATTTTTATTTGATAATGTCTCAGCTTTGACATTCCAGGACTCCTTCAGTAAATCTGGGGAAACCTCCCTGGCCATAGGTCGAGCCTAGGGCAGCCAGAGCTCTCTGCTCAGACTCTCTGCAGCTTGGGGAGTTAGTATCTGTTGGAGTTCAGCTGGCAGTGGGTGAGGACATGGCAGTGAGGACTGTTGCTTCAGTAGGAGACCCTTTCACAACGGCACTCTTTTGTCATTTTGCACCCAGATTTCCGTTGGCTAACCTCAGCCTTATCTTCCTCATTTCTGTTTCCTCTTGAAGACACCAAGGGCCCTTCAAAACATAGGACCTTCCTGCTCACAGCATAAAGCCCAGTTCCCTCTGGTCTCTGCAGGTTGACTCATCACCAGGGAACCTATGCCTCCTACAAGATGAAGGCACCACTCCAGTAACAGGTATAGTATCAACCTGTCCTCTCTGCTTGGATTCCCAAACTGGGACAGTGTCCATGGCTACCAAATATGGTTTGGATCTGCTCATCCCATTCTCCTTGGACCCTTCTCAGGAATTCTGGATCAAGGGTGGGGGAGAAGAGGTGTCCCATTGGTACCCTTCTGTCCTGGAGCCTATAATGATGAGAAAGGAGGATGACATTTCCTCTCCAAACAGGCTGTTTAGGGGACAGCCAAATGGAAGTGAAATGTTCTCTGGAACCAGGATCAGGATATTTGAATAGTGGTCCTGGTTTTGCCATTTACTCATTGTGTATCTTTGAACAAGTCCTTTCTCCATTATAGGACTCATATTTTTGACCACTTCTGAAAAGAGGAGGGGAAGGATTAGATGGACAGTGTCTAGAGACTCTTTTAGTTTTTATATCCCTTATTTTGATAGTTTTTAGCCCTCTGTTGAGAAAGGACATGAGAGTGATGCTGAGTAAATATCTCTGGGTAGGGCTGAGCAGGGGGTTGAACTATGCCTGAAAAAAAGTCCATACTGCTCCCAGTATGAGGGGGCCCAACTGGGTCAGTTGCAGGGAAGGTCTTACTGCTTGGTGTGTTAGTCCTCCCAGCGTAGACAGGGAGCAAATGATATTTTATGTAGTATAACAGACCAAGAGAAAACTTTCAGAGACCCTCAGTATCACTCCACATGGATATCCATCTTTTCTTCCTATGGGTCTGGCCAGCCTTTCTCAGCTGAACCTGCTTTCCTTATATACCCTCTGTTGGAGAGGCATGGACTAAAACATCAAATGTGGAAATAAAACCAATATAGTTTCAGCTCAGCCACTGTCTCTTTCCATTAATACTGGGGCAAAATGGTCTATAAGGCTCTTAAACTTCATGTACTAAGAAAGAATCTTTAACCTCCTCATACCTGTCTTCCTTTTTGATGAAGTCAGAAAGGACATTCAGGAGGCTGTGGACATCTTCAGTTTATCCAGGTCTTCTCACAGAAGCTGGTAGCCGGTAAGGATGATGATAGAAGAAAGGCATCAGTCCAGTTCTCTCTCTCCCACTACCCTGAACTCAAACTCTATTAATCAGCTTCCTTGATTGGCTTCCACTCAGCTCCAGGGACTGAGCCAAGGTGCCTGTGAGCTCCTATATGAGAGGCTCCGGAAAGCTCAACAAACACTTTCCTGACAACTTTGCCAGGTAAGTCTTCTTGTCCCCATTTCCAGAGAAGACAACTGAAGCTCAAAGGGCAACTGAAGCCTAAAGGAAAACTTTCCCAAAGCCATGATTGGCTAATTAGTGCCCCAAACAGCATTAGAAACCAAGTTTGTCTGATTCTTTCCACTATGCCATATCTGGTGACCAAGATTGTTGCTTTGGCTGAAAAAGCCACACTTCTGGGTGGCTTGGAATGGCTTGGGTAAGTAGAGAGGGAAATGAGGGGATGGAAAATATCATTTAGAGCTTTAGGTTTGAAGTCACTCTCAGATATCAAATTGGAGGAGCATGTCACCTGCTTACCAACATACATTTACCTGAAAGAGTTAAGTGTTTTTTTTTTTTTAATGCACTATGATTTTTTGCTGAAAGACAAGTCCCTCTGCCTTGTCTTAGCTGGGATAAGGCTTTCTGGCCCCATAGGGTAGTTTTACATTCCTCGGAATATTTGCCTCTTCATGTGGTATATAATATAAGCCAGCTACTTTCTCACAGATCAACTACCACATCTGGGAAAGGGAGGAATTTAACACGGACTACCTGGAATTTTTAGCAACAGTATCTGGGTATTGCCAAGTGAATTCTCTCAGAAGTTCCAGGCCTGATCGTGCTCCTGGCAGCTTCTTTATTTCTCTGATGTCTGTGGGTTGAATGATCCCAGTACCTCATTGCCAAGTCCACTGCCTATATTTTGCCTTCCTTTTTGATGTGTCTCCCTTTTCCCCGAGAGATATACAGAGCATGGAGGTAAAAGGACCAGTGAGGAAAACTGTAGGGCACAATGGGGTGACATAGGACACAGCCTCAAACTGTGTACAACTTGTATGATCTTTAGCAACTCTCATCCTCAGTGTGAGCCTTCATTTCCTCATTTATAACATGAGTAGGTGAAACTAGATGAAGGTCCTTTTATAGCTGCCATTCTTGAGTCCTGAGTGGTTAAGTTCATCATGTTAGGCAAGTCTGAGACCATAAGAAATTCCTGTTTCATTGTTCTGACCCTGTTAAGTCAGTGGTCAATGGCCCTTGCTTTCCTGTGGTAGTTCAACCACCTTTTTTTTTCCCTTTGGAGCATTTGTTATATATCAAATACTGACCTAAGGGCTTTACATACATTATTTCATGTCATCCTCACAATAACTTATTAGGTAAGTACTATACTTACACCCATTTTGTGGATGTGGAAAACTAGAACTCAAAGAGATGAAATGATTTATCCAAGATTTATCAGCTACTCAGTGGAAGAGCCAGAATTCATGCCCATGCTTAAACTCAAAGCCTATGTCCATAGTCATAACACTGTGAGAACATAGACTGAGAGAGTTGGGAAGGTGGGACATGGACATTGACTCTGGGACCTGGTCCTTTCCTGAGGTCAGGGAGGCAGGACAATGACCAAATTGTACATTCTCTGCTGCATAGAGAATCTCATTGAAGCTCCGGATCCCTAGAAATGCCATAGCTATAGGACTCAGACCTGAGGACCCCCCCAGCTGAGCACTGGGGCTTCACCTGCAGTATCAAGTGGACCTTTCTTACATACCCTAAGGATGCCTCTTCTGGTTAGAAGCCTTATTGCCTATTTTGTTCACTTCCTTATTCTGGTGCTTCAGCTAGTCCCTATAGCCTCTGCAGTTTCCCTGGTGCTCAGGGTGTGACTCCTTTCTCTTTCTTTCCCTCCAGGGCCATATCGCCCAGGAAGATCTTGCCTCCCCACTGAAGCCCCTGGCCCAGCCTCCTGCAGTGCCACGCTCCGTGTATTTGACAAGCTGAGTTAGACACTCCATGTAGCAGAGTGTCAGTTTGTCAAATACCCCAAGTGCGGCATATGCCTAGCAGCTCCAGGCCAGAACAGTTGAAATACAGCTGATAGACTGACAGCTGGATGCAAGAACACACACCAAATACCAACAAAGCTCTCAGAAGTTATTTTCGGTGACTTTGAGGGAATTAAAGCATGGTACCTGAGGGTGCGTGTGGGGGGAAATGAAGCAACTCTGCTTATACACAGTGGGAGCCCTAGTGGGATACAATAGTGTTGAAAAGGCATACGGGCCCCAGGGAAGGCAGTACTCCTTTATTCATTACTTTCTTCCTTCACATTCCCCTCCGAATTCTCACACAAACATCATCACAGGGCTTAGACACCCAGTTTCTGGACACTTAACCTTGGCTTCTAAACACACTTTGACATTACCTATCTCTCTCCTTTTCTTCATGCTTTTTCTCCTCCTGAGAACACCTTCTTCATTTCTCTCTTCTTATCCAATTCTTTCCCATACTTCTTGGCCGAGCCAAAGTCCAGTCTCTCCAAGGACTTTTGAAAGTCAACCTATACTCTTTCCTTCTTCATTCTCAAAGCACTCCTTGCCTGGGTGCTTGTATGTACCCTTTTATCTCCTACTGCCAAATGGTCCATCTTGAATTGTTAGTGGACTTTTACAGGAGATATTTTTGAATTCCCCACTAGATTGTGAGCTCCTAGAGAACAATACTCTTTCCTTAATTGCTGTCTCCCGATTCCATCCCTACTCCAGCCCCAGAACAGTACTCAGGTAACATAAAATACTTAATAACTGTTTATTGGTTGATAGACTTTCCACTAGTCTATTAGTTTGGGGCCTTTGGGCCAAATGCTACCCAGGAATTTTGTAAGAAAACAATTAAACTTTGGTCACTGCAGTGCTATAGGGTGTGTGAGGTAATTGCCAACATGGAGGGTTTTTTCTTACTGAGAAATAGGGTCAAGAGTCAGAGAAGGAGGGAAAAAATGTAGACTCAGAGGACAAGTAAGTTTTGGAATTACTTGGTAACAAAAAGTTATACAGATGTTTTATTGCAGGATTTTTCAGAGACTTTAATATTGTAATGTTCCACTGGAAATCTCCAAGAGAGGGCCATAGAATGAAGCATTTCCCATGCTTATCTGATCATGGAAACTTTTCTGTGGGCCATTTCCTGGATCGAGTGTTCCATGGAACAAAATTTGAGAAATTACCTTAGAGGAACTTCATATCTTTCCTCTCTTCTGGAGATCTTGTCTTTTTACTCTTCTACTTTTCTTCACCCAGCTACCTGCCTAAGACAGGTTCTGTGTTATTATACCATTTTTGTTTAGCCTATCCTGCATATTTGGGCTAGCCTTATACTTAAGACTTTCTCACTGGCTTGTCTTGCATGAAAAAGATTATCAGGTTTTAGCCAGAGATGATCTCTAGAAGTTTCCTGCTGCAATAAATATGTGCTCCTAGGTCTGTAATTTTATCTTGTTTTATCTTGTTATCTTGTGGCATTTAATAAACTTGCAGTATCAGTGTCAACCTGAATCATAGAAAGAGTTTAGAAGTTTACCTTCATTTTTTCCTACTCTGGAACAATTTATGTAGCAACAACAAAAGGCATATGGGTCCCAGGGATGGATGTGTTCCTTGATTCATTACTTCCATTCCTTCCTGTAAAGCGAAGGACTCTTTGTTCACTTTTATGTATGATTTTGACTTCTGTAATCAATTCATAGGGGAGCAGCTGCTGGTTAAACCTGAGTTGACCTTGGAATTGCATTGTAACCAAAAGTGGCACATGTCAGCTTCCATAAAGGGTGAAGAAGTTGATTTGACATGCATTACTTGAGGGAAAGGAAACAGGGTTGAACTGACCCAGAACAGTTCCTCTCTGAGGACACTGATTTAAAGGTGTATTGTGTGTGCACATATACAGACAGATAAACACACACACACACACGCAGAGACACACTCACACTCCTAGTGCTTATTCCTGTTTGAGAAGAGAGACTTCCCTGCTCTGACCTCTACCCGACATTGTAAGAAGGGGCCAAGAGATAAAGACGATCTATGAAGAATACAACTACTCCAAAGATTTTAGGATTCTAGGAGGTGGAAATCCTTGAGGGTGATGCATTCATACTTTGGAAAAAGGGGGATCTCTTTATCTCTGCTCCCACAGTCCTCTTTTTTAGGTTTACAATTGACCTGGGAAGAGTCACCCAGGTGGAGCTGGCAGGATGATTAAAAAGGGAATAGAAGGCAGTTGAGTACTGTTTTACCAAATGTCCATTGTGTTCCAGTGAGCTCACTGCTGAAATGCGGTAAGGGTAGCATGGGTGGGAAGGAGGAAAAAACAAAAAAGCAAAGGTGCTATCCATACTCCCAGGGCCCCAACCATCTCAACTAGTCTCACTTTAATCACTCTTGGTAGGTTCTTGAGAGAGGACCAATATGACCAAAGTTGCTGTTATGTTTAGATATTTATTGAGCATCAGAAGAATACCAGAGCACTAGACTCACAGTACAGGAGCAGACCGAACCCTGGCCTGTTACATGACAATCTCAATTAAAAGCTATCTGACACTAGAGAAAGGGAAGTGATCCTAAACCTAACTGGTTCCCTGAGCTTCCAGAGCTGAGCCTCCCCCTGGTCATTCAGTGGTAAGAGGCCAAAGTTAAGTGGTGTCTGGATGCATGATGACCAAGTCCTAGTGCTATAGGCACTTCCCTCTGGTGTTTGGAGTGAAGCAATGGAAGCTCCAGGCAGGGATACTAGAAGGGCCTAAGGCATGACCCAGCAGCAGGCTTGCTTGAGGTGCATATGGTAACTTCTTAGGCAAAGCCATTCACTCTTAGCAACCACAATGTTGGCAAGGAAGACACTTTGGACTATCCAGGAATAAAGATAGCAGGGAAAGGGGCCATGAAGAATTCCAGGGATGAATAGGCAATTATGTCAACAGACCTTGGCCCAGTAGGACATTTTTAGCAGCTGCTCTTCCCCTTGGTGACCAGAAGCTCATAATCTGGGGGAACCGTGTGCAGCAGGCAAGCATAGTCACCATTGATCTGGGTGATGATCTGGTACTCTTGGCCCAGGCAAGGCTCATCAGAGTAGTCATTGTCCAGTGTCTGGGAAGATGTCTCTTCACTGGAGCAGCCACTTGTGAAGATGGCCACCCTCATGGTTTCACCAGAGTCACTGGCCTCCCCGGCATGCACCCTGTGGTCCAAGAGCCCACCATCCATGAGAAGAAACTTGAATCTGGTACCTTGGTTTCTACTTTTCTGCCCCAATTCTTGCCAAATGACCCTCAGGCACTTGCCACCCAGGGATTCTGGGAATGGAGGGCTAGAGGACCTGAATTATTTTGTGTGTTCACTGGGCCAGGACAGTACCCCAGAAGATGCTTCAGAGAGGGAAGAAAGTTGTGCCCTGACCCTGAAGGCCTCTGGGCTTAAGATTGGGCCTGTGCCAAACCCCCTTTCTTCTATGTCAGTGACGAACAAAATTGAAGGCAAGGAATGGGTCAGAAGATAAAAGAAGAAAGGTTATCTTACCTGACCACTTCACAGACATGCTCTAGAAAAAAAGGAAGAATCAGGTCAGAAGTCTCCATGGGGAGTGAGTAAAAGCCAAACATGAGTACTTGTCAAAAGGTAAGGGAAGAGGAGACAGAAAGGGGGATCCCAGTATGTCTCAGCCTTCCAACAAATAGGAGCTATTGGGAAGGTGAGTTGAAATACAGGGATGCAGACTTATCAGGGAAATGAAAAGGAAGCACACTTTATCACTGTCATCTTTGACATACTCTGACTCTGGACATTGGGCTGGAGCATTTGCTTGGTATGGTGGGGGGAGGGACACTGGAAATGGATCCACTCTCCACCCAGAAATCTTGCCAAAGATCTCCAGGGAGTCCTTGTGAGAAACTTGGCAGCCAACCAGAGCCCAGGTAAAAGGGTCTGAATTAGTCTGATGTCTGGGACTTTGGTTTGAGCCATTCCCAAATTCACTTATCCCCACCCTGCACCCAGGAAGATCCTGGAATAAGTCACCATTGCCCCCTAGTGTCAGTGGAGGAGAAGTATCTACATTCCATGCAGGCTTAAAGGCTCTAGCTTAGTACAAAGATAGATATCTCTTGGTACTGCCCTCTAGGAGCTTGTAATCTTTCGGAGATGCAACAGGGAATGCATACATTAAACCACAACAAAGAAAACACGGCATTCTGCAGCAATTTTGCTTTGTGATAGAGCCCTGTATTTCCATGTCTTACCTCCCCAGTTGGCCTGGCAGCTCCTATATTGTAGGGTCTTTTTCATTTTTATATGCCTAATGCATGGTACATAGTAGGTACTCAATAACTACATGTTAAATTGGATTGATGCCCTAAGGCTGTCTCCCTTATAGAGAGGTAGAAAGCAGGAATTCTGGGAAAGCAATCCAGGAAGGGAAAATTATAAAGGCATGAGGTGTGTGGCCTATTTGCCTGCTTGACTCCAGTGTCTGGAAATGAAAATAAGTATAAAGGCATGGTGGAGATTGACAAGGTAGACCAGAGCCACATTAAAGAGGGCTTTGAATAGAATGCTACATTTTGACCTCTACCCCCTGAGTCATGAGGAGCCCTGGACTGTTTTTGAAAGGAAAATAATCTAATATGATTACAGTTTATATCCAGTCTCATTGAGACTGTAATGAATGTTTTCCTTGTAGTACTCCTGGGATTTGTGACCACTTGAGATATCTCCACATCCAAGTTTAGCCTCATGGGTCGTAGCCATGGCAGTTGGCCAAGACCAGAGCTTACACTTGAGACCCAGGATAAGGAAACACTCAAGGCTCCCTTCTCCTTTTTGGTTGGAGAGACCCATGGTAGAAACCAGACTATTTGGGAGTAAGAGCTACTACAAACGAAGAGACACACAAATGTTAGTTAAAATAGCTAGTGTAACAGGAACTGAAGTGCAGTTAGGTTTTACTTATAAATCAACATTCAAATTCTTTGTCCTCCTCTGCTGGCAAATAGATGCTAAATGACCCTGACAACTACACTGTAATCATGTCACTCCTCGGCTTAAATATTTTTTAGCAATTTTTAATGCAAGGCTTAGAGAAGAAAGTCCAAATTCCTTAACCTGTCATTCAAGACCTTCTATAATCAGGAACAAGCTTTCCTTTTCCTCTGTATTTCTCTATTGCTTGGCTACATGAATTTTCTTTATTGATGACCCTACTCACATTCATATTTCACCATTTTACCCATTTACTCTTGTAGTTTCTCCTTCCTAGACTGTTGCTCCCTTTCAAATGGTTTTCATCCTCCAAGGAATGGTCTAAGCCCCACCTCCTTCTAAAATCCCTTGCTAATTACTCTAGCCCTAATTGACTCCCCTTTCCTCTGGATCTCTTTAGCACTGATTGTCTTCTCCAGGCTTTGAGTCCATAGCCTTTATAGCTATGTATTGTTATTGATAAACTCCACGCTTCTACCTTGATTCCATTAATCAAATTGTAAGCAACTTGAGGTCAAGGACTGTGACTTCTCCTTCTCTTGCATCCTCATTAGAAAACTCATTCCATAGATACTGTACTCAGTTGGGTACCAAAGATTTGTGAATTAACTTTCATAAGTTGTATTCTCATTGTTGCCTCGCATGTCTGTCTCCATGGACCCCCTACCCTCACTTTCAAACTAGGCTAGGAGCCCTTTGAAGTGCCTAACATAGTGCTTGATACTGAGTTTATGCTCAACTATACTGCTGAATGAATGAATGAATGAACAAGAGCCACCCAATCATACTTATCACTCACCCTGTTGGGATGCCTTCCGGCAGACCATGATATAAGTCATGGTGGTGACCACAATACAGCAGAAGGAGATGATGAGAATTATGGCAAAGATAGGCAGGCCATTTCCTAGGAGGTAAAACAAGACCAAGTGGTATCTGGTTGAAAATGAATCTAGCAACTCCGAGGATCAGTCCAGACCAGTTCACACTTCTTTCTTTTCCATATTCTCCTAAATTTCTTAGCTAGCCAGAGAGACAAACAAAACCCTAGGCCCATGAGAAAGACTTGAGAGAAGCTATAGACTCCACGTATAAACAAGTTATTTCAGACCCACTGGTTGATGGCTGATTGGCCTGGGCATTTGAATGACATAGAACATTGTATATAGTGGAAAGTTTCAGTTACAAAGTTCACAGCCAAAAAGGAAGGCTAGAAGTCTTAACATTGCCCTTACCTGGCCCAGCACTTGTCTTTCCAACGTAGCCATCCACTTCAGTGGTCCAGCCCTGGGATGAGTTCACTGTGGATGTTGCTATGACAACAAGTGTGTTAGGGTTAGAGGCCTCTCTTCCAGCAAGTAACTGTGAGGTGGAGGGTGGCTGCAAAGTCTGAAGTCCTTCTGTGGGTATCTATGCTAAGATTTCTGCAATTCCTGGCCATGTCACGGACCACTATTACCATAAAGTGAGGTATCTTAGTTTTCAACTGTTTATGATGGGAAGAAGGCCAATAGAGGGTAGACAATATACCTAAAGTCCTATAGCAAGTCAGACTAGGAGCAAAGCAGAAGTCACAGTTTTCTCTTTTCTCACTTTTCCCATGGGATTATTCAAATTCTCTCCTTCCTTTTGCCTCAAACATTTTCACGAAGAAGAATATATATATTCATGATTCCACTTCATCATGACCCTTAAATCTTTCTTATTTCCATTTCTTTAGTACTAATTTCCTTCTGGAGAGCACAATGACCTCTTATTACCCATCTAATGGCATTGGGCCTCCTCCCTTGGCTTCTATGAAGCCATTTCAGACCTTTCCTACTCCCGCAGAACCCTAGTAAAACTCACCTTCGAAGGGGGATTGCATGGTTGGAGGTGCCTTAGTCTTGGTCTCGAGTGGCTTTGAGGAATCTGCAAGGAAAAGGGAGTCCATTCAAGGGCCCTGACACCTTTGAGTGAACAGTTGAATGCCTTAGGGAAAATGGGAAGTAAGTAAGGGCCAGTCAGGTCCTTAATTAATCTGGATGGGAAAACATTTTGTTTTAACTAACTTCTGATTGAAATTTAGCTATTCATTCTCTTGAGAGGGTCTTAGAAGGATTACAAAGAAGGTGGCTGTGGTGATGTCAGTAAAAATGGTAGAGTAATGACCTCCAAATATTCACTTCTTCACAAAAGCAATGAAATAACTGAAAAAATATATATAACTTTTTTCTTTCAGATTTGGGGAAATTAGCCAAAGATTTGCATCAACCCAAGTAGCATTTATGGAAGAAAAACACCACAGTCGTGTTAAGAACAGTGAGCTCTGTGGCATTTTAACTTACCCCAGCCCTATCACTCTGCCCCAGGCCAGTAGTAGCCTTGAAAATAAACCCCATTCTAGGTGCTGGAGTGGACAGAGCAGATTTAATTCCCAAACAATTGTCATTATTTGACCTGTGTGGTGGTTCCCTGAAAGACCTGACTCAAAAGGCTTATATTTATTGGTCACCCAATGCTAAAACTCTCCCCAGGGAAGGGATGTATTCATCACACAGCTGCCTGAGGCAAGAGATAATAGTTGAGGTAAACAAGAAACTAGCCAGAAAACTTAAAAGAAAAAAGAAGTAATTAGATGTTCATAGAGACTTTGAAAATCTCTGACACATTCCTGGTAATCTAGAAGACCACAGATATGCCTAGTGTTTTGTGCATGCTCAGGAAAGACATGAGAACATCATAAGTTCTTTCCTCTGGCTAGCCTTGAGGCTCTGCATCGGCAGGAAGTGAAGGCTACAGCACAGTTATAAACTTCCTGGGTAAGTGTTGAAGACATAGTTCAAAAGACAACAGAGCCCTGGGAGTTTTAGTGGTTCTAATTATTTAAGGAGATATCTATCCAATCAGTAGCTGACCACTAAGCTACCAAGCAGAGACTTCAGTGGCAATCCATGACAAAGAATACAAGAGACTACTTAAAATTATCTTAGAAAAGTTACTGAACAAACAAATAGCAACTAGTACAATAAGCAGTGCCAAAAACAAGCCCTGGAGAGAGAAAGGGAGAGTCAGATTTCTAAATTTGCCATATTATATTATTTAAAAAGTCAAATTTTCAACAAAAATATAAGGTATGCAAAGAAACTAGAAAGTAGAGCCCACAAACACATAAAAAAGCAATGAATACAAACCATCCCTGAGGAAGCAGAGATACTGGACTTACTAGACAAAGATTTTCAATCAACTAAATTTGTTTAAAAAGAAATAAACCAAAGGAAAGATTGTGCAAAAATCTAAAAGAATGAGGACAATTCAAGCCAAATAGTGAATATCAATAAAGAGACAGAATTTATAAAACAGGAACCAACTAGAAATACTAGAGTTGAAAAGTACAATAACTGAAAGGATAAAAATCACTAAAAAGAAGAAAAATTCACTAAAGGAGATTTAAGCAGGCAGAAGAAGAATCAGTAAACTTGATAACAACTGAAATTAGCCAATTACAGAAACAGAAAGGAAAGTGAATGAAGAAAAATGAGTAGCACCTCAGAGGTCTGTGGGACACCTTCAGGTGTACCAACATACACATAATGGGAGTTGTAGAAGCAGAGGATAGAAAAGGGTAGAAAAATATTTTAAGATATAATGTTGGCTGGTGATCAGGGATTCTGCTCCCGTCACTTCGATCTGCAACTCAGGACAGAGAAGGAAAATGAAAGAGAAAGTGAGGCATGTGGGATCTTAGCTTCCCGACCAGAGATCAAACCCGCACCCCCTGCATTGGAAGGCAAAGTCTTAACCACTGGACTGCCAGCCGAGTGGATGAAAGGCTCTTGCTGCTCCAGCCAGGAGTCAGGACTCTGCCTCTGAGGTGGGAGAGCCAACTTCAGAACACTCGTCAAGAAGAGACCTCCCAGCCCCACATAATATCAAACGGCGAAAATCTCCCAGAGATCTCCATCTCAACACCAGCACCCAGCTTCACTCAACGACCAGCAAGCTACAGTGCTGGACAACCTATGCCAACCATATAGCAAAACAGGAACACAACCCCACCCACTAGCAGAGAGGCTGCCTAAAATCATAATAAGTCCACAGACACCCCAAAACACACCACCAGACGTGGACCTGCCCACTAGAGAGACAAGATCTAGCCTCATACACCACAACACAGGCACTAGTCCCCTCCACCAGGAAGCCTACACAACCCACTGAACCAACCTTAGCCACTGGAGACAGACATCAAAAACAACGGGAGCTACGAACTTGCAGCCTGCAAAAAGGTGAACCCAATCACAGTAAGATAAGCAAAATGAGAAGACAGAAAAACACACAGCAGATGAAGGAGCAGGATAAAAACCCACCAGACCTAACAAATGAAGAGGAAATAGGCAGTCTACCTGAAAAAGAGTTCAGAATAATGATAGTAAAGATGATCCAAAATCTTGGAAATAGAATGGACAAAATGCAAGAAGCAGTTAACAAGGACCTAGAAGAAATAAAGATGAAACAGACAATGATGAACAACACAATAAATGAAATGAAAAATACTCTAGATGGGATCAATAGCAGAATAAATGAGGCAGAAGAACGGATAAGTGACCTGGAAGATAAAATAGTGGAAATAACTACTGCAGAGCAGAATAAAGAAAAAAGAATGAAAAGAACTGAGGACAGTCTCAGAGACCTCTGGGACAACATTAAACGCACCAACATTCGAATTATAGGGGTTCCAGAAGAAGAAGAGAAAAAGAAAGGGACTGAGAAAATATTTGAAGAGATTATAGTTGAAAACTTCCCTAATATGGGAAAGGAAATCGTTAATCAAGTCCAGGAAGCACAGAGAGTCCCATACAGGATAAATTCAAGGAGAAATACGCCAAGACACATATTAATCAAACTGTCAAAAACTAAATACAAAGAAAGCATATTAAAAGCAGCAAGGGAAAAACAACAAATAACACACAAGGGAATCCCCATAAGGTTAACAGCTGATCTCTCAGCAGAAACTCTACAAGCCAGAAGGGAGTGGCAGGACATACTGAAAGTGATGAAGGAGAAAAACCTGCAACCAAGATTACTCTACCCAGCAAGGATCTCATTCAGATTTGATGGAGAAATTAAAACCTTTACAGACAAGCAAAAGCTGAGAGAGTTCAGCACCACCAAACCAGCTTTACAACAAATGCTAAAGGAACTTCTCTAGACAAAAACACAAGAGAAGGAAAAGTCCTATAATAACGAACCCAAAACAATTTAGAAAATGGGAATAGGAACATACATATCGATAATTACCTTAAATGTAAATGGACTAAATGCTCCCACCAAAAGACACAGATTGGCTGAATGGATACAAAAACAAGACCCATATATATGCTGTCTACAAGAGACCCACTTCAGACCTAGAGACACATACAGACTGAAAGTAAGGGGATGGAAAAAGATATTCCATGCAAATGGAAACCAAAAGAAAGCTGGAGTAGCAATTCTCATATCAGACAAAATAGACTTTAAAATAAGGACTATCAGAAGAGACAAAGAAGGACACTACATAATGATTAAGGGATCGATCCAAGAAGAAGATATAACAATTGTAAATATTTATGCACCCAACATAGGAGCACCTCAATACATAAGGCAAAAACTAGCAGCCATAAAAGGGGAAATCGACAGTAACACATTCATAGTAGGGGACTTCAACACCCCACTTTCACCAATGGACAGATCATCCAAAATGAAAATAAATAAGGAAACACAAGCTTTAAATGATACATTAAACAGGATGGACTTAATTGATATTTATAGGACACTCCATCCAAAAACAACAGAATACACATTTTTCTCAAGTGCTCATGGAACATTCTCCAGGATAGATCATATCTTGGGTCACAAATCAAGCCTTGGTAAATTTAAGAAAATTGAAATTATATCAAGTATCTTTTCCGACCACAACGCCATGAGATTAGATATCAATTATAGGAAAAGAGCAGTAAAAAATACAAACACATGGAGGCTAAACAATACACTACTTAGTAACGAAGTGATCACTGAAGAAATCAAAGAGGAAATTAAAAAATACCTAGAAACAAATGACAATGGAGATACAACGACCCAAAACCTATGGGATGCAGCAAAAGCAGTTCTAAGAGGGAAGTTTATAGCAATACAAGCCCACCTTAAGAAGCAGGAAACATCTCGAATAAACAACCTAACCTTGCACCTCAAGCAATTAGAGAAAGAAGAACAAAAAAACCCCAGAGTTAGCAGAAGGAAAGAAATCATAAAAATCAGATCAGAAATAAATGAAAAAGAAATGAAGGAAACAATAGCAAAGATCAATAAAACTAAAAGCTGGTTCTTTGAGAAGATTAACAAAATTGATAAACCATTAGCCAGACTCATCAAGAAAATAAGGGAGAAGACTCAAATCAATAGAATCAGAAATGAAAAAGGAGAAGTAACAACTGACACTGCAGAAATACAAAAAATCATGAGGGATTACTACAAGCAACTCTATGCCAATAAAATGGACAATCTGGAAGAAATGGACAAATTCTTAGAAATGCACAAACTGCCAAGACTGAATCAGGAAGAAATAGAAAATATGAACAGACCAATCACAAACACTGAAATTGAAACTGTGATTAAAAATCTTCCAACAAACAAAAGCCCAGGACCAGATGGCTTCACAGGCGAATTCTATCAAACATTTAGAGAAGAGCTAACACCTATTCTTCTCAAACTCTTCCAAAATATAGCAGAGGGAGGAACACTCCCAAACTCATTCTACGAGGCCACCATCACCTTGATACCAAAACCAGACAAGGATGTCACAAAGAAAGAAAACTACAGGCCAATATCACTGATGAACATAGATGCAAAAATCCTCAACAAAATACTAGCAAACAGAATCCAACAGCACATTAAAAGGATCATACACCATGATCAAGTGGGGTTTATTCCAGGAATGCAAGGATTCTTCAATATACGCAAATCTATCAATGTGATTAACCATATTAACAAATTGAAGGAGAAAAACCATATGATCATCTCAATAGATGCAGAGAAAGCTTTTGACAAAATTCAACACCCATTTATGATAAAAACCCTGCAGAAAGTAGGTGTAGAGGGAACTTTCCTCAATATAATAAAGGCCGTATATGACAAGCCCACAGCCAACATCATCCTCAATGGCGAAAAACTGAAAGCATTTCCACTAAGGTCAGGAACAAGACAAGGTTGCCCACTCTCACCACTCTTATTCAACATAGTTTTGGAAGTTTTAGCCACAGCAATCAGAGAAGAAAAGGAAATAAAAGGAATCCAAATCGGAAAAGAAGAAGTAAAGCTGTCACTGTTTGCAGATGACATGATACTCTACATAGAGAATCCTAAAGATGCTACCAGAAAACTACTAGAGCTAATCAATGAATTTGGTAAAGTAGCAGGATACAAAATTAATGCACAGAAATCTCTGGCATTCCTATATACTAATGATGAAAAATCTGAAAGTGAAATCAAGAAAACACTCCCATTTACCATTGCAACAAAAAGAATAAAATATCTAGGAATAAACCTACCTAAGGAGACAAAAGACCTGTATGCAGAAAATTATAAGACACTGATGAAAGAAATTAAAGATGATACAAACAGATGGAGAGATATACCATGTTCTTGGATTGGAAGAATCAACATTGTGAAAATGACTCTACTTCCCAAAGCAATCTATAGATTCAATGCAATCCCTATCAAACTACCACTGGCATTTTTCACAGAACTAGAACAAAAAATTTCACAATTTGTATGGAAACACAAAAGACCCCGAATAGCCAAAGCAATCTTGAGAACAAAAAATGGAGCTGGAGGAATCAGGCTGCCTGACTTCAGACTATACTACAAAGCTACAGTAATCAAGACAGTATGGTACTGGCACAAAAACAGAAAGATAGATCAATGGAATAGGATAGAAAGCCCAGAGATAAACCCATGCACATATGGTCACCTTATCTTTGATAAAGGTGGCAGGAATATACAGTGGAGAAAGGACAGCCTCTTCAATAAGTGGTGCTGGGAAAATTGGATAGGTACATGTAAAAGTATGAGATTAGATCACTCCCTAACACCATACACAAAAATAAGCTCAAAATGGATTAAAGACCTAAATGTAAGGCCAGAAACTATCAAACTCTTAGAGGAAAACATAGGCAGAACACTCTATGACATAAATCACAGCAAGATCCTTCTTGACCCATCTCCTAGAGTAATGGAGATAAAAACAAAAATAAACAAATGGGACCTAATGAAACTTCAAAGCTTTTGCACAGCAAAGGAAACCATAAACAAGACCAAAAGACAGCCCTCAGAATGGGAGAAAATATTTGCAAATGAATCAACTGACAAAGGATTAATCTCTAAAATTTACAGGCAGCTCATGCAGCTCAATAACAAAAAAATAAACAACCCAATCCAAAAATGGGCAGAAGACCTAAATAGACATTTCTCCAAAGAAGATATACAGACTGCCAACAAACACATGAAAGAATGCTCAACATCATTAATCATTAGAGAAATGCAAATCAAAACTACAATGAGATATCATCTCACACCAGTCAGAATGGCCATCATCAAAAAATCTAGAAACAATAAATGCTGGAGAGGGTGTGGAGAAAAGGGAACACTCTTGCACTGCTGGTGGGAATGTGAATTGGTTCAGCCACTATGGAGAACAGTATGGAGGTTCCTTAAAAAACTACAAATAGAACTACCATATGACCCAGCAATCCCACTACTAGGTATATACCCTGAGGAAACCAGAATTCAGAAAGAGTCATGTACCAAAATGTTCATTTACATACATATATGTATAACTGACTCACTCTGTTATAAAGCAGAAACTAACACACCATTGTAAAGCAATTATAGCCCCAATAATGATGTTAAAAAATGTAAAAATAAAAGTAAAAAAAGAAAAGAAAAAAAAAAGTATCCCAAATGGTGCCCAGGAGCTGGTATAGGTTCCACCATGAGAGGCAATCAGACATAGTGGAAAGAGCATGAAATCTGAGTACAAATACCGCCTTGAACTTCCAAGCTTTGAGCCCCTGGACAAGTAGGTTTCTCTTCCTGACTTTTAGTTTCCTCTTCTGTAAAATAAGGGTATCTCATGAGATATTTGTGGGATTCAATGAGAAAACATGTGCCGACTTCTTGTGCATTGTATCTGGCAAATAAATGTACCTAGTAAATGTCACTTTTCCCTTTACCATTTTCATCTACTTAACCTACAACATGACAGGCATTGTCTCCACCCCTATTGTCCCCAGTCCAGAATTTTTTCTTTGTGATTGAACAACCCAGGACCTCCTTTCCACCCTGCCCCAACCTCTCTTCTCTGGAATAAAGGCATATACTGACGTATCTCTGGAACAAGGTAGTCCATTGAAATGCTCACCAGGAAAGAGAATTGCTCACCTTTGACCACAAACTTCACAGTGTCACTGTGCTGCTCAGAGCCTAACCGGCCCTTGGCAGTACAGAAATAGGAGCCTGAGTCTGTCACCACTGCAGCCTTGAAGAGTAAGGTACTCAAGACTCCTACTTTGATGGGTTCTTGGTTCTTAGTCTGTTCCTTGTACCAAACATAACTGATGGGAGGAGAACCCCGAGCCTGGCATTGAAGACTAATCCTCATTCCCTGGGGAACCATGAAGCCATAGCCACTGCCAGTCGTCACTGTGGGCTTGGAAACAGAAACTGCAAAGCGAAGACAAGAGAGGAGGCTCTGAGAAGTTACAAGGGTATAGGAACACAAGGCTGAGTCATCCCTGCTGAGTCTAGGGGTATGAATATATCTGCAAAGGGAACTAAAAGGGACTCCTGACATGCGGAGGAAAAAGGGAATAGGACAACTTAAATAAAAAGAGCTTCCTTTTGGAAGATTAGGTACCATTTTGTATTATCTGGGGATTTGGGTTATCTGGAGTTAAAACAATCAACTGACTAAAAACAACAACAACAACAAACAGTCTTTGTTGTTGTTTTGCTCAAGTAGAGTTTTTGGATTATCTGCAGTTTGGGATTACCAGGGGTCAGAACTCTGTAAAATTGTCAAGCCAGTTAAACTTATCTTGACTAATCCATGCATCCCTTTTCCCAGAGTTTCTCTGCCAGCATCTATCCACTCTCCAATATCCTGATCAGATATACTCATTCTTATGGATTTTAAGACTCAGAGTCCACGGAAGCAATCAGGCTATCAATGCAGGAATTTCTGGGACACTTGAAGGGGTAGAGATTTGAAGGCCAGAAAGCCTTCCCAATATTTATTAAATTCTGCCACAAGAGTAATATCACTGAGGATGCTCTGCCTGTCCACTTCCTCTGATTAGCACATATAACTGAAGAGATACTATGTAAATGTAAACAGGTCTCTGGATTTCTCAGGGTTTTCTAGGATTACAGTCCTCTATCAGGTTTTTGCTTACCAGTACTTTCCTAACACCCACAGTGACTCACGTTTCTGGACACGGAGTTCAATGATCTTATCTCTCACGATTTGGTTGCCATTAGGGGTCTGCCAAGTGACTTCACATGTGTAGTGACTCCGGTCATCCATCTCCAGTGTATTCAGTTGGAGGGACACATCTCCTGGAACCTTGTGGTTTACACGCAGGCGGCCCCGGTACTTTGCTTGCTGGATATGGTCTCCAGAAGAGTCACGTAAAAAGATGGTGACTGGGCCTGAGCCACGTTCTACCAGCCACTTTACCAAGACTTCTGTATAGCCTTGCAGAGGACCATAGGTGCAGGGAATATTTACATCCCCTTTCCAAGGCCCTGTCACACTCTCAGGCACTTTCAGGATGGGATGGCCTAAAGAGGGGGAACAGAAGAAGGAAGCAGACACTGGTGGCACACCCACCTGGGTGCTTAGATGGCAGTGGCAGAGAGGCTTTTGAGAAACACAGCCTTAACTCATACTTTTAGATTCCCCATGCCCTTTTGTTCTCTGCCAGCCCTCCCATCAATCAGAACCACTCCTTAGAAGGAAAGCCCTTAAGGTTGTTTAGCGCTTGTGTATTTCAAGTCCTTTCCCTGTCACTGCCTTGCTGTGAGGTGACCCTGGGTAAGTCACCTTTCACCATGGAGGACCCATTTTCTTTGTATATAATGTAGAGAATCTGAATGGAATGATCTCTAACGATTCTACAAATTCTAACGTTCTGTAAATCCATGAAAGATACGTCTTTCAACATTTTGCAAAAGAAGTGTGGGAGCAAATGCTGAGCAGTTGGGTCTGGGCTATTTTACTGTATGTAATTATGTACCTGGAGAAATGTGGTGGCTTCAAGGCTCAGAAAGAAAGGGCTATCTGCCCCACTAATTCCCCATTCCTCCTTCAGAAAGGCTCAGATTGGGTCCTTAGACTAAAGCTCTTTTCTGGAAGGGAAGAAAGAGGCAGACAAAGGACAATTTTGAGAGTGGAAACTTGTGTGAGATGTATTCCTGTTTAACAAAATCTTTAGTTATTGTTAAGTGTTAAACCTGTAATTTGTAAGCTTGACTTTTTTCTTCTGATTTCTATCCTTTCTTTGTTTATTTCCCTATTGGTTTCTCTGAGTTCTCAGCAAAGCTACATTGGAAAATTTCATCCTGAGGAGGAATGGAGATGAAAAGGTCTGGAGGGGAAAAAGTTCTGAGTATAATCCTAGACCTGGCTGTGGTAGGAATAATGGTAGGACCAAGGGGTGATTAATTCTTGGCTTGCTGGGAAAGGAAACTAAAGGGGGAAATTTGTGGGTGTTGAGAGAACCACCACCTTCCATCAGCAATTTCCAACCTTAAGCTAATATCTTGAGGATTTTGTGTTTTATTTAACTGGGGTCAGAGATTGTATTTTGATATGTCTTTATCTCTCTCTCAGGAGAGGTTGTTTCAAAGTGCAAGCTATTACTGAATAAAAACTTTTATATAGCCTAGGATTCCCAGGCTTCAGTCAAGCAGATGGAAGTTGGGGTGGGGGCTAGCTCCCAGAATGTATTGCCAAGTACCAGGACTTCTATCAATGGGGTTACTAAAGTTTAGCCTTTGGCCTGTGCCCTCACCTGGGACTCTAGTACATAACCAGCATATTTTGGCCAAGATAAAAGCCTTGAATAAAAAATAATAAGTAAACATGTGTCCATGTTAGGTCCACCACATTCTCTCTGGAGAGTTTCAAACTGGGCAGAGAGAAAAACTCAGATCCACAAATGGGAGCACAATACAGGCAGATTTTGGTTTTCCCTAAAAATGAATTTTGTAATTAATCAGAGCTGTCCATGATGGACTAAGCTGTCTAGGGCAAGTTCTGAGCTTTGTTTAGGTCTTGAACAGCATTATTCTTTAAGGTCTCTTCCAATCTTAGATGGTTCAGTGCTAATCGACTTAATGAAAGCAGAAATTAAATAATTACATGTTCTAGCTGGTGGTGAGCTTTCACCAGGTAGTGGGTTTCACTGTGCTATTGACAGTTCCTGCCTCCATATGCATGCAGATACAGCTTATCATCGTCATGAGCACACATGCCCATATATATTTTTGCTCACCTGTAAGCACAAGCATACCAGCCTTAAGTCCCTTGAAAACCATTTGACCCTCTCAGTTTAATCTTTCTCCAGCCCTCCCAAATATCCTTCTCCAACTCTGAAAAGTATTCTCATACTTCCCTTCCTTCTAGGGCAACAAAACAGCACTCTGCTCTGAGGACAGCTGGAGCAGCCAAAAATGCCTGTCTGTGAATATATATGTTTTCCCTTTGACATAGGGGGGAGCTGCAAGGCCTGTCTTGCATTACTCTCTCTGGAAACTTGCTGAAGATTCTCACATAGCTCACTCTGGCCTGTCAAAAATATGGGCAGTCAGTTCCAATTTCCCAATCTCACTTCTAGAAGTAGGTCAGGCTTCACTTCTCCATCCCAGAATAGGAGAGTGGAGCATAGTTAGTAACAAGACATCCAAGAATGGCATATTTTCCCCCTTTTACTCTTTTTCTTCCCTTATCCTTTATTCCTTTCACCTATTATTCCATCTTGCTCCTTTTACTCCTCCTTTTTCTTCTTGTTCTTCTCTCCTCTTACTCTTCCTGTTTCATCAGTAGCATGAAGAGACAGTGTATGGTAGGCACAGGGTACCACAAGATAGAGGACAATGTACAATTCCTCATGTACCCTGACCTCCAAAATGAAGGTAACTTCAATAGCATAGGTTTTTACCTTCCAACTCTTCCTCTGGTGCACAAAGAGCCTAGAGAAACACTGAGTAGGAGCACTTCACCTAGTGAGATCAGGAAGACAGTGAAGGACTGCATGATGTAGTAAGAAGAGTAACACCAATCTAAGTTTAAGGTCTGCCTTACCATATATCTCTCTATGTGACCTTGGGTAAATTGCTAAGCCTGACTTAGTTTTAGGTCATTATCAGCAAAATAGAGGTAATAGTAAACCTTCCATGGAGTGTTATTATGATTATGAAATGAGCTCATAAATGTGAAAACGCCTAGCATAGTGGCCGGCATTCAGTAGGTGTAGGGTAAATGCTAGTCCTGTCCCATGCCTCAAGAGAAACTTCACATATTTGTATTGATTCTTCTTATCCTAGAAATCCTCAATACATCTTACCCAGGGTGGACAGATTCATTAGATTGATTCATTGTCTGCTTTAATAATGACCTGAAGGAGAAGTTAATACATGAGAAAGTAAGGAGTTTGCCTTTCCATTCTGCTGGGACCTACCAAGTTATGGGTAGGTAATAGGTCATCCCTGGGTTATAAGGAAACCAGAGAGGACACTTTAGCGACAGGACTGGCTTCGCAGCCAATGTGAAATGTTGGCCAAATTAAACAATACTCCTGACTTTCCTGGAAGATTGGGTAGGGGAAAATCTATTTCAGGAAAGTCCCAACTCTTAGGGGGATGCTCTGCCCATTATGGATCTATGCAGACTACCAAATGGTGAGGTACTTGGCACAACAGGGTTTGAAGTATCAGGCAGGAGAGGATTTGGAGACTTCCAGTATGGCATAGCTCAAAGGGCTTTTAGAAACCACTTAGTCACACTCCCTCATGGTACATGTGGACAAGCTGAGGCCCAGAGAGAGAAAGATGCTTACTCAAAGTCACACAGAGAGCAGGAGCAGAGCTTGGCCTGGAGGCCTAGAATGAAGTCTTTCAGTTCCTACACTGCCTTTTTACTTTTTTAACTGATTAATCCACAAGCCAAAACAGAAACCAGCAACCCCTTATCTGGGCCTATTTGACCTGGTTTAATGGGTGTTATCCTAGGGCTAGATAATATCCTCCTGACTGCCTGAAAAATAATTCCCCCATCTGCCAGCTGCTTCCTGAGAAACTTTTCCCAGAACTTCAGGGCTTAGCTCTCCCTGCTCATGGAAGGATTGAATTTCCTGCAAATATTGCATCCCCTCAGAAGAAAGAAAAGGGCTGAGCATTGACTCAAAGGGCTTTGTTGAAAAAAGTTTTGGCTTGAGAAAGAACGTATATTACTGAGGCCCACTCTGGTCCTGGGACCTGGACTTTGAAAATCAAAGTTCTGTGGTCTGTGTGATGATACTAAATCAAGGAAAGGCCTAGTTTGGGGTATGTGACCCCTTTTATGAGATACATTATGGGTCCCATCTTGAATTTTCCTTCTCCCATCATCAAACAAAGATGGTGAGATCTTCCAATGACCCTGCACCTCTGTGTTTGGCCTCTCTCCCCCTCTTGGGATGCTTCCTCAAAAGAGGATTAGCTAAGATAATAGGTATTTATAAAATGTTTATAGTTTTTATAAAATGCAAATATTAGGACTCATTTTTATTGTGATTATTTCAACATATGTCTTAGATCTAGAGGCTTTTTAGAAGTTAAGCCACAGGCCTACAGAGCTGTCCAGCTGACAGGATCTTCTGAGGCCAGCCAAGCTGATCTAACTATATAGATGGGTTGGGGATTCTGAGATGAAGGGAGACAGAAAGCGTTATTGGCCGTTGAGTTTGTCCACAGTCGCAGTGGTGTAAGACCCTCCATGTAAATGGAAGACCTGCTTCCAGGTCTAAAGGACCCTCACAGGCTGTGGAGGGAACAATACACATGCACTCACACACATACACACATGATTTAGATTTAACATTTACAAAATGTTCCTCTGAGCTCCAGTCCTGCCTCTTTAATTCCAAGCTCAAATCAACAGATTTGGAGAAGGTAGAGTGGTGCACTCTAAAACATGTTAGATAGTGAAAATATTGTAGTTGTAGAAAGAACGGTAATTTTTAGGAGCATTAACTCTGTTACTAATGCTCTGTGCCCTGGAGCAAATTATTTTCCTTCTTGGGTGACTTAACTCAGTGTCTCTTTTCTAACTTTGAGGTTCTAGAATTTAATGGGTCACAAAGCCCCAGGTCAAGGTGGTTTAATCTGAGTCAGTTATGGAAAGCTGGGTTCTATCTAACCACACAAAGGGCACCAAGTTAACACTCATCTAGTCTCTCCCTCTAAGGATATGGAATAAACAGGGGTGTATCAAAGAATCTTTTACCCTATCCTGGATTTCACTTAGCTATTATCAGGCTCAGTTTCCTAAAAAGGCTATTTCAATTTTCAGGGGTAGAAATGAGGATGGAGTAAGACCCCCCAAAATAATGCTACTATGGGATAGTCAATCTTCTTTTGGGGTATGTGTCCAGCATTAAGCCCCCACAAATAGCCCAGACAAACTGGGCTATGTCCACAGGGAAGTGAGATACCCCAGGAAGTGATAAGAAACCAAGTTCTGTGAAGAGTTGAAGGAGCTAAGGCTGTTTAGCTTGGAGAAGAGTTGAATCAAAGGGACATGGTTTCTGTCCTCAGGACTCTAAAGAGCTGTCACAGCATAGAGGGAGAAGATATATTATCTGTGTCTCCAAGAAACAGGGCTGGGGTTTTTGGATGGAAGCCACAGGGAAGTTGATTTAGTTCAACACAAGGAAGAACTTTCTAACAGTTGAAGCTGCCTTTTTAGATGGCCTGGACAAGTAGTGAATTCTCAGTCGCTGCAAGAATGTGAAAAAATGTTCTGAACACCTGTTCATAACAGTGAAAGGTGGATCTAGGTTACTTCTAAGGTCCCATCTAGCTCCTGACAACATTACTTCTTTTGTGGGTTGTATACCTTAACAAGGATCAAAACCTGGGAGCATAGGGGTAAAGGTATAGTGGTAGAATTTCAGGTGAAGGGCAACAGATTGGGGAGGGATTTGGGTGGCATTGGGCACATTTTTAATGTCCCTGAGATATGACAGGTACTATAAAATCATGTGGATGTTTTCCAAGAGAGGATCTTTTCCAATTTCTACCCAAAATTATCTCCTAGCTTCTTCAATAGACTTCAACTTCCTCCCTCCCTTCTGCCAAAAGCTGAGAGAGCCGGAAGCATTGGCTGAGAACACTCACCTAGTCAGCAGGAGTAGGCTTTACTCAGTAGGTGTCAATCCCGCCTCTCCCCAACCCCCAGCTTTTTGCCTGTGCCAGCAGTGGCAGCCAGGGCCCCTTTTGCTACCTTACCATAGGTGACCACCAGTAGGTGGCTCAGGAGCAGTAGGCCCAGTAAGAGCTCCATCACAGCCAGAACCACTTCTGTCCTTTCTTCCAGCCTCCTGCTGTCAAAAAGACTTGAACTCCTGATGGCTGCCAGTGTCTGTGCCTGCTCACTTCCTTTTCTTCCCTATATCTCTCACTCAGACTCCCAGTCCCATCTCAAATTCCCCTTCCTTCCCTATTTCAGCACAAGTCACATGAGCACACCCTTCCCTCCCCTGCCTGGGGTTGGAGGTTTAAGTGTGAGTGAAGCAATTCCTCCCCCTGCTAGACTATTGACTTGACTTTCCCTGGAGCCAATAGGGGTTTCTGGTCTTTGATCTCCCAAGCTGTGTTTACTTGTGTTTCCTCAACAAGATGAGGTTGAGGAATGACTTTTGGGATGAGTCTGCTCCCTTCAATATGGGAGTGTTTTCCTTTCTGGTGGGCCCAAGTAGAAAAGATCAACTTTTCTGGCCTATGCAATATTCAGCAGTCATACAGTTAACCCCATCTGTTCAGCCTATGCAAATAAAGAGTGTTGGAGGTGGGTGCCTATGGGCCTCAGAATACAGAGATTAAGTTTATGAAAGACATTTTTATACACCAATGCTTAAATAATTTGTAAGCCCATGAGTAAGACGGTTATGAGGGAATATACCCCCATACCTCATATAAGGAAAGCTCTTTGAATTACTTTCTCCAATAGCTCTGCCTCTTTGGTGGTAAGGGTACACATTAGTTCCCATTACTGCTCACAAGGAATCGATTATTTATTTATTTTGTGGGAAAGTTAAGTCTAGTATTCAATGTACTTGCCAATTGACCTGATTGGTACGCTCTATTAGGTTGATGTTTTCAGTGGCTATCAATTGGTACATACCCCTGATCTGTGAGAGAGTGATATTAAGCATTATGGGAAGCTTAATTACTTCTTTTCACAGGCCCAAGAGTGACTGTAAGTCCACCAGAAGTCTACCTCCAAGTTTGGCACTGACAACAATCCATTAATATTTGAAAATATAAACACTTACAAAAGAAAAATACATCCAACAAATTCATACTGAAGTGTGGGTAACATCTGAATTTAGCTTTCTTTTTGATTAGAGGGATAGAGAGACCTTGGTTGGGGAGGCATGAGCTTTAAAGAGAGGGGGAGTGGGACTCAAAAGAGAGACATTATCTCCTCCACATGCTTGTCAAAGCATGTTTACATACAGATGATTTGGGGCTGTGCAAGGGCTAAGAGGAGACTTCAGAATTTCAGGCCCTGCCATTATCACAAGGAATTCTGTCAAGCCCCTCTGCCACCCAGATTCAATCCCACTTGTCTGGTTGTCCCTTGATTTTTGGTTACTTCATTCAGTCTACCTCACTGGTACTTCTAGTCATTCATTCCCATAGGGTCCTCACTCAGGGAACTCTGAACTTTAGAGAACCCTTCTACTGTATTTTCCAACCAACGCCCTACCACACTACCACCATTCACATACAAACACACACACTCACACACACACACACACACACACACACACACACACACACAC
>NW_006772766.1:0-52465 GCF_000442215.2 Lipotes vexillifer | reverse complement strand
GCACGTGAACACACACACACACACACACACACACACACACACACACACACACCTCTTCACCTATACAGTCTTTCCTGATGAAGAGCTGGAAGCCCATGCCCCCTTGGACTGGTGTCAATTTCTGTTTGGCCTGGTGACTGTATTTTTGAACTGCCTCTTGCCTCTTGTTAGGATCTCCTGGATATCAAGATAAAGAAATATTCTCGAGAGCATGCACAGCATTTCTCTGGGGAAGACTTCCAGTCCTGCAGTGGGCTCAGTAACTGTTGAGCAAGAAGAACATTGAGGGTGAAGTTAGGAAGCCCAGAGACAGGCCGGGCTCTTCATCTATTTCATTCTGAGATTTCAGACAAGTTAAATCTCTCTGCGCCTCAGCTTCCCCAATTGTAACATGAGCACTGTTAGCCTTGATATTTGTATCTTTCCTGATCTTTAAAAATCAAACTATAATATACATACAATAACAAGTATAACAATGACAGCTACTATTTCTTAATCATTTGCTCTTCCAGGCACTGTACTAAGAACTTAGTGCAGATTATTTCATTTGGCATTTACAGTCACTCAGGTAGGTATTGATATTATTGTATTATTGTACTTACTCTTGTGTCTCTTTTGTCACTCTATTCCCTCTTATGCTGTTATTATTTTTCTTTGTAGAACTCACTTGGCATGTTGCATTTTTACTGGTTTATTTGTTTGTTGTCTGTCTTCCACTCTAGAATGTAAACACTATGAAGTCATGTTCACTGCCATATACCCAGTGCCTAGAACAGTGACTAACATATAATAGATGCTCAGTAAATATTTTTTGATGAAGGAATTGAATAAGTCGCCATTTTACAAATGAGACTGAGGCCCAGAATAGTGAAATCACTTACCTGTATAGAGCTACCTAGACAAGATCCAAATTGTTAAGCACAGTGTGCATGTACACCTTGGGTTTGGCTGAGCTGGAAGGAAGCAGTGGTGCAAAAAGGAAATCCACACAAATCCTGCTCAAGGACATGCATACACACAAACCCATAAACCCACAAATATCATGTATAAACATAGATGCACAGATACATATGGACACATAGCTATACATATGTGTATATAATAACCATAGGCATAAAATATTAGCACATTGACACACAACACATGAAATGTACATGCAGAGATACACAGACACAAAAAACAGTCATACAGACATGCAAATATACACAGACATGCACATGGACACAAAAACAAGGATTAAAATACAGATCCATTTATCCAAGCAGAACACAAGCAGACAGTACATGCATATAAGCATGTAAACACACAGATACACATGTACAAACATTAACCCAAAGAAACATTTAAAAAGAGGGAGATGTATTTAAAAATAAACTAACAATAACAGGCCTCACTTATTAAGGGATAAGGGAATGACAGAAATTTATTTGTACAATGGGAATACAGAGGTGGTAACAAATCCCATGAACTTCATTGGTCTAAGAAAACTTCTAAAAGGAGCTGGAATGTGGGCTGGGACCTGAGATTTGGTTAACACTGTCTAGGCAAAGAGAATGGGAAAGGAATTCCAGATAAGATGGGTAATGAACAAATGCATATTATTTACCTTTAATGTTCCTGACACTGTTCTAGGTACTGGGGATATAGTACTGAACTAAACAGACATGGAGTTTATTTTTGTAGTGGAAAGTATCTATTAAACAAACAACCAAACAAATAAATATGGAAATGAAACGTTACATATGATATGGCTCAGCCACGAAGTCTCAGCTTCATAAACACTGAATCTTACTCTTACCAATAAAATTATCTTTGAATGTATTGAGATAATGGGAAGACAGGAAATATGCATGAGTTTATGTGTGCAGGACTGGGGTGAATGGATACAGGGTAACAAATGAGAGCTAGATTCTCATCTTCTATAGAAGATAGAAGAAGGAGTAGTAATATAAGCATGTTATTTAGAGTTATGGAGTCAAAGCTCCCCAAAATCAGTTAAAAGCATTGATAATGTTTGTCTCTGAGGAGGGAAAAATGTTTTAACAAGCATCATAGAACTATTTGATTGTTCTGATTGCATGCATGTTTAACTAGAACATATGTGTGTTGCATATACTGCATCAGGCGGTGAAGAGTACCATGAAGTTAAAATGAAGCAGTACTGTGGGACAGTGAGTATGGTAGAAAGAATACTGGACCCCGAAAAATGTCTATATGCTAATTCCCAAATTTTGTAAATATGTTAGTTTACATGGCAAAGGAGGATTAAATTTGCAGATGGAATTAAGGTTGCTAGTTAACTGACTTTAACAGAGAGATTATTTTGGATTATCCAGGTGATGTCAGTGTAATCACAAGGGTCCTTAAAAGTGGAAGAGAGGGAGGCAGAAGAGTCAGAGTTATAGGAAAATGTTACTATGAAAAAAAGGTGCAGATAGGTGCAACATTGCTGGCTTTGAAGATGGAGGAGGAGAGCCATAAGCCAATGAATGTGGGTGGCCTCTAGAAGCTGAGAAGGACAAAGAAATGGATTATTCCCTTTCAAAGCCTCCAAAAAGGAATGCAGCTCTGCTCACATCTTGATTTTAGTTCAGGAATATCCCTGGCAGACTTCTGACTACTAGAACTGTGAGGTAGTAAATTTGTGGTGTTTTAAGCTACTAAAATCATGATAATTTGTTATGGCAATGATAGAAAATTAAACAGAGAGTAATAAGGTGGCATGTACTCTTGGAGGAAGTAACATTTGAATAGAGACTTGAGTGAAGTTAAAGAGCAGGTTTGGCCGATATCTGGGAAAGATAATTCCAGGAAAGGAGCACTGCAAGTGGAAAGATCCTGAGGAGGGAGCATACTTGGCATTTTCAAGTATGTGTGGTTGGAGTACAGTGAGTGAAGGGGAGAATTGTTAGAGGATGTAATGGGAAAGGGGATGGTTGAGGGGGAAGTATATCATGCAGGGTTTTGAGGGTCATTTAAAGAATTTTAGCTTTTACTCTGAGATAAGGAATGATTGGTGGTATCTGAACATGGGAATGATGTGATCTGGATTGTGTTTTAAAATCACTTCCATGACTTCTCTATGGTAGACCCTAGAGGGGCAAGGGTAGAAGCAGGGATACCAATCTGGATGCTTTTGCCACAAATGAGTAAATGTACAATGGTGGCATTTTAATCAGAGTAGAAAGAGTAGATGCCAGAGACTGAGGAAGGAAGAGTGACTAGGACTTGACAATGTGTCAGAGTGAATCATGGCTAAGTGTAAGGTACAGATATTGTTCATGTGGTAGATCTGGATGGCGTGCGAAACAACAAGGCCACAAGTAAAACTCAACAAATTCTGGACGGGGAATGGTGTTTTTTATGAGAAAAAAGTTTGGAACCAGCTTTATGGGAATAGAAGTGATGGGACTTCTGCACTGAGGTGTCCTTGTAGGGAGAATATGAGACGACTGGAAGTCATAAGAGAGGTCATGGCTAGAGGGAGATCTTTGAAAATCATTTAGAAAGAGATGATGGTGAAGACATGGGAGTTTGCCAAACTGCTGAGGAGAGTAGAGAAAAGGAACAGAGAGTCAACGATGGAGAACCAAGAGTTCCTAGAGGACACCCAGCTCCCTCCTTCGCCACTAATTCCAGACTCATACTTAGAATCATTAAAGGTCAGAGCCTAGAGAACCTTTGAGGTCACCATGGATCTTACATTGTCTCAATTGTACAGGTGGGAAAAACTGAAGCCTAGAGAGAGAATGGAATTTGTTCAAGTCTACACAGTGAAGGTCAGTGTTAGAGGAAGGACTTGAACTCAGACTACTTTTATTTATTTATTTACCTTTTTTTTCCACAACTTTATTGGAGTATATTTGCTTAAAAATGGTGTCTTATTTTCTGCTCTATAACAAAGTGAATCACTATACATAAACATTTACCCCCATTTCTCCTCCTTCTTGCATCTCCCTCCCACCCTCCATATCCCACCCTTCTAGGTGGACACAAAGCACAGAGCTGATCTCCCTGTGCTATGTGGCTGCTTCCCACTAGCTATCTATTTTATGTTTGGTAGAGTATATATGTCCATGCCATTCTCTCACTTTGTCACAGCTTACACTTCCCGCTCCCCATATCCTCAAGTCCATTCTCTACATCTGTGTCTTTATTCCTGTCCTGCCGCTAGGTTCTTCAGAACGTTTTTTTTTTTATTAATATTTTTTAGATGCCATATATATGTGTTAGCATACAGGAATTGTTTTTCTCTTTCTGACTTACTTCACTCTGTATGAAAGACTCTAGGTCCATCCACCTCACTGCAAATACCTCAATTTCGTTTCTTTTATGGTTAATATTACATTGTATATATGTGCCACATCTTCTTTATCCATTCATCTGTTGATGGACACTTAAGTTGCTTCCATGTACTGGCTACTGTAAATAGTACTGCAATGAGTATTGTGGTACATTACTCTTTTGGAATAATGGTTTTCTCAGGATATATGCCCAGTAGTGGGATGGCTGGGTCATATTGCAGTTCTATTTTTAGTTTTTTAAGGTGCCTCCATACTGTTCTCCATAATGGCTGTATCAATTTACATTCCCACAAACAGTGCAAGAGGGTTCCCTTTTCTCCACACACTCTCCAACATTTATTGTTTGCAGATTTTTAGAAATATCTTTATTGGAGTATAATTGCTTTACAATGGTGTGTGAGTTTCTGCTTTATAACAAAGTGAATCAGTTATACATATACATATGTTCCCATATCTCCTCTCTCTTGCATCTCCCTCCCTCCCACCCTCCCTATCCCACCCCTCTAGGTGGTCACAAGCCACCGAGCTGATCTCGCTGTGCTATGCGACTGCTTCCTACTAGCTACCTATTTTACATTTGGGAGTGTATGTATGCCCATGCCACTCTCTCACCCTGTCACAGTTTACCCTTCCCCCTCCCCATATCCTCAAGACCATGCTCTAGTAGATCTGTGCCTTTATTCCCGTCTTACCCCTAGGTTCTTCATGACTTTTTTTCCCCCTTAGATTCCATATATATGTGTTAGCATACGGTATTTGTTTTTTCTCTTTCTGACTTATTTCACTCTGTATGACAGACTCTAGGCCCATCCACCTCACTACAAATAACTCAATTTCATTTCTTTTTATGGCTGAGTAATATTCCATTGTATATATGTGCCACATCTTCTTTATCCATTCATCTGTTGATGGACACTTAGGTTACTTCCATGTCCTGGCTATTGTATATAGAGCTGCAATGAATATTTTGGTACATAACTCTTTTTAAATTATGGTTTTCTCAGGGTGTATACCCAGTAGTGGGATTGCTGTGTCATATAGTAGTTCTATTTGTAGATTTCTAAGGAAACTCCATGCTGTTCTCCATAGTGGCTGTATCAATTTATATTCCCCCCAACAGTGCAAGAGTGTACCCTTTTCTCCACACCCTCTCCAGAAATGATTGTCTGTAGATTTTTTTGATGATGTCCATTCTGACCAGTGTGAGGAGATATTCCATTGTAGTTTTGATTTGCATTGCTCTAATGATTAGTGATGTTGAACATCCTTTCATGTGTTTTTTGGCAATCTGTATATCTTATTTGGAGAAATGTGTATTTAGGTCTTCTGTCCATTTTTGGATTGCGTTGTTTGTTTTTATAATACTGAGCTTCATAAGTTGCTTGTATACTGTGGAGATTAATCCTTTGTCAGTTGCTTCATTTCCAAATATTTTCTTCCATTCTGTGGGTTGTCTTTGAAGCTTGTTTATGGTTTCCTTTGCTGTTCAAAAGCTTTTAAGTTTCATTAGGTCCCATTTGTTTATTTTTGTTTTTATTTCCATTTCTCTAGGAGCTGTGTAGTGTCCAGTCTTACATTTAGGTCTCTAATCCCTCTTGATTACTGTAGCATTGTAGTATAGTCTGAAGTCAGGGAATCTGATTCCTCCAGCTCTGCTTTCTCCTCTCAAGACTGCTTTGGCTACTCGGGGTCTTCTGTGTCTCCAAACAAATTATAAGATATTTTTTTCTAGTTCTGAAAAAATGCCATTGGTAATTTGATATGGATTACAATAAATCTGTAGATTGCTTTGGGTAGTATAGACATTTTCACAATATTGACTCTTCCAATCCAAGAACATGGTATATCTCTCCATCTGTTGGTATCACCTTTAATTTCTTTCATCAGTGTCATAGTTTTCTTCATACAGGTCTTTTGTCTCCCTAGGTAGGTTTACTCGTCAGTATTTTATTCTTTTTGTTGCAGTGGTAAATGGGAGTGTTTATTTAATTTTTCTTTCAGATTCTTCATCATTAGTGTATAGAAATGAAAGAGATTTCTGTGCATTAATTTTATATCTTGCAACTTTACCAAATCCATTTATTAGTGCTAGTAGTTGTCTCGTGGCATCTTTAGGATTCTCTATGTAGAGTATCATGTCATCTGCAAAGAGTGACAGTGTTACTTCTTCTTTTACAATTTTTATTCCTTTAATTTCTTTTACTTCTCTGATTGCTGTGGCAAGGACTTCCAAAACTCTTGAATAATAGGTATGAGAATTGGACATCCTTTTCTTTTTCTTGATCTTACAGGAAATGCTTTCACTTTTTCACCATTGATAATGATGTTTGCTGTGGGTTTGTCTTATATGGCCTTTATTATGTTGAGGTAGGTTCCCTCTATGCCCACTCTCTGGAGAATTGTTATCATAAATGGGTGGTGAATTTTGTCAAAATCTTTTCCTGCATCTATTGAGATGATCATATGGTTTTTATTTCTCAATTTGTTAATATGGTGTATCACATTGATTGATTTGCATTTATTGAAGAATCCATGCATCTCTGAGATAAATCCCACGTGATTATGGTGTATGATCCTTTTAATGTGTTGTTGGATTCTGTTTCTTAGTATTTTGTTGAGGATTTTTGCGTCTATATTCAACAGTGATATTGGTCTGTAATTTTTTTTTTTTGTAGTATCTCTTTCTGGTTTTGGTATCAGTGTGATGATGGTCTTATAGAATGAGTTTGGGAGTGTTCCTTCTTCCACAATTTTTTGGAAGATTTTGAGAATGATGGGTGTTACCTCTTCTCTAAATGTTTTATAGAATTTGCCTGTGAAGCCATCTGGTCCTGGATTATTGTTTGTTGGAAGATTTTAAATCACAGTTTCAATTTCCTTACTTGTGATTGGTTTGTTCATATTTTCTATTTCTTCCTGGTTCAGACTTGGAATGTTTTACCTCTCTAAGAATTTGTCCATTTCTTCCAGGTTGTCCATTTTATTGGCATAGAATTTCTTGTAGTAGTCTTTTAGGATGCTATGTATTTCTGCAGTATCTATTGTAACTTCTCCTTTTTCATTTCTAATTTTATTGATTTGAGTCCTCTCCCTCTTTTTCTTGATGACTCTGGCTAATGGTTTATCAATTTTGTTTATCTTCTCAAAGAACCAGCTTTTAGTTTTATTGATCTTTGCTATTGTTTTATTTGTTTCTATTTCATTTATTTCTGCTCTGATCTTTATGAATTCTTTCCTTCTGCTAACTTTGGGTTTTGTTTGTTCTTCTTTCTCTACTTCCTTTAGGTGTAAGGTTAGATTGTTTATTTGAGATTTTTCTTGTTTCTTGAGGTAGGCTTGTATAGCTATAAACTTCCCTCTTAGAACTGTTTTTGCTGCATCCTAAAAGTTTTGGATCACTGTCATTTGTCTCTAGGTTTTTGTTTGTTTGTTTGTTTGTCTGTTTTTGCAGTACACAGGCCTCTCACTGTTGTGGCCTCTCCCATTGTGGAACACATTCTCTGGATGCACATGCTCAGTGGCCAAGGCTCACGGGCCTAGCTGCTCCACAGCATGTGGGATCATCCCAGACCAGGGCATGAACCCATGTTCCCCGCATCAGCACGCAGACTCTCTACCACTGCACCACCGGGGAAGCCCTCTAGGTATTTTTTGATTTCCTCTTTGATTTTTTCAGTGATCTCTTGGTTATTTAGTTACGTATTGTTTAGCCTTCATGTGTTTGTGTTTTTTAAGTTTTTTTCCCTTTAATTCATTCTTAATCTCATAGAGTTGTGGTACAAAAAGATGTTTGATATTATTTCAATTTTCTTAAGTTTACTGAGGATTGATTTGTGACCCAAGATGTGATCTATCATGGAGAATGTTCCATGCGCACTTGAGAAGGTGTAATCTGCTGTTTTTGTATGGAATGTCCTATAAATATCAATTAAACGTGAGTACTCTATTGTGTCATTTAAAGCTTCTCTTTCCTTATTTATTTTCATTTTGGATGATCTGTCCACTGGTATAAGTGAGGTGTTAAAATCCCCCAATATTGTTGTGTTACTGTCGATTTCCTCTTTTATAACTGTTAGCAGTTGCCTTATGTATTGAGGTGCTCCTATATTGGGTGCATATATATTTATAATTGTGATATCTTCTTCTTGGATCAATCCCTTGATCATTATGTAGTGTCCTTACTTGTCTCTTGTAACATTCTTTATTTTAAAGTCTATTTTATCTGATATGAGTATTGGTACTCCAGCTTTGTTTGGTTTTCATTTGCATGGAATATCTTTTGTCATTCACTCACTTTCAGTCTGTATGTGTCTCTAGGGCTGAAGTGGGTCTCTTGTAGACAGCTCTTGTTTTTGTATACATTCAGCAAACCTGTGTCTTTTGCTTGAACCATTTAATCCATGCACGTTTAAGGTAATTAATAATATGTATGTCCCTATTACCATTTTCTTAATCGTTTTGGGTTTGTTTGTGTGTCCTTTTCTTGTCTTGTGTTTCCCACTTAGTGCAGTTCCTTTAGCATTTGTTGTAGAGCTGGTTTGGTGCTGCTGAAGTCTCTTAGCTTTTGCTTGTCTGTAAAGCTTTTGATTTCTCCATGGAATCTGAATGAGATACCTGCCGTGTAGAGTAATCTTGGTTGTAGGTTCTTCTCTTTCAGCACTTTCGTCCCACTCCCTTCTGGCTTGTAGTGTTTCTGCTGAGAAATCAGCTGTTAACCTTATGGGAGTTCCCTTGTATGTTATATATCATTTTTCCCTTGCTGCTTTCAATAATTTTTCTTTGTTTTCACTATTTGCCAATTTGATTATTATGTGTCTCAGTGTGTTTCTCCTTGGGTTTATCCTGTATGGGACTCTCTACCCTTCCTGGACTTGGGTAGCTATTTCCTTTCCCATATAGGGAAGTTTTCGACTCTAATCTCTTCAAATATTTTCTCGTGTACTTTCTCTCTTCTCTTCCTGGGACCCCTATAATGCAAATGTTGTTGTGTTTAATGATGTCCCAGAAGTCTCTTAGGCGGTCTTCATTTCTTTTCATTCTTTTTTCTGTTCCACAGCAGTGAATTCCACCATTCTGTCTTCCAAGTCAATTATCTGCTCTTCTGCCTCATTTATTCTGCTATTGATTCCTTCTACTGTAGTTTTCATTTCAGTTATTGTATTGTTCATCTCTGTTTGTTTTTTCTTTAATTCTTCTAGGTCTTTATTAAACATTTGTTGATTCTTCTCTATCTTTGCCTCCATCCTTTTTTCGAGGTCCTGGATCATCTTCATTATCATTATTCTGAATTCTTTTTCTAGAATGTTGCCTATCTCCACTTCATTTAGTTGTTTTCCTGGGATTTTATCTTGTTCATTCATCTGGTACATAGCCCTCTGCCTTTTCATCTTGTCTATCTTTCTGTGAATGTGGTTTTTCTTCCACAGGCTGCAGGATTGTAGTTCTTCTTGCCCCTGCAGTCTTCCATTTGGTGTATGAGGCTATCTTAGAGGCTTGATCAAGTTTCCTGATAGGAGGGACTGATGGTGGGTGGAGCTCTGGTGGGCAGAGCTCAGTAAAACTTTAATCTGCTTGTCTGCTGATAGGTTCGGCTGGGTTCCTTCCCTGTTGGTTGTTTGGCCTGAGGTAACCCAACACTGGAGCCTACCCAGGCTCGTTTTTGGGGATAATGGTGGTCTCTGGGAGGGCTCACACCAATGGATACTTCCCAGAACTTCTGCTGCCAGTGCCCTTGTCCACATGGTGAGCTACAGCCACTCCCACCTCGGCAGAAGACCCTCCAACACTAGCAGGTAGGTCTGGTTCATTCTCCCGTGGGGTCACTGCTCCTTCCCCTGGCTCCTGGTGTGCACTATACTTTGTGTGTGTCCTCCAAGAGTGGAGTCTCTGTTTCTCCAAGTCCTCTCAGAGTCCTGCAATCAAATCACACTAGCCTTCAACATCTGATTCTCTAGGAATTCCTCCTCCCGTTGTCAGGCCCCAGGTTGGAAAGCCTGACGTGCGGATCAGAAACTTCACTCCAGTGGGTGAACTTCTGTGGTATAAGTGTCCTCCAGTTTGTGAGTCACACACCCAGCAGTTATGGGATTTGATTTTATTATAATTGCGCCCCTCCTACCATCTCATTGTGGCTTCTCCTTTGTCTTTGGATGTGGTGTATCTTTTTTGGTGAATTCCAGTACCTTCCTGTTGATGATTGTTCAGCAGTTAGTTGTGCTTCTGGTGTTCATACAAGAGCAAGTGAGAGCATGTCCTCCTTCACTGCAATCTTGGTTCACGGCTTTGATCATATGGTTTATATCCTTCAGTTTGTTAATATGATGTATCAAATGGATTGATGTGCATATATGGAAGAATCCTTGCATTCCTGGGATAAACCCCACTTGATCATGGTGTATGATCCCTTTAATGTGCTGTTGGATCCTGTTTGCTAGTATTTTGTTGAGGAATTTTGCATCTATGTTCATCAGTGATATTGGCCTGTAATTTTCTTTTTTTGTGGCATCTTTGTCTGGTTTTGGCATTAGAGTGATGGTGGCCTTGTAGAATGAGTTTGGTGATGTTCCTCCCTCTGCTATATTTTGGAGGAGTTTGAGAAGAACGGGTGTTATCTCTTCTCTAAATGTTTGATAGAATGTGCCTGTGATAGCATTTGGTCCAGGAATTTTGTTTGTTGGAATTTTTAAAATCATAGTTTCAATTTCAGTGCTTGTGATTGGTCTTTTTATATTTTCTATTTGTTCCTGATTCAGCCTCAGAGCGTTGTGCTTTTCTAAGAATTTCTCCATTTCTTCCAGGTTTTCCATTTTATTGGTATATAGTTCCTTGCAGTAATCTGTCATGATCCTTTGTATTTCTGCAGTGTCAGTTTTTACTTCTCCTCTTTCATTTATAATTCTATTGATTTGAGTCTTCTCTCTGTTCTTCTTGATGAGTCTGGCTAATGGTTTATCAATTTTGTTTATCTTCTCAAAGAAGCAGGTTTTAGTTTTATTGATCTTTGCTATCATTTCCTTCATTTCTTTTTCATTTATTTCTGATCTGATCTTTATGATGTCTTTCCTTCTGGTATGTTGGGGTTTTTTCTGTTCTTCTTTCTCTAATTGCTTTTGTTGTAAAGTTACGTTGTTTATTTGAGATGTTTCTTGTTTCTTGAGTTACGATTGTCTTGGTATAATCTTCCCTCTTAGAACTGCTTTTGTTGCATCCCATAGGTTTTGGGGCATCGTGTTTTCATTGCCATTTGTTTCCAGGTATTTTTTGATTACCTCTTTGATTTCTTCAGTGATCTCTTGCTTATACTGCAGTGCATTGTTTAGCCTCCATTTGTTTGTTTTTTTTTTACAGATTTTTTCCTCTAATTGATATCTAGTGTTGTAGTGTTGTTTTTGGAAAAGGTACTTGATACGATTTCAATTTCTTTCAATTCGCAAGGCTTTATTTGTAACCCAAGATATGATCTATCCTTGAGAAAGTTCAATAAGCACTTGAGAAGAAAGTGTATTCTGTTGTTTTTGGATGGAATTTCCTAAAAATATCAGTTAAGTCCATCTTGTTTAATATGTCATTTAAGCTTGTGTTGTGTTATTTATTTTCATTTTGGATGACCTGTCCATAAGTGAAAGTGGGCTGTTAAAGTGCCCTACTATATTTGTGTTACTGCCGATTTCCCCCTTTATGGTTGTTAGCATTTGCCTTATATTTTGAGGTGCTCCTATGTTGAGTGTATATATATTTACTATTGTTATAACTTCTTGGATTTTTCCCTTGATCATTATGTAGTGTTCTTCTCTGTCTCTTGTAATAGTCTTTAATTTAAAATCCATTTTGTCTGATATTACAATTGCTACACCAAGTTTCTTTTGATTTCCACTTTCATGGAATATCTTTTTCCATCCCCTCACTTTCAGTCTGTATGTGTCCCTAGGTCTGTAGTTGGTCTCTTGTAGACAGCATATACACGGGTCTTATTTTTGTATCTATTCAGCCAGTCTATGTCTTTTGGTTGGAACATTTAACCCGTTTTCATTTAAGGTAGTTTTTGATATAGGAACCCTGTTCCTATTACCATTTCCTTAAGTATTTTGGGTTTGTTATTGTAGGTCTTTTCCTTCTCTTGTGTTTCCTGCCTAGAGAAGTTCCTTTATCATTTGTTGTAAATCTAGTTATGTGGTGCTGAATTCACTTAGCTTTTGCTGTCTGTAGTGGTTTTAATTTCTCCAACGAATCTGAATGAGATCCTTGCTGGGCAGAGGAATCTTGGCTGTAGTTTTTCTCTTTCATTGCTTTAAAAATGTCCTGCCCCTCCCTTCTCGCTTTCAGAGTTTCTGCTGAAAGATCAGGTGTTAACCTTATGGGGATTCCCTTGTATGTTATTTGTTGTTTTTCTCTTGTTGCTTTTAATATTTTTTCTTTGCACTTAATTTTTTATTGTTTGATTAACATGTGTCTTGACATGTTTCTCCTTGGATTTATCTTGTTTTGGACTCTCTTTGCTTCCTGGACTTGATTGATTATTTCCTTTCCCATATTAAGGAAATTTTCAACTATAATCTGTTCAAATATTTTCTCAGTCCCTTTCTTTTTCTCTTCTTCTTCTGGGGCCCTATAATTCAAATGTTGGTGCATTTAATGTTGTCCCAGAGACCAGAGGTCTCTGAGACTCTCCTCAATTCTTTTCATTCTTTTTTTCTTTATTTTGGTCTGAAGTAGTTATTTCCACTATTTTATCTAATAGGTCATTTATCCATTCTTCTGCCTAAGTTATTCTGCTTTTGATTCATACTAGAGAATATTTAATTACATTTATTGTGTGGTTCATCAATGTTTCATTGTTCTTTAGTTCTTTTAGGTCCTTTTTAAATGTTTCTTGTATTTTCTCCATTCTGTTTCCAAGGTTTTGGATCATCTTTACTATCATTCCTCTGAATTCTTTTTCAGATAGTCTACCTATTTGCCCTTCATTTGTGTTTTGGGTCTCCTTTTCTCAGGCTGCAGATTCGTAGCTCCCATTGTTTATGGTGTCTGCCCCCAGTGAGTTATGTTGGCTCAATGGGTTTTGTAGGCTTCCTGCTATAGGGAACTTGTTCCAGTGTGCTGGTGGATGAGAATGGATCTTGTCTTTTTGTTGGGCAGGACCGCATCCAGTGATTTGTTTTTGGATGTCTTGAATTTATTTTGGTGCCTTGAATTTGAATTTATTATGATTTTAAGCAGCCTCCTCTAATGGATGGTGTTCTGTTCCTGTCTTTCTTCTTGTTTGGCATAGGGTGTCCAGAACTGTAGCTTGGTGGTTGTTAATTGCATCTAGGTCTTAGTGTTGAGATGGAGATCTCTGTGAGATTTTTCACATTTTGATATTACATGAGACTGGGAGGGCTCTGGTGGAACCATTTCCTGTACTCATGTCTCCCACCTCAGAGGCTCAGGCCTGACACCTGGCCAGAGCACCAAGATCCTGTCAGCCAGTCAGCTTAGAAGAAATGCAACATGTTAACAAACTGAAGGAGAAAAACCATATAATCATCTCAATAGATGCAAAGAAAGCTTTTGACAAAATTCAACACTCATATATGATTAAAACCCTGCAGAAAGTAGGCATTTTCTCAACATAATAAAAGCGATATATGACAAACCCACAGCCAACATCATCCTCAATGGTGAAAAACTGAAAGCATTTCCACTAAGATCAGGAACAAGACAAGGTTGCCTACTCTCACCCCTCTTATTCAACAGAGTTTTGGAAGTTTTAGCCACAGCAATCAGAGAAGAAAAGGAAATAAAAGGAATCCAAATTGGAAAAGAAGAAGTAAAGCTGTCACTGTTTGCAGATGACATGATACTATACATAGAGAATCCTCAAGATGCTACCAGAAAACTACTAGAGTTAATCCATGAATTTGTTACAGTAGCAGGATACAAAATTAATGCACAGAAATCTCTGGCATTCCTATACACTAATGATGAAAATTCTGAAAGTGAAATCAAGAAAACACTCCAGTTTATCATGCAACAAAAAGAATAAAATATCTAGGAATAAACCTACCTAAGGAGACAAAAGACCTGTATGCAGAAAATTATAAGACACTGATGAAAGAAATTAAAGATGATACAAATAGATGGAGAGATATACCATGTTCTCGGATTGGAAGAATCAACATTGTGAAAATGGCTCTACTACCCAAAGTAATCTACAGATTCAATGCAATCCCTATCAAACTACCACTGGCATTTTTCACAGAACTAGAACAAAAAATTTCACAATTTGTATGGAAACACAAAAGACCCCAAATAGCCAAAGCAACCTTGAGAATGAAAAACGGAGCTGGAGGAATCAGTCTCCCTGACTTCAGACTATACTACAAAGCTACAGTAATCAAGACAGTATGGTACTGGCACAAAAACAGAAAGGTCAATGGAACAGGATAGAAAGCTCAGAGACAAACCAATGCACATATGTTCACCTTATATTTGATAAAGGAGGCAGGAATGTACAGTGGAGAAAGGACAGCCTCTTCAATGAGTGGTGCTGGGAAAACTGGACAGGTACATGTAAAATTATGAGATTAGATCACTCCCTGACACCATACACAAAAATAGGCTCAAAATGCATTAAAGACCTAAATGTAAGGCCAGAAACTATCAAACTCTTAGAGGAAAACATAGGCAGAACACTCTATGACATAAATCACAGCAAAATCCTTTCTGACCCACCTCCTAGAGGAATGGAAATAAAAACAAAAATAAACAAATGGGACCTAATGAAACTTCAAAGTTTTTGCACAGCAAAGGAAACCATAAACAAGACCAAAAGAGAACTCTCAGAATGGGAGAAAATATTTGTAAATGAAGCAACTGACGAAGAATTAATCTCCAAAATTTATAAGCAGCTCATGCAGCTCAATAACAAAAAAACAAGCAACCCAAACCAAAAATGGGCAGAAGACCTAAATAGACATTTCTCCAAAGAAGATATACAGACTGCCAACAAACACATGAAAGAATGTTCAACATCATTAATCATTAGAGAAATACAAGTCAAAACTACAATGAGATATCATCTCACACCAGTCAGAATGGCCATCATCAAAAAATCTAGAAACAATAAATGCTGGAGAGGGTGTGGAGAAACGGGAACACTCTTGCACTGCTGGTGGGACTGTGAATTGTTATAGCCACTATGGAGAACAGTATGTAGGTTTCTTAAAAAACTACAAATAGAACTCCCATATAACCCAGCAATCCCACTACTGGACATATACCCTGAGAAAACCATAATTCAAAAAGAGTCATGTACCAAAGTGTTCATTGCAGCTCTATTTACAATAGCCTGGAGATGGAAACAACCTAAGTGCCCATCATCAGATGAATGGATAAAGAAGATGTGGCACATATATACAATGGAATATTATTCAGCCATAAAAAGTAACGACATTGAGCTGTTTGTAATGAGGTGGATAGACCTAGAGACTGTCATACAGAGTGAAGTAAGTCAGAAAGAGAAAGACAAGTACTGTATGGTAACACATATATATGGAATTTAAGAAAAAAATTGTCTTGGAGAACCTAGCAGTAAGACAGGAATAAAGACTCATACCTACTAGAGAACAGACTTGAGGATATGGGGAGGGTAAAGTGTGAGCTGTGACAAAGCGAGAGAGAGACATGGACATATATACACTACCAAACGTAAGGTAGATAGCTAGTGGGAAGCAGCCGCATAATACAGGGAGATCAGCTTGGTGCTTTGTGACCACCTGGAGGGGTGGGATAAGGAGGGTGGGAGGGAGGGAGATGGAAGAGTGAAGAGATATGGGAACATATGTATATGTATAACTGATTCACTTTGTTATAAAGCAGAAACTAACACACAATTGTAAAGCAATTATACCCCAATAAAGATGTTTAAAAAAAGAAATGCGAGAAGATAATGAAAGAAAGAAAAAATAATTAAATAAAATAATTAAATATATTATTAAAAATAGAAAAATAAAAATGTAACAAAAAAAGAAAGAAAGAAGAGAACAACCAAACCAAAAACAGAAATCCACCAATGATAACAAGCGCTAAAATCTATACAAAAGCAAAAAAAAAACCCAAAAAAACAAAATGGAGAGACAGAACACTAGGGAAAATGGTAAAAACAAAGCTCTACATACAAAATCACGCAAAGAAACATACACACTCACAAAAATAGAAAAAGAATAATATATATATATATATATATATATATATAAAGAAGGAAGAGAGCAACCAAATAAATAAACAAATCTACCAGTGATAATGACCTCTAAATACTAAAGTAAAATAAACATAAAACCAGAAACAAATTACACGCAGAAAGCAAATCCCAACCCTTCAGTTGCTCCCAAAGTCCTCCACCTAAATTTTGGGATGATTTGTTGTCTATTCACTTATTCCACAGATGCAGGGTACATCAAGGTGATTGTGGAGATTTAATCCACTGCTCCTGAGTCTGCTGGGAGAGATTTCATTTTCCATGCTTTGTTTGCACAACTCCTGGGGTTCAGCTTTGGATTTGGCCCTGCCTCTGCCAGTTGGTCGGCTGAGGGCGTCTGTTCCCCACCCCCCAGACAGGAGAGGGTTAGAGGAGCAGTTGATTAAGGGGCTCTGGCAACTCTGGCCTGGAGGAGAGAGGGGTAGGGAATGCGAGGCGATCCTGTGGCGGCAGAGGCCCATGTGACATTGCAACAGCCTGAGGTGCAACGTGTGTTCTCCCGGGAAAGTTGTCCCTGGATCATGGGACCCTAGCAGTGGTGGGCTGCACAGGCTTCTGGGAGGGGAGGTGTGGATAGTGACCTGTGCTTGTACACAGACTTCTTGGCGGCTGCAGCAGCAGCCTTAGCGTCTGATGCCCATCTCTGGTGTCTGCACTGATAACTGTGGCTCATGCTCATCTCTGGAGCTTGTTTAGGCAGTGCTCTGAATCCCCACTCTTCATGCACCCTGAAACAATGGTCTCTTGTCTCTTAGGCAGGTCCAGACTTTTTCCCGGACTCCCTCCCAGTTATCTCTGGAGCACTAGCCCCCTTCAGGCTGTGTTCACACAGCCAACCCCAGTCCTCTCCCTGGGATCTGAACTCCAAAGCCCAAGCTTCAACTCCCAGTCCCCACCCAGCCCAGCGGGTGAGCAGAGAAGTCTCTCAGGCTGTTGAATGCTGATCAGCACCTATCCTATGTGCAGGGATCTCTCTTCCTTGCCCTCTGCAACCCTGTTGCTGCACTCCCCTCCATGGCTCTGAAGATTCCCCCACCCACCCACTCCCCGTCTCTGCCACTGAAGGGGTTTCCTTGTGTGTGGGAAGTTTTCCTCCTTCACAGCTCCCTCCAGTGGGGCAGGTCCCATTCCTATTCTTTTGTCTCTGTTTTTCCTTTTTTCTTTTGCCCTACCAAGGTACGTGTGGAGTTTCTTGCTTTTTGGGAGGTCTGAGGTTTTTGCCAGTGTTCAATAGGTGTTCTATAGGAGTAGTTCCACACTTAGATGTATTTTTGTGTGTGTGTGGTATGCGGGTCTCTCACCATTGTGGCCTCTCCCATTGTGGAGCACAGGCTCTGGATGCACAGGCACAGTGGCCATGGCTCATGGGCCCAGCCGCTCCATGACATGTGGGATCTTCCCAGACCGGGTCATGAACCCGTGTCCCCTGCATCAGCAGGTGGACTCTCAACCACTGTACCACCAGGGAAGTCACGTAGATGTATTTTTGATGTATTTGTTAGAAGGAAGGTGATCTCCACGTCTTACTCCTCCACCATCTTTAAGGTCCCTCCCAGACTACTTTTAACTACATCACACTGCCCCTCATGCTGCTAATCCTCTAATTGCAAAGGTTCTGTTCAATCACCCACAGAAATATACTTGGGAGAGGCCTCTTCTAGTCTAGCCAGAGTGGAACTTCTTTGTCCTTACTGAGCCCCAGTTTCTATCTCTAAAGTATAAAGCCAACAGAAGTGATCAGTCTAGTAGAATAATGAAGAATGCACTTGAAAAATCAAGACTGGACCCATTGACCCTCCAACTCAGATGGTTTATGTATAATTCTAGATACTTTAAGAAAAATATACATTGTGTACATCTTGGTATCTGTGAATGACCTTGCTACTGTTGTGAATAAAACAAACTCAAACAAGTTCACCCTTTTCAGCAACAAACAGGGTGCCCAGAGAAGGGTATTGATTTTTAGGGGTCACCTACCCCAGCCCTTCTCCATTACTTCTAAGAGATGAGTTTATTTTATAGCTCCAAGAGCAATAATAATATATCACATAATAATACCTATATCTATAATAATATCTATAATTTATTGAATGCTTACTATGTGAAGAATTCTTGATATCTGTTATCTAATTAACCTTCAAAAGTAAACTGTGGGGCTTCCCTGGTGGCACAGTGGTTGAGAGTCCACCTGCCATTGCAGGGGACACGGGTTTGTGCCCCAGTCTGGGAAGATCCCAAATGCCGCAGAGCAGCTAGGCCTGTGAGCCATGGCTGCTGAGGCTGCACGTCTGGAGCCTGTGCTCTGCAACAGGAGAGGCCACAACAGTGAGAGTCCTGTGTAACGCAAAAAAAAAAAAAAAAAGGAAACTGTGACACTAGTTGGTTTTATTGTCCCATTTCTTCGTATGGAGATAGAATAAGATTCACTGTCACATAGTTAATAAGTAGCAGAGTTGAAATTGCTGCCCAGATTTGTTTGATTCCACAGCTCGCTCTTTTACTGAACACTTAGAATAGGAATTTCAAGAGTATATAAGAGAATAAGAAATGAAGCAGAGGGCGGAGCTTCAAGACAGTGGAAAAGCAAGATGCAGAGATCACCTTTCTCCCCACAAATACAGCAGAAATGCATCTACATGTGGAACAGCTCCTACAGAACACCTACTGAATGCTGGCAGAAGACTTCAGACCTCCTAAAAGGGAAGAAACTCCCCACGTACCTGGGTAGGGTAAAAGAAAAAACAGACAAAGAATACGGGTGGGTGATCTTAAGATTTTTCTAACTTGATTTTCTAAAAATTCACTTATTAGATTCTCAGAATTTATGCTTTTAACAACATGATTTCAATCAATATAATCAAAGTGAAGTCAGTTGCTCTTAGCAAATGTAAGATCACAAATAAATTTCCAAAGTATTTTCCGTATAATATTAAAAAAAAATAAAAGAATAGGGGTGGGACTGGCACCAGTGGGAGGGAGCTGTGAAGGTGGAAATGTTCCCACACATGAGGAAACCCCTTTGCGGGCGGAGATTGCAGGGGGCGGAGGGGGGAGCTTTGGAGCCATGGAGGAGAGCACAGAAACAGGGGTGCGGAGAGCAAAGCAGAGAGATTCCTGCACAGAGGATCGGTGCCGACCAGCACTCATGAGCCCTAGAGGCTTCTTTGCTCACCCACTGGATGGGTGGGGGCTGGGAGCTGAGGCTTGGGCTTTGGTCAGATCCCAGGGAGAGCACTGGTGTTGGCTATGTGAAAACAGCCTGAAGGGGGCTAGTGCAGCACATCTAGCTGGGAGGGAGTCCAGAAAGCACTCTGGAGATGCCAAAGAGACAAGAGACTTTTTCTTGCCTCTTTATATCCTGATGCGTGAGGAGAGGGGATTAAGAACGCCACTAAAAGGGGCTCCAGAGATGGGCTCGAGCTGTGGCTATCAGCACAGACACCAGAGACAGGAAGGAGATGCTAAGGCTGCTGCTGCAGCCATCAAGAAACCTGTGGGCAAGCACAGGTCACTATCCACACCTCCCTCCAAGAAGCCTGTGCAGCCCGCCACTGCCAGGGTCCTGTGATCCAAGGACAAGTTCACCAAGAGAATGCACTGCATGCCTCAGGCTTGTGTAATGTCATGCAGGCCTCTGCTGCCGCAGGCTCGCCCCGCGCCCGTACCCCTGCCTCACCATGACCTGAGTGACCAAAGCTCCTGAATCAGCTGCTCCTATAACCCCGTCCTCTCTGAGCAAAGAATAGACGACCTCAGGGACCTACATGCAGAGGCAGGTCCAAATCCAAAGCTGAAACCTGGGAGCTCTGCGAACAGAAAAGAGAAAGGGAAATTTCTCCCAGCAGCCTCAGGAGCAGTGGATTAAACCTCCACAGTCAACTTGATGTACCCTGCATCTGTGGAATACCTGAATAGAAAACGAATCATCCCAAATTGAGGAGGTGGACTTTGGGAGCAATGATATATATATATATATTTCTTTCCCTTTTTATCTTTTTGTGAGTGTGTATGTATATGCATCTGTGTGTGATTTTGTCTGTATATCTCTGCTTTTACCATTTTTCCTAGGGTTCTGTCTGACCATTGTTTTATTACTTAAAAAAATTTTTTTTCTTAATAATTATTTTTTATTTTAATAACTTTATTTTATTTATCTTCTTCTTTCCTTCTTTCTTTATTTTCTGCCTTTATTCTGAGCCATGTAGAGGAAAGGTTCTTGGTGCTCCTGCCAGACATCAGGGCTGTGCTAATGAGGTGGGAGAGCCAAGTTCAGGACACTGGTCCACAAGAGGCCTCCAAAATCCAAATAATATCAGATGGAGAAAATCTCCCAGAGATCTCCATCTCAACGATGAGACCCAGTTCCACTCAATGACCAGCAAGCCACAGGCAGGACACCCTATGCCGAACAACTAGCAAGACAGGAACACAAATCCAGCTACTAGCACAGAGACTGCCCAAAATCATAATAAGGCCACAGACACCGGAAAACACAGCACAAGACATGGCCCTTTCCACCAGAAAAACAAGATCCAGCCTCATCCACCAGAACAAAGGCACTAGTCCCCTCCACCAGGAAGCATACACAACCCACTGAAAAAACCTTAGCCATTGGGGACAGACACCACAAACAACGGGAACTATGAACATGTAACCTGGGAAAAGAAGACCCCAAACACAGTAAGTAAAGCAAAATGACAAGACAGAGAAACACACAACAGATGAAGGAGCAAGGCGAAAACCCACCAGACATAACAAATGAAGAGGAAATAGTCAGTCTACCTGAAAAAGAATTCAGAATAATGATAGTAAAGATGATCCAAAATCTTGGAAATAGAATGGAGAAAATAAAAGAAATGTTTAACAAGGACCTAGAAGAACTAAAGAGCAAACAACAAACAGTGATGAACAACACAATAAAAGAAATTAAAAATTCTCTAGAAGGGATCAATCACAGAATAACTGAGGCAAATGAACGGATAAGTGACCAGGAAGATAAAATAGTGGAAATAACTACTGCAGAGCAGAAAAAAGAAAAAAAGAATGAAAAGAAATGAGGACAGCCTCAGAGACCTCTGGGACAACATTAAATGCACCAATATTCGAATTATAGGGTTCCCAGAGGAAGAAGAGAAAAAAGAAGGGACTGAGAAAATATTTGAAGAGATTATAGATGAAAACATCCGTAATATGGGAATGGAAAGTGTTAATCAAGTCCAGGAAGTGCAGAGAGTCCCATACAGGATAAATGCAAGGAGAAACAAGCCAAGACACATGTTAATCAAAGCATTAAAAATTAAATACAAAGAATACATATTATAAGCAGCAAGGGAAAAACAACAAGTAACACACAAGGGAATACCAATAAGGTTAACAGTTGATATTTCAGCAGAAACTCGGGAAGCCAGAAAGCAGTGGTAGTACATATTTAAAGTGATGAAAGAGAAAAACATGCAACCAACATTACTCTACCCAGCAAGGATCTCATTCAGATTTGATGGAGAAATTAAAAGCTTTATGGGCAAGCAAAAGCTGAGAGAGTTCTGCATTACCAAACTAGCTTTACAACAAATGCTCAAGGAAGTTCACTAGGCAAGAAACACAAGAGAAGGAAAAGACCTACAATAACAAACCAAAAGCAATTAAGAAAATGGGAATAGGAACATACATATTGATAATTACATTAAATGTAAATGGATTAAATGCTCCCACCAAAAGACACAGACTGGCTGAATGGATACAAAATCAAGACCCATATATATGCTGTCTACAAGAGACCCACTTCAGACTTAGGGACAAATAGAGACTGAAAGTGAGGGGATGGAAAAAGATATTCCATGCAAATGGAAATCAAAAGAGAGCTGGGGTAGCAATTCTCATATCAGACAAAATAGACTTTAAAATAAAGATTATTACAAGAGACAAGGAAGGACACTAAAAGAGATCCTGATCAAGGGATCGATCGAAGATGAAGATATAACAATTGTAAGTATTTATACACCCAACATAGGAGCACCTGAATACATAAGGTAAATACTAAAAGCCATACAACGGGAAATTGACAGTAAAACAATCATCATAAGAGACATTAACACCCCACGTTCACCAATGGAAAGATCATCCAAAATGCAAAAAAATAAGGAAAAACACAAGCTTTAAATGATACATTAAACAATATGGACTTAATTGATATTTATACAACATTCTGTCCTAAAACAACAGAATACACATTTTTCTCAAGTGCTCATGGAACACTCTCCAGAATAGATCATATCTTGGGTAACAAATCCTGCCTTGGTAAATTTAGGAAAATTGACATTGTATCAAGTAACTTTTCCGACCACAATGCTATGAGACTAGATATCAATTACAGTATATGATCTGTAAAAAATACAAACACATTAAGGCTAAAAAATACACTACTTAATAACGAAGTGATAACTGAAGAAATCAAAGAGAAAATCAAAAAATACCAAGAATCAAATGAGAATGGAGACACAAAGACCAAAAACCTATGGGATGCAGCAAAAGAAGTTTTAAGAGGGAAGTTTATAGCAATACATCCTACCTTAAGAAACAGGAAACATCTCAAAAAACAGCCTAAACTTGCATGTAAAGCAATTAGAGAAAGAAGAACAAGAACCCCCAAAGTTAGCAAAAAGAAAGAAATCATAAAGATCTGATAAGAAATAAATGAAAAAGAAATGAAGGAAATGATAGCAAAGATCAATAAAACTAAAAGCCGGTTCTTTGAGAAGATAAACAAAATTGCTAAACCATTAGCCAGACTCATCAAGAAAAAAAGGGAGAAGACTCAAATCAATAGAATTAGAAATGAAAAAGGAGAAGTAAGAACTGACATTGCAGAAATACAAAGGATCATGAGAGATCACTACAAGCAACTCTATAGCAATAAAATGGACAACCCGGAAGAAATGGACACATTTTTAGAAATGCAAACCTGCAGAGACTGAACAAGGAAGAAATAGAAAATATGAACAGACCAATCACAAGCACAGAAATGGAAGCTGTGATTAAAAATCTTCCAACCAAAAAACCCAAGGATGAAGGTGGCTTCACAGGCGAGTTCGGTCAAACATTTAGAGGAGAGCTAACACCTATCCTTCTCAAACACTTCCAAAATATAGCAGAAGGAGGAATACTCCCAAATTCATTCTACGAAGCCACCATCACCCTGATACCAAAACCAGACAAAGATGTGACAAAGAAAGACAACAACAGGCCAATAACAGTGAAGAACATAGATTCAATAATCCTAAACAAAATACTAGCAAACAAAATCAAACAACACATTAAAAGGACCATACAACATGAGATCATCAAGTGGGGTTTATTCCAGGAATGCAAGGATTCTGCAAAATACGCAAATCAATCAGTGTGATACACCATATTAACAAATCGAAGGAGAAAAACCATATGATCATCTCAATATATGCAGAGAAAGCTTTTGACAAAATTCAACACCAATTTATGATAAAAACCCTGCAGAAAGTAGGCATAGAGGGAACTCTCCTCAACATAATAAAGGCCATGTATGACAAACCCACTGCCAACATCACCTTCAATGGTGAAAAACTGAAAGCATTTCCACTAAGATCAGGAAGAAGACAAGGTTGCCCACTCTCACTGCTCTTATTCAACATAGTTTTGGAAGTTTTAGCCACAGCAATCAGAGAATAAAAGGAATCCAAATCGGGAAAGAAGAAGTAAAGCTGTCATTGTTTACAGTGTTTACCTAAGGAGATAAAAGACCTGTATGCAGAAAATTATAAGACACGGATGAAAGAAATTACAGATGATACAAATAGATGGAGAGACATACTATATTCTTGGCTTGGAAGAATTAATATTGTGGAAATGAATCTACTACTTAAAGCAATCTAGAGATTCAATGCAATCCCTATCAAACTACCACTGGCATTTTTCACAGACCTAGAACAAAAAAAATCACAATTTGTGTGGAAACACAAAAGACCCCGAAAACCAAAGCAAACATGAGAAAGAAAAACAGAGCTGGAGGAATCAGGCTCCCTGACTTCAGACTTTATTACAAAGCTACAGTAATCAAGACAGTATGGTACTGGCACAAAAATAGAAATATAGATCAATGGAGCAGGATAGAAAGCCCAGAGATAAAACCAAACACATATGGTCACCTTACCATTGGTAAAGGAGACAGGAATATACATTGGAGAAAACACAGACACTTCAATAAATGGTGCTGGGAAAACTCGACAGGTACATGTAAAATTATGAAATTAGAACACTCCCTAACACCATACACAGAAATAAACTCAAAATGGATTAAAGACCTAAATATATGGCAAGACACTATCAAACTCTTTGAGGAAAAGAGCGGCAGAATGCTCTACTACATAAATCACAACAAGATCCATTTTGACCCACCTCCTAGAGAAAGGGAAATAAAACCAAAAATAAACAAATGGGATGTAATGAAACTTAAAAGCTTTTGCACAGCAAAGGAAACCATAAACAAGACCAAAAGACAACCCTAAGAATGGCAGAAAATATTTGCAAATGAAGCAACTGACAAAGGATTAATCTCCGAAATTTACAAGTAGATCATGCATCTCAAAACAAAAAAACAAGCAACCCAAACCAAAAATGGGTAAAAGACCTAAATACACATTTCTCTAAAGAAGGTATACAGATTTCCAACAAACAAATGAAAGAATGCTCAACATCATTAATCATTAGAGAAATACAAATTGAAACTACAATGAGATATCACATCACACCAGTCAGAAAGGCCATCATCATAAAATCTAGAAACAATAAATGCTGGAGAGGGTGTGGAGAAAAGGGAACACTCCTGCAGTGGTGGTGGGAATATAAATTGATACAGCCACTATGGAGAACAGTATGGAGGTTCCTTAAAAAACTAAAAATAGAACTACCATACGACCCAGCAATCCTACGACTGGGCATATACCCAGAGAAAACCATAATTCAAAAAGAGTCATGTACCAAAATACTCGTTGCAGCTCTATTTACAATAGCCAGCACATGGAAGCAACCTAAATGTCCATCAACAGATGAATGGATAAAGAAGATGTGGCACATATATACAATGGAATATTACTCAGCCATAAAAATAAATGAAATTGAGTTATTTGTATTGAGGTGGATAGACATAGAGTCTGTCATACAGAGTGAAGTAGGTCAGAAAGAGAAAAACAAATACCATATGCTAACACATATATATGGAATCTAAAAAAAAAAAAAAGGTCATGAATTACCTAGGGGTAAGACGGCAGTAAAGACACAGACCTACTAGAGGATGGACTTGAAGATCTGGGGAGGGGGAAGGGTAATCTCTGACAAAGTGAGAGTGGCATGAAAATATATACACTACCAAACGTAAAATAGATAGCTAGTGGGAAGAAGCTGCCTAGCACAGGGAGATCAGCTAGGTGGTTTTTGACCACTTGGAGGGGTGGGATAGGGAGGGTGGGAGGGAGGGAGATGCAAGAGGGAAGAGATATGGGGACATATGTATATGTGTAACTGATTCACACTGTTACAAAGCAGAAACTAACGCACAATTGTAAATAAATTACACTCCAATAAAGATGTTAAAAAACATTAAATACAAAGAACAAATATTAAAAGCAGAAAGGGAAAAACAATAAGTAACACTTAAGGGCATCCCCATACAGTTAACAGCTGACCTTTCAGAAGAAACTCTGCAAGCCAGAAGGGAGTAGCAAGACATATTTCAAGTGATGAAAGAGAAAAAACCTACATCCAAGATTACTCTACCCAGCAAGGATCCCATTCAGATTTGACAGAGAAATTAAAAGCTATACAGACAAGCAAAAGCGATGAGAATTCAGCACCACCAAATGAGCTTTACAACAAATGATACAGGAACTTCTCTAGACAGGAAACACAAGAGAAAGAAAAAAAATCTACAGTAAAAAACCCAAGACAATTAAGAAAATGGTAACAGGAAGATACATATCAATGATTACATTAAATGTAAATGGATTAAAAGCGCAAACCAAAAGACATAGACTGCCTGAAAGGACACAAAACACAAGACCTATGTATATGCTGTCTACAAGAGAAGTATTTCAGACCTAGGAGCCCATACAGACTGAAAATGAGGGGATAGAAAAAGGTATTCCATAGAAATGGAAATTGAAAGAAAGCTGGAGTAACAATTCTCATATCAGACAAAATAGACTTTAAAACAAAGACTATTACAGGAGACAAAGAAGGACACTATATAATGATTAAGGGATCAATCCAAGAAGAAGATATAACAGTTGTAAATATTTATGCACCCAAAATACGAGAACCTCAATACATAAGGCAAATGCTAACAGCCATAAAAAGGGAAATTGACAGTAACAGAACCATAGTAGGGGACTTTAATACCCCACTTTCACCAACGGACAGATGATCCAAAATGAAAATAAATAAGGAAACACAATCTTTAAATGATACATTAAATGAGATGGACTTAGTTGATATTTATAAGACATACCATCTAAAAACAACAGAATACACATTCTTCTCAAATGCTTATGGAACATTCTCTAGGATAGATCATATCTTGTATCACAAATCAAGCTTTGGTAAATTTAAGAAAATTGAAATCATATCAAGTATCTTTACTGACCACAATGCTATGAGACTAGATATCAGTTACAAGAAAAAATTTGTAACAAATAAAACACATGGAGGCTAAACAACACACTGCTTTATAACCAAGAGATCACTGAAGAAATCAAAGAGGAAATCAAAAAATACTTACAAACAATGACATTGAAAACACAAAGACACCAAATCTATGGGATAGAGGAAAAGCAGTTCTATGAGGGAAGTTTATAGCTATACAAACCTACCTTAAGAAAAAAGAAACATCTCAAATAAGCAACTTTACCATACACCTAATGCAATTAGAGAAAGAAGAACAGAAAATCCTGAAAGTTAGCAGAGGGAAGGAAATCATAGAGATCAGATCAGAAATAAATGAAAAAGAAATTAAGGAAATGATAGCAAAGATCAATAAAAGTAAAAGCTGATTCTTCGAGAAGATAAACAAATTGATAAACCATTAGCCAGACTCACCAATAAAAAAAGGCAGAAGACTCAAATCAATATAATTAGAAATGAAAACCGAGAAGTAACAACTGACACTGCAGAAATACAAAGGATCATGAGAGATTACTACAAGCAACTCTATGCCAATAAATTGGACAACCTGGAAGAAATGGACAAATTCTTAGAAAAGGACAACCTTCCAAGACTGAACCAGGAAGAAATACAGAATATGAAAAGACCAATCACAAGCCCTGAAATTGAAACTGTGATTAAACATCTTCCAACAAACATAAGCACAGGACCAGATGGCTTCACAGGCGAATTCTATCAAACATTTAGAGAAGAGCTAACACGTAACCTTGTCAAACTCTTCCAAAATATATCAGAGGGAGGAACACTCCCAAACTCATTCTATGAGGCCACAATCATCCTGATACCAAAACCAGACAAAGATGTTACAAAGAAATAGAACTCCAGGCCAATATCAATGATGAATATAGATGCAATAATCCTCAACTTAATACTAGCAAACAGAATCCAACAGCACATTAAAAGGATCGTACATCATGGTCAAGTGGGTTTTATTCCAGGAATGCAAGGATTCTTCAATATATGCAAATCAATCAACGTGATACACCATATTATCAAATTGTAGGAGAAAAAACATATGATCATCTAGAGACGCAGAGAAATCTTTCCTCAAAATTTGACAACAATTTCTGATAAAAACCCTGCAGAAAGTAGGCATAGAGGGAACTTTCCTCAACATAATAAAGGCCATATATGACAAACCCATAGCCAACATCATCCTCAATGGTGAAAAACTGAAAGCATTTCCAGTAATATCAGGAACAAGACAATGTTGCCCAATCTCAACACTCTTATTCAACATAGTTTTGGACGTTTTAGCCACAGCAATCATGAAGTAAAGGAAATAAAAGGAAACCAAATCAGAAAAGAAGAAGTAAAGTTGTTACTGTTTGCAGATGACATAACATGATACATAGAGAATCCTAAAGATCTACCAGAAAACTACTAGAGCTAATCCATGAATTTGGTAAAGTAGCAGGATACAAAATTAATGCACAGAAATCTCTTCCATTCTTATGCACTAATGATGAAAAATCTGAATGTGAAATTAAGAAAACACTCCCATTTACCACCGCAACAAAAAGAATAAAATATGTAGGAATAAACCTACCTAAGGAGACAAAAGACCTTTATGCAGAAAATTATAAGACACTGATGAAAGAAATTAAAGATGATACAAATAGATGGGAGATATACCATGTTCTTGGATTGGAAGAATCAACATTGTGAAAAAGACTCTACTGGTCAAAGCAATGTACAGATTCAATGCAATCCCTATCAAACTACCACTGGCATTTTTCACAGAACTAGAACAAAAACTCTCACAATTTGTTTGGAAACACAAAAGATGCTGAATAGCCAAAGCAATCTTGAGAACGAAAAACGGAGCTGGAGGAATCAGGCTCCCTGACTTCAGACTTTATTACAAAGCTACAGTAATCAAGACAGTATGGTACTGGCACAAAAATAGAAATATAGATCAATGGAACAGGATAAAAAGCCCAGAGATAGGGCTTCCCTGGTGGCGCAGTGGTTGAGAGTCCGCCTGCCGATGCAGGGGACGTGGGTTCGTGCCCCGGTCCGGGAAGATCCCACATGTCGCGGAGCGGCTGGGCCCATGAGTCATGGCTGCTGAGCCTGTGCATCCGGAGCCTGTGCTTCGCAACGGGAGAGGCCACAACAGTGAGAGGCCCGCATACCACAAAAAGAAAAAAAAAAAAAAAAGAAGCCCAGAGATAAACATACACACATATGATCACCCTATCTTTGATAAAGGAGGCAGGAATGTACAGTGGAGAAAGGACAGCCTCTTCAATAAATGGTGCTGGGAAAACTGGACAGGTACATGTAAAAGTATGAGATTAGATCACTCCCTGACACCATACACAAAAATAAGTTCAAAATGGATTAAAAACCTAAATGTAAGGCCAGAAACTATCAAACTCTTACAGGAAAACTTAGGCAGAACACTCTATGACATAAATCACAGCAAAATCCTTTTTGACCCCCCTCCTAGAGAAATGGAAATAAAAACAAAAATAAACCAATGGGACCTAATGAATATTCAAAGCTTTGGCTCAGCAAAGGAAACCATAAACATTACCAGAAGACAATCCTCAGAATGGGAGAAAATATTTCAAATGAAGCAACTTATAAAGGATTAATCTCCAAAACATACAAGCAACTCATGCAGCTCAATATCAAAAAAACAAACAACCCAATCCAAAATTGGGAAGAAGGCGTAAATACACATTTCTCCATCGAATATATACAGATTGCCCGTAAACACATGAAAGAATGCTCAACATCATTTATCATTAGAGAAATGGAAATCAAAACTACAATGAGATATCATATCACACCAGTCAGAATGGCCATCATCAAAAAATCTACAAACGATAAATGAGGAGCAGGTGTGATGAAAAGGGAAGATTCTTGCAGTGGTGGTGGGAATATAAATTGATACAGCCACTATGCAGAACAGTATGGAGGTTACTTAAAAAGTACAAACAGAACTACCATACGACCCAGAAATCCCACTACTGGGCATATACCCTTAGAAAACCATAATTCAACAAGAGTCATGTACCAAAATAGTCATTGCAGCTCTATTTACAATAGCCCGGAGATGGAAACAACCTAAGTGTCCATCATTGGATGAATTGATAAAGAAGATGTGGCACATATATACAATGGAATATTACTCAGCCATAAAAAGAAACGAAATTGAGCTATTTGTAATGAGGTGGATGGACCTAGAGTCTGTCATACAGAGTGAAGTAAGTCAGAAAGAGAAAGACAAATACAGTATTCGAACACATATATATGGAATTTAAGAAAGAAAATGTCATGAAGAACCTAGGGGTAAGACAGAAATAAAGACACAGACCTCCTAGAGAATGGACTTGAGGATATGGGGAGGGGGAAGGTTATGCTGTGACAAAGCGAGAGAGTGGCATGGAGATATATACACTACCAATCATAAAATAGATAGCTAGTGGGAAGTAGCTGCATAGCACAGGGAGATCAGCTCAGTGCTTTGTGACCACCTAGAAGGGTGGGATAGGGAGGGTGAGAGGGAGGGAAACAGAAGAGGTAAGAGATTAGGAACATATGTATATGTATAACTGATTCAGTTTGTTATAAAGCAGAAACTAACACACCATTGTAAAGCAATTATACTTCATTAAAGATGTAAAAAAATTAAAAAAACTACCATGAGATATCATCTACACTGGTCAGAATGGCCGTCATCAAATAATCTACAAACAATAAATGCTGGAGAGAGTGTGGAGAAAATGGAACCCTCTTGCACTGTTGGTGCGAATGTAAATTGATACGGGCACTATGAGGGGCAGTATGGAGGTTACTTAAAAAGGTATAAATAGAACTACCATATGACCCAGCAATCCCACTACTGGGCATATACCCTGAGAAAACCATAATTCAAAAATAGTCATGTACCAAAATGTTCATTGCAGCTCTTTTTACAATAGCCAGGACATGGAAGCAACCCAAGTGTCCATCAACAGATGAATGGATAAAGAAGATGAGGCACATATATTCAATGGAATATTACTCAGTCATAAAATGGAACGAAATTGGGGCTTCCCTGTTGGCACAGTGGTTGAGAATCTGCCTGCTAATGCAGGGACATGGGTTCGAGCCCTGGTCTGGGAGGATCCCACATGCCGCGGAGCAACTAGGCCCGTGAACCACAACTAATGAGCCTCCGCGTCTGGAGCCTGTGCTCCAGAACAAGAGAGGCTGCGATAGTGAGGCCCGTGCACCGTGATGAAGAGTGGTCCCCGCTTACCACAACTAGAGATAGCCCTCGCACAGAAATGAAGACACAACACAGCAAAAATAAAAAGTAAATAAATTAATAAACTCCTACCCCCAACATCTTAAGAAATTGGACAAAACTGAGTTATTGGTAGTGAGGTGGATGAACGTAGAGTCTGTCATACAGAGTGAAGTACGTCAGAAAGAGAATAACAAATACTGTATGTGAACACATATATATGGAATCTAAAAAAAAAGGAAAAGAAAGAAGATAATCAGAAGTACCTAGAGGCAAGACGGGAATAAAGATGCAGACCTAATAGAGAATGGACTTGAGGATATGGGGAGGGGGAAGGGTAAGCTGGGACAAATTGAGACAGTGGCATGGACATATATACACTACCAAACATAAAATAGATAGCTAGTGGGAAGCAGCTGCATAGCACAGTGAGATCAGCTCAGTTCTTTGTGACCATATGGAGGGTTGGGATAGGGAGTGTGGGAGTGAGAGAGATGCAAGAGGGACAAGATATGGGGACATATGTATATGTATAACTGATCCTCTTTGTTATAAAGCAGAAACTAACACACCATTGTAAAGCAGTTATACTCCAATAAAGATGTTAAAAAAAAAAAAGCAGAAATTTTCTGAAAAGCACAGCAGAGTTTTCCGCAATCTCATGGAGCTAAGTCAGAAAGACTCAAAGTTTAAGAAGGAAGAGCAATTTTGGAGTTGATATGACTAACTTAATTCTGGTGGATGTTATAAACACACACACACACACACACACACACACACACACACACACAAGACTGGAACCTTTGGTTACATGTATGTACAAAGAATGGGAAACCAAACAAATAAAAAATGAAACAAGTATATGCCACCAGGTCTTTTTTTTTTTTTTTGACAAAAACATTGTTTCTTGTGGTTTGGTTCTTATGGTGACAGAAAAAAAGGAAGTGAGACATTTGTGGTGACTGTGAGTGGGTGGATGTGATATTCACACACTGCCCAAATATCATGAGTTTCCTAGTTCCATTAACTCTACCCACTAACTTGGAGAGTTGAGCAAGAAACACTGATATCCTAATGTCTAGGAAGATCCCTTGCAGGGTGGGTCTACCTGTTTTTCCTTTACCCCCCTCGTGAATGATTTTCAATTTAATTCCTATTAATTTCACCAAAATTTTGAAAACTGACTTGTGTCAGGCTTGTCTTATGTTCCTTACAGTGACTGTATCCTTTATTTAACCCTTAACCCTTAAAGCTATGAGGAAGGTACTAATTTTATTCATATTTTACAGATGAAAAGTGTAAGTGTTATGGAATGTAGATAACTTTCTTGAGGCTCTATAGATAATTCGAATCAGAGCTGGAAATTGAACTTATGCAATCTGTAATCCGAGTCCATGTTGTGGCTACACTTATCCAATACTGTGTCTTGAACTATGAGTTTAATCTCTATAATTCTAGGCCCAGCCAAGGGCCTGGTATGTACTAGATTCTTAGTGTCTGTTAGGTTTAACCCAATTGAATGTGGAAGGCGCTATAACTAGGAGTTTAAAGTACTATAAAGTCAGAGGGGAATGAAGAATTAAATCCCCAAAGCATCATGAAAGCCTTTGAGGAGAAGGTGGAGACATTTGAAATGGACTTTGAAGACTTGGTAGATCTTCTATAGGGAGAATTGGGGGCAAATGGAGGGTTTCTTCAAGCTCAAGTTCAGGGTGAAGCAGGACCACTTTTACATGGATGGATGACTTCCTTTTCAGCACTTCTAGTCTTGACTAATATGCTAGATTTTAGCCTCAAGATGTGAGAAGCTCTTTTGCCATAAGACAAGATTTGACCTATGGCACACCAAAAGCTACGTAACTGTACACCATGTAATAACATGTCTACTATATTAAGCATAAGTTTACATTCCCTAAGCACATATCATCTGGAGGGTTTCAAGATATCTGTACCCATTTTGGTAGGTAGAAAAAAACAAGTTATCATTAAAAGTTCATTAACAAATAGGGAAATTTATAGAGTCAGAAAATAGATTCAGTTGTTGCCTAGGACTGGGAGATCGGGGAGGGGATAAGGAGTGACTGCTAATGGGTACAAGTTTTCTTTTGGGAGTTATGAAAATATTCTAAAATTGATTATGGTCATGATTACACTACTCTAAGAATATACTACAATGATTAAATTGTATACATTGAATAAGTAAACTATATAGTCTGAAATTATATTTCAATAAAGCTGTAAAAAAGTTCATTATAGTTTTGGGGAAATTTTTAAAGGCCTAGGAAAAAATTTATAATATAATGTTAAGAAGTGAAACAATATGAAACTGTACATTAACCATGATCTCAATTAGGTTAAAAATATGATGTACTTGCCTATAGTGCTTAAGAAAACTTTTAAGTTTTTCAATTTTCCCATTTTTCCAATGATCATATATTTTCCTTAAAAATTTCTTTTTATAATTATATATGTGGAAATTAAGCATCAAATATTAATACTTGTTTTTAATTGGTGGGCGTAAAATAAGTTTTCGTTTTTACTTGTTACTTTTCATCATTTTCTACAATTAAAATGCATTATTTTAATAAACAGACAAAACTAAAGCATTTGAAAATATCATACAATATGCATTGTGTAACATCTACCAATAAATAAAAATGATTTTTATGAACCAATGAAAAAAGTAGCAACCATTAGAGAACAACTTGCACAAGAAGTAATACATTTGGCTAGTTAACACATGGAAATATGTTAAATCTCACCTGTAATAGACAAAAGATGAAAACAGTGGATACTGTCTATTGTTGGTGGAGGCATGGGCAAAGAGGACTCTCCTATGGGGATGGCTAGAGTGTAGACTTGTGCCACCACTTTGGAAGGCAATTTGACAATATCTATAAGGATTTTTAAAAAAACATATTTACTGAGCTATTGAAGTATTTAATTAATTTTTTTAATTAAAAAATTAAACTATTTTACATTGGAGTATAACTGATTAACAATGTTGTAATAGTTTCAAGTGCACAGCAAAGGGACTCAGCCATACATATATATGGATCCATTTTCTCTTAATCTCCCCTCCTATACAGGTTACCACATAACATTGAGCAGAGTTCCCTGTGCTATATGGTAGGTCCTAGTTGGTTATCCATTTTAAATACAGTTTTTAAAAATAATTTTTAAGATATTCTACAGAGACATTTAGACATATGTACAATGAAATACAAACAAGGATGTTTATTGCATCATTGATTATAATAGGGAAAATTAGAAGCAACCTAAATACCCATCGACATGGAAGTGAATATGTCCACTGATATGAACTATAATTTAGAATTATTTAAATAATTTAATATAATTTAAATAAATTATAGTTTATCAATATAATAAAGAATAGATGAGGCTATATATATATATATATATATATATAGAGAGAGAGAGAGAGAGAGAGAGAGAGAAAGATCTGCATATCAGAGCGTTTAATGTTTAATAATGGACACAATGCTTATTGGCTTGTATTTATACTACAAAAGCAAATATCTGGGGATCTAAATGTCAAATAACAGAAATCCAATAAAGCCCAATAACTAAAAAAGAAAAAGAAAAAGAAAGGGGTAAATCTATATGTACAGATACAGAAATATGTCTATAATATATTCTGAATTGAATAAAGCAAATTTTAAAAGAGAACATACAAATCCATATATATATATATATATATATATATATATATATATATATATATATATATATATATATATATATATATATATATACGGGCAAATGATAAATTGTAATCTATGGGGTGGATTTACAGGGAACTTTCACTTTGTACTAAGAAGGATTGAACTTTAATCCTAGATCTGCTACTTACTAAGGCCTGGGACCTTATGTAAATTACTCCCCCTTTCTAAGCTCTGTTTTCTCATATGTAACAGAGAGCTAAAATTTGCACATATTTCATAAGGCTGTCTTGAAGATAAAATGGAAAATGCATGCAACTGCTCAATAAATATCAGTTATTCTGCTTTGTATTGTTCTGATTTTTAATAATTTCATGCATTGTTTCTGAGATCAGAAAAAAATATAAAGAAAAAATAGAAGATCCACAGTCATATAATGGTTTGATGGCTTTGTCACAGTAGCAAGCAAGGTCAGCAGAAATTGTCAAAAACATCTCTATGGGGAAGAGAATATCCAGTAACTTACAAAGGTGTATGCTGGATGGAAAAGCTTTAGATCTCTGGTCTTAAAGATTATTGGAAACTGAAGCATTTTTGCAATCATTATCCCATCTCTGTCTGTTGTTATTATCACTCGGTAGATGATACAGAGGCTCTGAAGTTAAGTAACTTTGTCAAGGTCAAACATAGTGTAACCAGGAATCTAACCGTGTTCTGTGTGCCTCCAAGTTTGTGCTCTTTCATATTGTACGACACTGCCCAGATTAGTTCAAGTGGAGAGCGAGTAAACTTTCCCTGGTGCATCCCCTTAGTCCCTTGCACAGCCATCACCTTTCACATACCCAGACTGTTGCTTTGCTTTAGGGATGAGAAAGTGGAAGTAGAACTCCCTATGTTCTGTTCTTGGACATTTCCAGACTGAGCCAAGAGTAGTTATGTGTCCTGCTAGGTCATGGGCTTTCACTGACTACAGAGGTTGAGAACCCTTGGGAAAACCAAATACTCCTGTCTCATTGGTTTGAAAGGAAAGCAGAAGTGATAAAAGCTGACAAAGCCCAGCTGGAGAAGGGATGTTGAAATGGACACAAATAACAGGCCCTCATGAACATGACCAATAGAAATGTTTTAAATTTAACTCTGTTCCTATGCTTATACTTTCTCCTATCTTATCCTTAATCTTAGAGGTAGTAGGTACTCTTCCTTTTCCTTTCCTCCCCTCTTTCAGGTGCCTCATTGTGCTGTTCTCAAATGTTTATACTTATAGTCAAATTTCTTATTGAGGTTCTGTGTATCTCACTGCTGGACTCTTAACAGCTTCTCTTCATGGACTAGCTATCTCAAATTTATCTTTAAATTTATACCAAACACCTTTTTACCATGTTTTCTCAGTCCTTAAAGCTCTTCGCCAACTCCTCCTCCTCATCTGGCTTTTATTTTCTATGTCCTTAAACCTAGACTTAAATATCCCAGATATTTTAGCAAAAGGTAGGTAGGAGTGGGGAACACAAATATAACTTTCTTCTAATTTTTATTGCCTGCTAGAATGTGAGCTCCCTGAGTGGAGGATTTTGTGTATTATGCTTACTGACGTCACAAGTTCCTAGAACAGTGCTTGGAAACTACTGGGGGCTCAATATATATTTGTTGAGTGGATAAATGAGTGAGAATTCTAAGACCTTGTTCATTCTCTTCCTTTCTAGTGCTCAAATACAAGTCAAACCTGTCCCTAAACCTTAGAGGTTATATATTCTAAGGAATAAGACTGCATTTTTTCTCAAATACTACTCACTGCTGGAGTTTGTTCTTTTGTCCATGTACTCATTCATTCAGTTGTTGAGTGCCTACTATGTGCCTGAATCTGAGCTGGTGCCAGAAGCACAAAAGTGAGTACAAAAATATTTCTGCTTTCAGGACACCTAAAACCCAGAGTGGGACATAGACAAAAAACATCTAACTAGTCTTCTAGGCTGTGTATAATTAGTGCCATGTTATATATATATACACTAACTAGTCCAGGAGAGGAAGGGGTAGCGATCACTTTTAATTCTGTCCTTTAATATCACCTTTAAATCCAGTACAGGATATCTTTCCTGTGGCAGCTTAAACCCACTAAAGTATTAGCAAAAAATACGTGCCATTTTACATGTTTCCATGACTGTTAGCAAGAATGCCCACTTCCCTTAATACTCCTCCCAATCTTTTATTCTGTATAATATATAATCCCAGTTCTTTTAACCATGCTTCACAGGTCATGGTCTCATGACCCTGAGCACTTTCTGAAGGTTCTTATTAGTTTTTCTTCCTAAGGACTATTCCAGTAAGCTATGATAGTCAACCTCATGACTGAGAAGTTGGGAAATTAAAGCACTCTCATTTGTGTTGATTGAGATGGAGAAATTCCCATGATGACCTAATAGTGAAATCAGCCCTCCACTCTCATAGATCAGATCACAGAGCAACTAGGATGATGTAGCAATAAGGTGAAGTTGAGGGACAGAGAGAGCAAGTGAAAGAAACATCCAAGATGGACTTAGAGTCGCTGGAATGCACAGAGTTGTATAGGTCACTAATGCTTGCACTTCCTTGATTGGCTTCTTCATTATCATCTAGAGGAAAAGTGGTGATATTAAATTTATTATTATGCTACTTTGTAAAGCTCTTCCTGGCTGGTACTACTGATGATAAGTTACAAACAGGTAGATCTAAAGACCCAGCTACCTGTGGCAAAACTGGATCAATGGAACTATACCAGTGCTGTGTCATGTGAGGGAGTACTGTCCAACAGTAGATGTTGCTTTCTTCAATATACATTGACCACATAACAACTCAAACACAGCTGTTGCCCATCTTGACTTTGCAGTTAATGATACTTCCATTTGTCCGTCTCCCTTTAATTGTCATAATCTCTCAAAGTGAGAGTTATACATAACTAAGATGTGAAAAAGACATTTTCAATAACAATTTATTTTTCCAAAGGCTTGATAAATATTTTATATCTTCCAGGTATATATCTTCCAGGTATTAGGAAGACGTGTGTACTACTTATACTATTTTGGGGCACAGAGCCATGCTGTTGCTGGTTGAAGGGACTTCAAGGGTTGAATTTTTTCTAATTACTTCAGGGTAAATTCCCAACTTTATGGATTCAGAAATTTACTATTATCAACTTTGATGAATGGTGTCAAATTAATCAGATATATAAAGCAGTGTTTCTCAGTGTTGATTATACTTTGGAATTATCTGGAGGAGAAAGTCCCAGTGCCTAGATATTACCTCAGATAAATTAAATTGGAATCTTTTGACATGGGTCCCAGACATCAGTATTCTGTAAATCTTCCCAGCTGATTCCATGTGCAGCCAAGTTTGAGAACCATTGCATTAAAGTAACCATTGTGTAAATCCAAATGTAATTTGAGTTACTGTGATGACAGTAAGATATGATTAGCAAGAATTCCAGGGATTACCATTTTTCTTTCTTTCCCCTTTTTGGTATGGACATGCATAGTAAATACTATCCTGGGAAATCAAGCTAAGTACTACTCTTTGTGAGCATGTGATCAAAGTGTAGAGTCAGAGTCTCATTAGTCATGGGAGGAATTCTTATAATTTAGGAAAGTGCATAAATAAAATAAAGGGTAAGGAGAGATTCTGGAATTAGATAACAGATACCAAATACCCTTCCATCCCAGCAAGCCCTAGTATTACTATTACATAATACTATCCTGTATATAAAGGGATACAATCATATCAACTAATTCTTTGGTATGTTTCCTACTCTATGACTTCCTACTGTGATTTATTTCTTTAATGGAAACAAATGTTACTTAAAATTTTAAGAAATTCATTTCCTATTCAATTTATTGGAATACATATGCCATAAAACAAGCAATAACTATACTTATCATGCTAAGATAAAAGTAATTAGAATAGGGACCTTCTTGGAGTGTTTAGATTGAGCCCTCACAACATTGTGGAAGAAATCCAATTTTTTAAATAAATGAGTATTGGATGATAGAAAAAGGAAAGGACATAAAATGGTTAATAACATTTCAATCACAAAAACAAAGGCATAATTTCTTGCTCAGTATGTGGATATCTTCCACAATGAAATAGAATATGTTTGGGATCTCCAAAAGAGGTTAAATGACCTCTTGTCCTATTTCAAGCACTTTTCCCAGGTATATTTCTTGATTCTAAGTGGAATAATACATACTGAGCATCCAATTCCATTGGATGTAGAGGCAATTCTTTTCCCAAGACCTTGTAGTTCTGTCCAAGCACTATGAGATGACTCTCTCTGCTCAACAGAGAGCTCTTTCAATGCTTTATCCATTTAGGCACCAAAAACACACATTAAGAGATTGCTATGTTCTAGATACTGGAGATGGATGGGAAAACAAGATAAAGTCCCTGCTCTTGGAGTTTACAGTCTAGTTAGGGGGAATGAACAAGAAACATGTAAACAAATAAAATGGATGTCCTTTAAAGTTTCATCAAATTAAGTATAGAGGGAACATATCTCAAAATAATTAAAGCCATTTATGACAAACCCACAGCTAACATCGTACTCAATGGTGAAAAACCGAGTTTTTCCTCTAAAATCAGGAACAAGTTAAGAATGCCCACTCTTGCCACTTCTATTTAACATAGTATTGGAAGTCCAGTCATAGTAATAAGACAAGAAAAGGAAGTAAAATATATTCAAATTGGAAGGGAAGAAGTTAAACTCTCCCTATTTTCAGATGACATGATACAATATATAGAAAACCCTGAAGTCTTCACCAAAAAAAATTGGAAATAATAAATGAATTCAGTAAAGTTGCAGGTTACAACATTAATATACAGAAATCTATTGCTTTTGTATACACTAATAATGAACTATGAGAGAAAGCAAAATAAAACCTGTTTAAAATTGCATCAAAAATAATAAAATATCTAGGAATAAAGTTAAACAAGTGAAAGAAAACTATAAAAATATAAAATATTGAAGAAGGAAACCAAAGATGATACAAAGGAATGGAAAGATATCATGTGTTCTTGGATTGGAAGACTTAATATTGTTAAAAAGCTCATACTACCCAAAGCAATCTACAGGTAGACCATAATATCTATCTAAATACCCATGATATTTTTCATAGAACTAGAACAAATAATCCTAAAATTAATATGGAATCACACAAAAAGTCCAATATGCCAAAGCAATCAAGAAAAATAAAAGAACAAAGCTAAAGGTATCATACTCCCAGAATTCAGACTACACTATAAACATACAGTAATCAAAACAGCATGGTACAGGCAAAAAAACACACACATAGATCAATGGAACAGATTAAAGAGTCCAGAAATAAACCCACACACCTATGGTAGATTAATCTACAACAAAGGAGACAAGAATATACAATAGAGAAAAAGACAGTCTCTTCAATAAATGGGGCTAGGAAAACTGGACAGCTAAATGAAAAGAATGAAATTAGAAGGTTCTCTAATGCCGTATATAAAAATGAACTAAAATGGATTAAAGACCTAAATGTAAGCTCAGAAACCATAAAAATCCTAGTAGACATCATAGGCAGAACAGTCTTTTACATAAATCAAAGAAATATTATTTTTGGTTCTTTTTCCTAAGGCAAAGGAATAAAAGCAAAAACTTTTTTTTCACATCTTTATTGGAGTAAAATCGCTTTACAATGTTGTGTTAGTTTCTGCTGTACAACAAAGTGAATCAGCAATATGTATACATATATCCTCATATCCCCTCTCTTAAGCCTCCAACCTACCCTGCCATCCCACCCATCTAGGTCTTCACAAAGCAATGACTGGATCTCCCTGTGCTATGCAGCAGCTTCCCACTAACCATCCATTTTATATTTGGCAGTGTATATATAGCAAAGCTACTCTCTCACTTTGTCCCAGCTACCCCTTCACCCCTGTGTCCTCAGGTCCGTTCTCTATGTCTGCATCTTTATTCCTGCTCTGTCACTAGACTCATCAGTACTGTTTTTTTAGATTCCATATATATGCTTCTGCATACGGTATTTGTTTTTCTCTTTCTGCCTTACTTCACTCTGCATGACAGACTCTAGGTCCATCCACCTCACTACAAATGACTTAATTTTGTTCCTTTTTATGCCTGAGTAATATTCCATTGTATATATGTGCCACATCTTCTTTATTCATTCATCTGTCAATGAACATTTAGGTTGCTTCCATGTCCTGGCTATTGTAAATAATGCTGCAATGAACATTGTGGTACATGTCTCTTTTTGAGTTATGGTTTTATCAGGGTATATGCTGAGTAGTGGGATTGCTGGGTCATGTGATAGTTCTATTTTTAGTTTTCTAAGGAAATTACATACTGTTCTCCATAGTGGCTGTATCAACTTACATTCCCACCAACAGAGCAAGAGGGTTCCCTTTACTCCACACCCTCTCCAGCATTTTTTGTTTGTAGATTTTTTGATGATGGCTGTTCTGACCGGTGTGAGGTGATACCTCATTGTGGTTTTGACTTGTATTTCTCTAATGATTAGTGATGTTGAGCATCTTTTCATGTGTTTGTTTTCTATCTGTATGTCTTCTTTGGAGAAATGTCTATTTAGGTCTTCCATCCATTTCTGGGTTGGGTTGTTTGATTTTTTCATATTGAGCTGCATGAGCTGCTTGTATATGTTGGAGATTAATCCTTTGCCTGTTGTTTTGTTTGAAAATATTTTATCCATTCTGAGGGTTGTCTTTTGGTCTTGCTTATGGTTTTCTTTGCTGTGCAAAAGCTGTTAAGTTTCAATAGGACCCATTTGTTTAATATTGTTTTTATTTCCATTACTCTAGGAGGTGAGTCAAAAAGGATCTGGCTGTGATTTATGTCAAAGAGTGTTCTGCCTATGTTTTCCTCTAAGAGTTTTATAGTGTCTGCCCTTAAATTTAGGTCTTTAATCCACTTTCAGTTTATTTTTCTGTATGGTGTTAGGAAGTGTTCTAAGTTCATTCTTTTACATGTAGCTGTCCAGTATTCACAGCACCTCTTGTTGAAGAGGGTGTCTTTTCTCCATTGTATATCCTTGCCTCCTTTGTCATAGATTAGTTGACCATAGATGCATGGGTTTATCTTTGGGCTTTCTATCCTGTTCCATTGATCTGTATTTCTGTTTTTGTGCCAGTACCATACTGTCTTAATTACTGTAGCTTTGTAGTATAGTCTGAAGTCAGGGAGCCTGATTCCTCCAGCTCCATTTTTCATTCTCAAGATTGTCTTGGCTATTTGTGGTCTTTTGTGTTTCCATACAAATTTAAAAATTTCTTGTTTAGTTCTGTGAAAAATGCCATTGGTAACTTGATAGAGATTGCACTGAACCTGTATATCACTTTGGGTAGTTTAGTCATTTTCACAATATTGATTCTTCCAATCCAAGAACATGTTACATCTCTCCATCTGTTTATGTCCTCTTTGATTTCTTTCATCAGTATTTTATAGTTTTCTGAGTACAGATCTTTTGCCTCCTAAGGTAGATTTATTCCTAGGTATTTTATTCTGTATTTTGAATGGTAAATTGGATTGTTTCTTTAATCTCTGTGTCTGATCTTTCATTGTTATGTATAGGAATGCAAGAGATTTCTGTGCATTAATATTGTATCCTGGTACTTTACCAAATTCATTGACTATCTCTAGTAGTTTTCTGGTGACATCTTTAGGATTATGTATGTATAACATCACATCATCTGCAAACAGTGACAGTTTTACAACTTCTTTTCTGATTTAGATTCCTTTTATTTCTTTCTCTTCTCTGATTGCCATGGCTAGGACTTCCATAACTATGTTGAGTAATAGTGGAGAGAGTGGGCACTTTTGCTTTATTCCTGATTTTAGAGGAAATGCTTCCAGTTCTTCACCATAGAGAATGATGCTGGCTGTGAGTTTGTCATATATGGCTTTTATTATGTTGAGGTAGGTTCCCTCTTTGCCCACTTTCTGTAAAGTTTTTATCATAAATGTGTGTTGAATTTTGTCAAAAGCTTTTTCTGCATCTATTGAGATTATCATGTGGTTTTTATCCTTCAATTTCTTCATATGGTGTATCACATTGATTTGCATATATTGAAGAATCCTTGCATTCCTTGGATAAACCCCACTTGATCTCTTTAATGTGCTGTTGAATTCTGTTTGTTATTATTTTGTTGAGGATTTTTATATCTATATTCATCAGTGATATTGGCCTCTGCTTTTTTGTGTGTGTGTGTGACATCTTTGTCTGGTTTTGGTATCAGGGTGATGGTGGCCTCGCAGAATGAGTTTGGGAATGTTACTCTCCCCGCTATATTTTGGAAGAGTTTGAGAAGGATAGGTGTTAACTCTTCTCTAAATGCTTGTTAAAATTCCCTTGTGAAGCCATCTGGCCCTGGACTTTTGTTTGTTGGAAGATATTTAATCACAGTTTCAATTTCAGTGCTTGTGATTGGTCTGTTCATATTTTCTATATCTTCCTTGTTCAGACATGGAAGGTTGCACTTTTCTAAGAATTCGTCCATTTCTTCCCTGATGTCCATTTTATTGGCATATAGTTGTTTCTAGTAGTCTCTCATGATCCTTTGTATTTCTGTGGTGTCAGTTGTTACTTCTCCATCTTCATTTTAAATTCTGTTGATTTGAGTCTTTTCCCTTTTGTTCCTGATGAATTTGGCTAATAGTTTGTCAACTGTGTTTACCTTCACAAAGAACAATCTTTTAGTTTTATTGGTATTTGCTATTGTTTCCTTCATTTCTTTTTCATTTATATCTGATCTGATCTTTATGATTTCTTTCCTTCTGCTAATTTTTTGTTGTTCTTTCTCTAATTGCTTTGCATGTAAGGTTAGGCTGTTTAGTTGAGATTTCTTTTGTTTCTTGTGGTAGGATTCTATTGCTATACACTTCTCTCTTAGAACTGATTTTGCTGCATCCCAAGGTTTTGTGTGGTCGTTTTTTGATTGGTATTTGTTTCTAGGTAGTTTTTGATTTCCTTTTTGATTTCTTCAGTGATCTCTTGATTGTTTCATAGCATATTGTGTAGCATCCATTTGTTTGTATTCTTTACAGATTTTTCCTGTAATGGATATCTAAACTCATAGCCTTGTCATCAGAAATGTTGCTTGATATGATTTCAATTTTCTTAAATTTACCAAGGCTTGATTTGTGACCCAAGATATGATCTATCCTGCAGACTCTTCCATGTGGACTTGAGAAGAAAGTGTATTCTTTTGTTTTTGGATGGAATGTCCTGTAAATATCAGTTAAATCCATCTGGTCTAATGTGTCATTTAAAGCTTGTGTTTCCTTATTTATTTTCTGTTTGGTTGATCTGTCCACTGGTGTAAGTGGGGTGTTAAAGTCCCCAACTATTATTGTGTCAATGTCAATTTCCCCTTTTAGGGCTGTTAGCATTTGTCTTATGTATTGAGGTGCTCATATGTTGGGAGTATAGATAATTACAATTCTTATATCTTGTTCTTGGATTGATCCCTTGATCATTATATAGTGTCCCTCCTTGTCGCTTGTAATAGTCTTTATTTTAAAGTGTATTTTGTCTGATATGACTATTGCTACTCCAGCTTTCTTTTGATTTCCATTTGCATGGAATATCTTTTTCCATCCCCTCACTTTCAGTCTGTGTGCCCCTAGGTCTGAAGTGGGCCTCTTGTAGACAGCATATATACAGGTCTTGTTCTTGTATCCATTTAGCCAGTCTATGTCTTTTGGTGGGAGCATTTAATCCATCTACATTTAAGGTAATTATTGATATGTATGTTCCTATTACCATTTTCTTAATTGTTTTAGGTTTGTTTTTGTTGGTATTTTCCTTCTCTAGTGTTTCCTGCCTTGAGAAGTTCCTTTAGCATTTGTTGTAAAACTGGTTTCGTGGTGCAGAATTCTCTTAACTTTTGCTTGTTTGTAAAGCTTTTGATTTCTCCATTGAACCTGAATGAGGTCCTTGCTGAGTAGAGAAATCTTGGTTGTATGGTTTTCCCTTTCATCACTTTAAATATATCCTGTCACTCCCTTCAGGCCTGCAGAGTTGCTGCTGAAAGATCAGCTGTTAACCTTATGGGGATTCCCTTGTATGTTATTTGTTGCTTTTCCCTTGCTGCTTTTATTATTTTTTATTTATGTTTAATGTTTTTAGTTTGATTAATATGTGTCTTGTGTGTTTTTCCTTGGATTTATCCTGTATGGAACTCTCTGCACTTTCTGGACTTAACTGGCCATTCCCTTTCCCACGTTGGGGAAGTTTTCTACTATGATCTGCTCAAATATTTTGTCAGACCCTTTCTTTTTTTTCTTCTTCTACTGGGATGCCTATACTTTGAATGTTAGCATGCTTAATTTTGTCCCAGAAGTCTCTAAGACTTCCTCCATCCTTTTCATTCTTTTTTCTTTATTCTGCTCCACAGAGTTATCTCCACCATTCTATCTTCCAGCTCACTTATCCATTCTTCTACATCATTTATTCTGCTATTGATTCCTTCCAGAATATTTTAAATTTCAGTTATTGTGTTGTTCATAACTGTTTGCTTGCTCTTTAGTTCTTCTAGGTCCTTGTTAAACATTTCTTGTATTTATTCTATTTCTGAGTTTTTGGATCATCTTTACTATCTTCACTCTGAATACTCTTTCAGTTAGTTTGCCTATTTCCTCTTCATTTATTTGGTCTAGTAGGTTTTTATCTTACTCCTTTGCCTGCAAGATATATTTCTGTCTTCTCATTATGTCTAATTTCTATCATCTGAGGTCTCCTTTCCCTAGGCTGCAGGGGTGTAGTTCCTCTTCCTTCTATTCTCTGCCCCTGGTGATGAGTTTAGTCCAGTGGCTTGTGTAGGCTTCCTGATCGAAGGACTGGTGTCAGGTTCTGGTGTGTGGATCTGAGTGTTTTCCTTCTGATGAGCAGGGCCGTGTCAGGTGTTGTGTTTTGGGATGTCTGTGAGCTTAGTATGACGTTCTGTAGTCTGTGTGCTGATGGATGTGTTTATATTCCTGTTTTGTTGTTTAGTGTGAGGCATCCAGCACTGGGAGCTGCAGGCAGTTGGGTAGAGCCAGGTCTTGGATTCAGATAGATGCCTCCATGAGAGCTCTCAGTGATTAATCTACCTTGGTGCTGGGAATTCTCTTGTCGTTCAGTGTCCTGGACTCAGTGCTTTAACCCCAGAGCCTCAGGTCTGACTTCTGGTTGAGGAACGAAGACCCTTCAAGTCACTCATCCCAGCAGTAAGGGAAATTTTCAAAATTATAAAAAGAAAAAGCTGAACAAAACACCAGACAAATGATAAAAAGTAAAATCAAGCAAACAAAAACAGGAACAAGGAAATATGCACACACAGAAAAGAAACAAAAACAGAACCAAGTAAAACATAAAGCAAGAGAACAACCAGACAAACAAAAGAATCCAAAAATGAAATCAATTAGAATCAAAACTAACAAAAATAGCACACTGCAATGAAGAGTAGCCACCACTCACCACAACTAGAGAAAGCCCATGTGCAGCAAAGAAGACCCAACACAGCCAAAATAGAAAAATAATAAATAAATACATTTAATTTAAAAAACTAACAAAAATACAAAACCTAAAAACAAAGCAGTGTGCCAACTGAAGAATGAAGCAAAGAAACAAAACAAACTGACAAAAATAATTTAAAATAAAGAAATAGAGAAAGTGGAAGGAAGACAGAACAACAGAAAAGCAACATAGAAATAGAAATATATATATATAAATAAAAACATATATTGAAGAAAGAAGAAAAAAAGCAGACAAACAAAACCCCAGAGAAATGGTAAAAAACGAAATCAAACAAACAAAAAGAGAAACAAGGTAACACACAAGAGAAACAACAGAACCAAATAAAATAAAAAGCAAGAGAACCACCAGACAAACAGAACACCAAAACAAAATCAAACAATTAGAATCCGAACTAAGAAAAACACAAAACCTAAAATCAAAACCAAAGCAGTGTGCCAGCTGAAGAACAGAGTAAGGAAACAGAACAAACATAAAAATGGTATAAGAAATAATAGAATAAAACAAAATAAAATGGGAAAGATCACAGAACAATAGAAAAGCAAAGTAAAAATAGAAATATTTTAAAAATGAAAATAAAAAATATGTTATAAAACTCAAAGATCCCAAAAGTCTAAAGAAAACCTAAAATAACAACAAACAAACAAAAACAAAAGAAAAAAGCCAGAACCAACAACATAATGGATCAAAACATAATAAAATTAATAGTAATAATTTTGTTTCCCTGGGGTCTCAGCTCTATGTGTCCTTGCACACACTGTGAGCCACAGCCCACCTCCACCTCCATGAGAGGTCCTCCTCTGCCTCTGGGCTGGTCTCTGGACCTGCTGAGGGCCCTGTGGGGACCACTCAGACTCTGAGCTGGCCCATTTCCTATGTGTGCCTGCCCCCAAAGTCCTCAGCTGTCAGAGCTAGACCATTTTCTTTTGTGGGAACAGTCATTGTCTACTCAGATAGTCTATATATGCAGTGTCTACCTAGCTGATCACAGGGATTTTATCTGCAGCTTATACAGCTGATGGAAAGATTTTCAATCTTCCTTCTTAGTAGCCCCATCCCTGGGGTGGTTCATCTTTGGTTTAATCCCCACCTCTCCCTGTGGTCCACTCACAGGAGTCTGGTTCTTAGGCTGCCTTGGAGTTCTTGGGTCTGCCTCAAGAAAGACAGGGCACAGAGATGGTATGACTGCTTGGATCACGGGAGTCCCAGTGGTGCCAAATGCACAGGGAAGCCAGCAGCCATGGGCCCAAGAGATATGGCCCTATTGAGGTCTTTTTCTGGTACCCGGCATAAGGCATGTGAGGGCCAGCTCTGGCTGGACTTTTTCCAGTGCCCAGCAACAGGCATGTAAGGGCCAGCCCTGAGAGGGCTTCTATTGTTGTTCATCGGCAGGTGCTGGCGTGTGGGGAGAGAGAGGCTACAATAGTGGCTCCTCCCCCTGCGTGTGACTCAGCAGTATCACCCTGCTCCCATGGCAGTCCAGTCTTCCTCTGTAGGCATTCCTCCCTCCTATCCCCTCAGTCCGTATCCCCACATCCAAGAGAATTTCTCACTCCAGGCCTGTTATCCAATGCCCACACTCAAGCTCCCAGTCCCCTTGCAGACCTGTGAACACACGTCCCACTCCAGGGAACATAAGGCCTCAGTACAGACCATCTGTGTATTTCTCACTCTGTCCTGTCTGCCACGGATCAGCTGCTTCACCCTCTTCCGACAGCCTCAAATTCTTCCCTTCTGTCCTGATCAATATCCCCATTGTAAAGGGGTTTTTCTGTCATAGAGGGGGTTTCCCTGAATTTGGGAATCTCTCTTCTGCTTCAGCTCCCGTTCCCCGGGGTGCAGGTCCTGTCCTGCTTCCTCTACTCCTCCTTCTCCCTTCTTTTATTCATCCTACCCAGTTATGCAGTGATCTTTATAGTCTTTTCTGGTGTCCAAGGTCTTCTGCTAGTGTTCAGCTGGTGTTCTGTGAGAACTGTTGCATCTATAGATGTATCCCTGATGCATCCATGGAGAGAGATGAACTCCATATCCTCCTACTCCTCTGCCATTTTAACTCTCAGTCTAAAAGCAAAATTAAACAAATGGGACCTAATTAAACTTAAAAGCTCTTGCACAGCAAAGGAAACTATTGACAAAAAAAAGACAACCTACTGAATGGGAGAAAACATTTGCAAAAGATATGACCAATAAGGGGTCAATATCCAAAATATATAAACAGCTTATACAGTGAAATATCAAACAAACCAACAACCCAATTAACAAATGGGCAGAAGACCTAAATAGACATTTTTCCAAAGAAGATATGCAGTAGACTAACAGGCACATGAAAAGATGCTGAACATCACTAGTCATTAGAGAAATGCAAATCAAAACCAGAATAAGATATCACCTTATACCTGTAGGAATGGCTATGATCAAAAAGTCTACAAATAACAAATTTTGGCAAGGATGTGGAGCAAAAGAAACCCTTGTACACTGTTAGTGGAAATGTAAATCGTTGCATCTACTTTGGAAAACAGTATGTAAGTTCCTCAAAAACAGCTGAAAATAGAACTACCATATGATCCAGCAATTCCACTCCTGAGTATATATCAGAAAAAAACAAAAACACTAATTCAGAAAGATACATATGCCCCAATGTTCATAGAAGCATTATTTACAATAACCAAGATATGGAAGCAATGTAACTGTCCATCAAGAGATGAATGGATAAAGAAGGTATATTTAAAGATTATCCAACCATATGTGTGATTAATGTGACTCCCCTTATAGACTAGGCTCCAAGAGGGCTGGGGTTCTGTCTTGCTCATCACTATATCTCCAGTTCTTGTCACAGAGTAAGCATTCCATAAATTGTTTTTAAATGAAAGGACTCATAGCAATAGAAAAGAAGGTGGTTGATTATAAGCTTTTTAATTAGTGAGTTTTACTTCTTTGTTCATTCTACTCTGTTTTTGTCAATATCCCCATCTTTTAATATTAGCAAAAAAAAAAAATCTTGGTTTACAAAACATCTCTAATTGTCCCTAGGAAACACTGGAATGATATAACGCATTTGCTATAAGTAGAATCAAGCTACATGGATTTGCTGATTATTTAGAAAACTGTCATGCTTTGTGGTATTTAACAAAAATTTCTGTTCTAGATATTAATAAGATGCTGGAAGAATGCTGGGAACCTAAAAAGTAACCTTTTTATTCTATTCCTCTCCAACTTTGATGTATTCCCTATCTTTTCCGTGTGGTCTGAATTTCATCCTAGATATTAAATCTTGCTAAAGTACCAGGAGATAACAATTTTAACTGCATTTTAAAATTACATCATTTAAGAGATGAAGGGAAATACATTCGGAAGCCAAAGATAATGGGATCCCTGCCTATTTTCCAGCATACTTTCTAAGAAAGAATTTCTCTGGATGTCATGTGAAAAATCCAAACTAATTATAGTGCATCTCTTTGGTAATATTTTTTTCATGATTTTGTTATAAGATCAGAAACATCATAATATATTTTCTTTTAAGCTTATATAGTAGTTTTCAGTGCTCTTTCATATAGATTTTATATTTGATATTCACAAGAACTTATGAAGCAAAAAAATGGTTATTATCTTTAGTTTACACAAGAGTAAACTCAGATTCAAAGAAGTTAAATAATTTCCCGAGTCATCTAAACAATCCTAAGACTAGGACATAAGTCTTCTAAACCCTCTACAAGTATGCTTTCATATATTTTTTTAAACTGGCTCCAAGTGGACTTATCCCTTCTTAATTTTTCATTATACTTAAACTCTAGATAGAGAAAGCACTGGCATCTTAAACAACCAATCATTAGAGATGAAGTTAAATACTATGGGTAAAAATCCTATCTCTTAAGAGATTAACAAAACTGAGGGAAGGACATTTTCATTTTCTTTATTTTCTAAAGATTATAGTTTTCTTCACTAACTGTTCTTTAGACAGGAGGGAGAAAATCAACTGATGGTGCAACAAGAGCCAACTGTATGAGGTGGGCCCAGTTGCCATTTAGCTTGAACTAATACTGACACATATTTTTCTGCTGAGACAGAAATGAATACAGTAAAGGTTGAATGTGAACCTGAATAAGACTCATCAAACATACCTAGTCTGTCTGGCAGAAAGATGACTTCTTTCAAGTCACCTTGGCTAAATAATATAGCAAGAAATGATGAATATCAGGGTTTAGTTTCATTACTTATTGATCAATGACCAAAATATAGTTGCATCTAGAGATATTACCTAGCTGAAGAAACACAATTATGGGAATGAAGAAGGGATTTTTTGTCTAAAAATAGCAACAACAATAATGAGATCTTATGAAGCTAAGAGAAAGAAACCTGTAAGGAAAATATTAAAGACAATTATCTGTCAGGAATTAAGTTTCCTTGTTATTCCCAGGAAGTTGAGGAAGAGCTTAATAAAGGCAATTTAAAAAGGAAGATGCCCTACTCTTTTTGATCCTCCTACAATTTCCAGTCATAATTATGGCCATTTATTGCCTAACTCTGCCTGGTTGAAATGTATTTCTTTGTATAGCTTAAATTTGATTACCTATCCAATATTTGTACAGTAGTGCATTTAACATTTAGATTCTTAACCATGTCACAGTCTAATATGCACAGATTTCCCCTTTATCAAATGTTCTCAGTAAAATACCACAAACTTATGGTATAAAAGATCAAGTATGTAGCCTAGGATATGAAGTAATGTTAAAAAAATAAAGCAGATTAGTAATGTGTTAATGCTAGTAATTAAGCTGTATATGTATACACATATATACATATATGTGTGTGTGTGTGTGTGTGTGTACACACACACACACACTAATTACTTTTTCTGACTGAGAAAATACTTTTTAAATTACTTCCTGTATTATGCTCCACAATCTCCTTAGTCACAATTGGCAAGTACTCAAGTAAGTTCTGTTATTTGACATGGTAATTAGAATAAAATCCCACTGAATTAGACTTATTTCCAGTGTTTGATCATATAGACAGAGGTAGAATAAAATTCCTCTTTGTATAATTCATACAGAAAGCAACTAAGAAAATTAACAGTTTACTTAAGAGAAAAATATTGTCAATTATTTTGATCAGTAGCCATTTGCAAACGTGGGAACAGAGAATTTCTACTTCACTACTTATATCTCATGTATCTTGCATGTACACCAAAGTATTGAAAAAGTTTACTAATTTAGACTGGACTTTTTTTAATTAGTCAATTTTAAGGCAGAGGAGAAAAAGCGTGTGTAAGGCGGTGGGAGGATATAGGTGGCATGCTTTAAGCCATCTTGTTTCATGCACTTTGTTAAAAAGTTTTCTTGCTAATAACCGAATATCATGGTGATCTTCATCAGTATGGGTACAATTCAGGTCCTTACAGCTGGGTGGTATATAAAAATCAGTATAAAAGAATAGAGAAAAGAATCTATTTTTTAAACATCTTTATTGGAGTATAATTGCTTTAAGATGGTGTGTTAGTTTCTTCTGTAAAGCAGAGTGAATCAGCTATACATATACATATATCCCCATATTTCCTCCCTCTTGCATCTCCCTCTCACCCTCCCTATCTCACCCCTCTAGGTGGACACAAAGTACCGAGCTTATCTCCCTGTGCTATGTGGCTGCTTCCTGCTAGCTACCTATTTTACATTTGGTAGTGTATATATGTCCATGCCACTCTCTCACTTCATCCC
>NW_006772765.1:0-218 GCF_000442215.2 Lipotes vexillifer | reverse complement strand
AACCCCCCCCCCGCCAATGCAGGGGACACAGGTTCGAGCCCTGGTCTGGGAAGATCCCACATGTCTTGGGGCAACTAAGCCCGTGAGCCACAACTACTGAGCCCGCGCGCTACAGCCCGCAAGCCACAACTACTGAAGCCTACAGACCTAGAGCTCATGCTCCACAACAAGAGAAGCCACCGCAATGAGAAGCCCACGCACCGCAAGGAAGAGTAGCC
>NW_006772764.1:0-417 GCF_000442215.2 Lipotes vexillifer | reverse complement strand
TCAAAAATTAAATACAAAGAAAAATTATTAAAAGCAGCAAGGGAAAAACAACAAATAACATACCAGGGAATCCCCATAAGGTTAACAGCTGATCTTTCAGCAGAAACTCTGCAAGTCAGAAGAGAGGGGCAGAACATACTCAAAGTGATGAAAGGGAAAATCCTACAACCAAGATAACTCTACCCAGGAAGGATCTCATTCAGATTCAACAGAGAAATTAAAACCTTTACAGAAAAGCAAAAGTTAAAAGAATTAAGCACCACCAAACCAGCTTTATAACAAATGCTAAAGGAACTTCTCTAGGCAGGAAACACAACAGAAGGAATCGACCTACAATAACAAACCCAAAACAAGTAAGAAAATGGTAATAGGAACATACATATCAATAATTACCTTAAATGTAAATGGATTAAATGC
>NW_006772763.1:0-6672 GCF_000442215.2 Lipotes vexillifer | reverse complement strand
AGTCCGCCTGCCAATGCAGGGGACACGGGTTCGTGCCCCGGTCCAGGAAGATCCCATATGCCGTGGAGCAACTAGGCCCGTGAGCCATGGCCGCTGAGCCTGCGCGTCTGGAGCCTGTGCTCCACAACGGCAGAGGCCACAGCAGTGAGAGGCCCGCGTACCACAAAAAAAAGAAAAGAAAAGAAAAAACTTTATACAGAATTAAAGAAGAAATCTCGAGACTTCCCTAGTTGTCCAGTGGTTAAGACTTTGCCTTCCATTACAGGGGTCGTGGGTTCCATCCCTGGTCAGGGAGCTATGATCCTACATGCCTCAGGGCCAGAAAACCAAAACATAAAAAAACAGAAACAATATTGTAACAAATTCAATAAAGACTTTAAAAATGGTCCACATCAGGGACTTACCTGGTGGTCTAGTGGTAAAGAATCCACCTTACAGTGCAGAGGATACAGGTTCCAGCCCTGGTCAGGGAACTAAGATCCCACATGCCATGGGGCAACCCACGAGCCACAACTACTGAGCTCGCGCGCCTCAACTAGAGCCCACGTGCCGCAAACTACAGAGTCCACGTGCCCTGAAGCTGGCGCACCACAACTAGAGAAGAGAAAACCCGCATGCCACAACTAGAGAGAAGCCCACACACCACAACAAAGAGCCCGTGCTCCCGCAATGAAAGATCCCGCATGCCTCAGTGAAGATCCTGCATGCCACAGCTAAGACCTGATGTGGCTAAAAATAAATAAGTAAATAATAAAATCTTTTTTTAAAAAAATGGTCCACATCAAAAAAAAGAGAGAAATTTTTAATTTTTTTTAATTAAAAAAATGAATAGAAAGAAGAAATCTCATGTCACTTAGGAATTTAATCACCTAAGCTGTTTTTAAAATTGTATTTTATCTTAGCCAGTTAATGCCGGCTCTCTGTGGGAGTTAAATTTCAATAAATAATCAATCAAACATAATGTAGGAAAGTTAATACTCAAATGTAAGACAATTTCTAAACAGGCAATTTACTATTACTATGCAAATTCTCTAGCTCCAAGCCTGTGGCAAGGCAAATTCTATTGTGTGAGCTTAGCTATCATCTTTCACCACGCACTGGATTTATTGCAAGAGTAGGTGGAGTGACTTCACTTTCTATTGCAGCTCTGTTAATCTGTAATAATGTGAGAGCAAGATTTTGCACATAAACATACCAAGAAATTAATACATTTTTAAATAAGTACAGCAAAATGAAGATCAGTGAATCATAAAACACAGAGGATTTAATGTTTGACTATTATTTTATGTTTTGAATTTGTGATAAAATAGTCAATATATTATAACTTGGGCAGTGTTTTATAAAAATACTTAGGTATGTGTTAAAAAGAGAGCTCATTATTATGCTATGCTGGTAAACCCTTCATTAAAGTAATTTTAGGCTATTGGCAATGTTAAAATGACTAACTTTGCAGGTTTGCAAAAATTTTGATTTTCACATGCACACATATAACATTTTGTTCTAATAGTTTTCTAAACATATATAAACTACACTGTCTTTACTTCTGGCCTACCATGTGGACTTTCCTACAATATAAATATTATAGTGTAACAATTACTACCGAAGGTATTGAATTATGCCCCCTCAAAATCTTTGTTCTACTGACCCAAAGTGAATAGATACTTATTCTAAGACTCTTAAAGGCCTGGGTTATGAATTTTACAATGGAAATCAATAATTTCCTATTTAGAATGCTTACTTTACTCCACCAGAGTGCTTTGTAAATTTTATTTCACAAAACTTGAAGGGTCTATTAAGGTATATTCATGTGGTTTTACATAATGCAGCCATTGAAAATATTTTTCTTGTTGGTCAATCTATCACCTTCAGCATTTATTCCAGAGTCACAAGAAGAATTCCTTGGAGTAGGCAACTGACCATATTAATGTATACAACTGGATAAATCATTACAAGGACATACCAGCCCAAAGTTAAGTGAATATTAGTTTTTATTAAGTATATACCACATGCATACATATTAATTCTATGTAGTTAGGAGAAAACAGTCTGTATACATGTGGTTTATTATAAAACCCAAGTCTATGAAAGTTTGTTGTATGACTATATGTTACCTTTGAAAACCTGATCACTAAATTGACGGTACATGTGTATGCATGTCATATATTATGTATAATATATATATGTCATGCATTTGTTTATATACATTAATATATATACCTATATGTGCATATATAGGTCATATACCTGTGTTATATATATGTTACATGTGTTAAATACTATATATACATATATTCTTGTTATATATAACATGCATACACATTACAGAGTGAATTTTATGATCAGAATCTTTGTTTATACATATATTTGTAGACTTTGAACTTAAGGGTAGGATGACAAAACAAGTCAAACACTTAATTAGAATACTCTGAGTAGGTACATACAGTGTTCATATCTAAAATGTTAAATAGAATCACTGAAATATATATTTTTTTGGATAAATTACTTTGTGAAGCCTGAAGAAGCACTGAGTATAATTAAACTATAGTCCAGAGTTAGATACAATTTAATAATAGTTAAATTCCAAAATAAAAGTCATTGTAGGTAAGACCATGAAATTTCCTAACACGTGATTTTAATACATTGTGCTACGTTTTCTAAAACAATTCAGAGGAACCAATATTTACAGTTGGTGGAGTATTTATGAAAAATCTGGCATAATCAGAAATAATTTAGAAATAATTTCAACAGCGAATCAAAGTGAGTAATATTTTCCCCTTAGCTGATTGTTTTCCATTATTGGATCATTTGTGAAGAAAAGCAAATAAATAAACAAAACAGATGAAAGTTGGCTTTTGTTACTAACTTAACAATTTCACAATACTGCACATGAGACATCAAGAATAGACAACATGGTACTCTATAATGTACTGTCATATGACAGTCAAAGACATGGAACCTGGGCCTACAGTTAGATTATGAACATCTACCATGCACCATGCACTCATCTTCAAAGAACTTGGATTCTGTTGATTTAATTTTAATTAACCCTGACTCTATGCATGCCTCAAGCCTACCTTGGAATACATTTACCTATAATATTTCACCAAATACTCTATTTATTACAAGAGTAGGTGGGGTGAATTCATCTGCTACAGATAGATTGAAAGAGACAATTTATTTTAAGAAGATACAGTCTAGGACAATAGAGGTAGAAAATAATTTAGTGCTACTCTAGATGAGTCATTGATTTTACAGGTGAGGAAAAGTAGGGCTCAAGATGTAATTCAGTCTAAATACCACTGCTACATCAACTTTAGTGGTACCATTCACTCACATCACCGCTGCCCTGTAATACATTTAAACAACCCTCATGTTGTCTTTCAACATTTGTGATGTCTTTATTTATGCAGTTCTAGTGCAAGACACTTAATTGGAGTATTATGAAGTGATTTATTGTTCCACCACATTTATCTCTCTTTGTAGACAAATATATGACTATATCATTTAAAATCCAAGAGAAGAAAAATGTGGTATGAGGAGTTGGCTATTAGGACCTAATATCTTTCAGAAAGAATTGTGCTGAAAACTTTAACATCTGTTGTACTGGATTATTGAAGCTTTATTTTCATTGGCTTCCAAAAAATCCTGCTACATTCAAGCTAGTAGATTAAATGTTATTGGCTTTAATACCTTTTAAAACAAGTAATCTGCTGAAGTGATAATAGAATTAAAAGTAGGTACATTCATTAAATTGGTTTTTACACTATTGTGGTTTCCCTGTTGGCCACATGAATCTGTAAACCTGACATTGCTAATTACAGTTATAATAAATGGTATATGTATGTGTGATTAACTTCACCCTACACTTAAGACAGACATAAAGGTAATTGAAAAACTCCACTGTCATGTATCATTCTAGCAAAGAAAATATGGTTTTGCTAATGTATTTGTCTTACAAATAAGAAATAGAGGGTTTTTTTATCATAAATGCATGAACCCATTAAAATCAGAAATTTAGACTGCAATGATTACTCACTAACTTGTTATTAGATGAAGTTAATGGGACTCATTAGGAAGAAGGGAAGGAAGGAAGGAAGGGAGGAAGGGAGAGAAGAAATACTGTTAGGAAAGACCCAAGGGCAATCTTTACATATTAATACATGCCAATTTAGTTTTTCAGTTACTTAGGCTTGAAGAATTGGCTCCACTCTTATACATGGCTAGAGGCATAGTTTCAATACTTCTTTTTTGTGTCAAGGCACCTGTCTTTTTACTTCAGTGCCAGAAGGACTTAGCATCTTGTCACTGAAGCAACACAGCCTGCACATTTATAGGTGTCATTCACTCTACCATCTGTTCTTTAGGATAACAGCCACCATTATCAACCAACCTCCACCTGGGACTTTAACAATCTCTGCGGATTAAAGTTCAGATCTACAAGGAAGAATGGCTAGCAGTAATGTTGCCATTCAACTTTGCTTGACCTTAACTTTCCTGCTGTCAATACTGCACTGAAGCCTGTTAAGTGGCTTTTTCATCCTGTGTGTATATTGCACTGTAAAGTTCTTTGTTAAGTAATGAAACCATATGAAAGCCTTTGTATTGTTATTAGCATTTTTGGTTCTTTTTCTGCTTCCAGTTCACTAAAACACTCAGGGCTACAGCTAAAGTATTTTTAATACATAAATTTAAATCAAATGAATCTTAATTTGATTTCACTTCTAGGGTCACTAATCAAATAGCTTCACAAATGGAATTAAACACACACACACACACACACACACACACACACATGAATTGAACTAATAGAAAAAGAAAGGTATTAAGTTAAAACTAGCCAATTCAGGATAAGCAAGTTTATTAAGAGCTTATTTAATATGGCATGAAATATTTTTCCTTTGTAATTAAAAATATTGTAAATAAATATGTTTATTTAAAACTGCTTAACAAATACTTATTGCTAACACTTTCATGAAAGGCACCACCTGACAAATAACTTATAAATACCAAATAGTCAATATATAGCTGGAGGAAAATATCATAAATTCTTTCTCTCTGGTAATATGCAGTGTTTCCAGATTAGGAGTGGTAATTTTATGCCCCCTGGATTTTTATGGCTGTCATTATTTCCATATGAGGCATTCTTCCACATTTAAATGACAGGAAAAAGGAAGTAGGCTCTGTTTATTCATTGCCAATGAAGCTAACAAAAATGTTTTGCAAAGATGGTAAAATATGACAACATTGTCAGTTGAAAGCAGCTCATTACAAGGAGGAATGCTTGCACTCATCTTGTTCTACCCTGAACTTCTTCTGTGGCTATAAAACAGCATCCCTTTATTACTACAAACAGTGAATTCTGCTCTATCCTCTTCCTTCCCCCACTGATTTGTTTGCATGCTTGCTCATTACTTTTGGAAGGATTCAGCTCTTCTCTCCTCTGCGAAGCAGTAACTGTTGCCCAGGAATGTTCTAGGATGGCAGTCTGCAAGCTTTCTCCTCTATTTTGTAGGCATTATTAGCAGGTTAATCAGTGACTTATTCAACAAAACAAATAGTTTAGGCTTTCACTGCAATATGATATTGCCATGACAAGTTGGCGCGGTCCTTTGGGGATATTTTCTACTAGTTACTACTAGCTGTTGGCTTACGGGGCACTTCTGGCTTTCATCTGCAGTTGGCTGGCGCTTAATATGTAATGACCACTCCTGATCCATTTGCATATGTGTGAAGGAAGCTTATTCCCTCAGCCAGCTCCACTTTTACATAGCATGATGGCATCTTTGTAATGTGCACAGAAGCTGGAGATAAATGATGTTTCAGCCCCTTGTCTGTAAAACATGTGAGCCTACCACGGAACAACATGATAACGTCAGTGCAAAGTTCTCATTACTGCAGTAGTATTGCTTGTAATCATTAGTCTCCTTTCTTCATTTAGTGACTGTCATTGAAGCAGTCCTCCGGTCTACTGCAGTTAGCGGCAGCTTCCTCAAACAATTCTGCTTCTTTGGTTTGGAAAGTTAAGTATAATCATTTGTTAGCTTTGGATGATACTGAGGAAAGACAAACATAATTCAATGCTCCCCATAGGAAATACACATAAATAATAAACTGAACAAATACCGAGATGTTTAGCATTATTCAGAATACAATTTTGCTCTAGGGAATTAATTCGTCCAACAAATATTTATTGAACTTCTACCACACACTGTAAAAATGATGAATAAAATATTTCTTGCCTTCAAGAAACACAAAGTCTAGGGAGACAGACATGTAAAGACATAATCATACTATATTTGTATTATTGACATAATAAAAGGCAATGGGAGTGCATTAATGGTTCAAGAAGGGAATAATAAGAAGGGAGGAGTAGGAGAATACTAGGCAGAGATAAAGAGGAAGGAAAGATTTATTCGTGTGGCAGAGGAAGATTTTAATAAGTAGGTGGTGGTGAAAATTCTATGCAAAGTATAGAAGAGGTGTAAAGACATAACATAATAAAATAATATGGCTTATTAAAGGAATTTCAAGAAATTCAGTATAGCTAATTCATACATTGAGATAGAGAGAAAAAGCCAGGGATGTAAACAAAGAAATGATCCAGGGAGTAGTTCTATGCCATGTAAAATAATTAAGACTTTTTTTTTTTTTTTTTTTTTTTTAATTTTTTTT
>NW_006772762.1:847996-848855 GCF_000442215.2 Lipotes vexillifer | reverse complement strand
CCTACTGTAGAGCACAGGGAACTACATCCAGTCTCCTGGGATAAACCATAATGGAAAAGAACACTTAAAAAAAAGAACGCCTATATGTGTAAAACTGAGTCACTTTGCTGTACCGCAGAGATTGGTACAAGATTGTAAATCAACTAGACTTCAATTAAAAAAAGAAAGAAAGATCTAGGGCCTATGAGATCTTAGGTGTCCAGCTGTCAGGTCTCCTTGGATCGCTCTTCTAAGTTTATTTAGTTTTCATGAAACTCTGAATCCAGAAACACACCTGAAATGGTCTCTCAGTTTTTGAACCCACCGGAATTTATGGGGGGGAATGTTTGTAGGAAGCAGAGATAAGAGAGAACAGAGTGGCTTCCAGAAAAGCAAGGTAGGAGGGTCCACCTGTGTCCCCTGGCAGCCAGGAGGCCAATAGGGAGGTGATTCGGTAGAAGGAGCTTCTCTTGGGCTCCCTGGGGCAGAAGGAATGAGTCTACTATAAGCCAAGAGGAAGTTTCCACGTGGAGGTTTAATGAGAGGAAGGATGAGTCTTACCTAAGAACAAAGGCAGATAAGTTTTGGTTTCACAGATCACACATGCACCCGTTCATTCAGCAAATATCTTCTGAGCATCTTTTCTGTGCCAGGCTCTGCTTTAGGTATTTAGAATACATCAGTGGACAAAAGCGACAGAGACCGCTGTGCCACAGGGAGCTTATATTCTAGGGCACAGGTACATGGGGCTGGGGAGACAGGCAGAAAACAACAAACATAATAAATAAGAAAATGATATAGTATGTTGGAAGGTTGTAGAAAACTATGGATAAAATGAAAAGTAGAAACAGGTGAGGAGAATTGGGTGTGCCAGGGAAAG
>NW_006772762.1:813327-847835 GCF_000442215.2 Lipotes vexillifer | reverse complement strand
GGGAAAGAGGGAGTGCAGACTGTGGCTAAAATAGGGTGGTTATGGTTGATCTCACTGAGAAAGTGAGATCTGACTTAAATCTCAGCTTTTGAGAATGCAAAGTGGTGAGGGAGTGAGCCATGTGGATATCTTGGGGAGGAGCATTCCAGGCAGAGGGAACAGCAGGTGCAAAGGCCCTGGGGTGTGTGTATGGCTGGCCTACTCATGAAATAGCAGGGAGACCAGTGTGGATGGAGCGGCTGAGTATGTGCAAGTAAAATAGGTCAGAACAGTAATGTGGACAAGAACATTAGCCACTGTGATGACCGTGGCTCTTCTCTGAATGAGGTGGGGGTGGGGGGGGCTCTGGAGTGCTTTGAGCAAATGAGCAATGTGATGTTATTGATGTTTAAAAGAATGTGGTAAGAAGAGACTGTAGGGGGATGTATTAGTTTTCTGTGGCTGCTGTAACAAATTACCATGAACTGGCTGGCTTAAAATGACAGAAACTTATTCTCTCACAGTCGGGGAGGCCACAGACCCACAGTCAGTGTCACTGGGCTGGAATCAGTACGTCAGCAGGGCCATACCCTGTCTGGCAGCTCTTAGGGAGAGTCTGTTCCTCGCCTCTTCCAGTTTCTGGGGTCTATGGCATTCCTTGGCTTGTGGTCACATCACTCAACCTCTGTCTCTGGGCTCACAGCCCCTTCTCTGTGTACGAGTGTCAAATCTCCCTCTGCCTCTTATAAGACAACTTGTGGAAGCATTTAGGGCGCACCTGGATAATCCGGGATAACCTCCCAATCTCAAGGTCCTTAATCACACCTACAAAGACTCTTTTTCCAAAGAAGGCAACATTTACACTCTTTAGGGATTGGAACCTGCTATCTTGGGGGACCATTATTCAGCCTCGTCCAGGGGTTACAGGTGGAAGGAGAAAGTGTTAGGACTTGAAGCCATCCAAGCAAGACATGGTGATGGTTTGGACAAGGTGGGAGCACTGCAAGCGGTGTGAAATGCTTGGATTCTTGGCATATTTTGAAGGTAAACCCAACAGGATTTCCTGACCAACTGGAGGTGGGGCGAGAGAGAAAGAAAGGGTTCCAGACCGACGTTTCCCCTGAACAAGTGGAAGGGTGCAGGTGTCCTCACTGGGATACATAAGGCTGTGAGTGTAGTTTTCGGGAGTGAGAACAGAAATTCAGTTTCACAAACGGGGGGTGTGAGATGTTGTCCAGAGATGGAGTAGGTGGCTGGGCAGGAGGGTCTGGGGTTTGGGAGAGAGCTCTGGGTGGGGGACATCAGCATGGAGGTGGTGCTCAGAACCGTGGGACCTAGAGGGGCTCAGCAAGGGAGCCAGTGTAGAGAAAGGGGGGACGACGGACCGAGCCCTGAGGCTCCCCACACCAGGAGGTCGGAGAGAAGAGCAGCAGAGGGGTCCTGGAAGAGGAGGGTGAGAAGGAAAAAGCTCTGCGACAGAGTCCTGTCTGGGAATCCAGTGGAAGAAGCCTATGAAGGAGGATGGGGGGAATAACATGACCTTCCAGCTAAGACAAAGAAGCCAGCCCGCCTTCCACGTGTGTCGCCCCTGTCTGTCTAGTCCCGATCAAGCAGGAGCACCTGGCAGATGACCACTCACTCTGGACGGGAGGTCTTTGCCACTTATAGACGCCCATGCAAAACCCTGGCTGCAGAAACTTAGCTCCGCCACATGCGCGGTGGGCCTGCATCCAACAGGCGGTGGATGATGCTGAACCCTCCAGTCTCTCAGAATGTGGCGAATGAGCCTTCGGCTTGGGACCCTGGACTGTCAGGCTGTGGCTGGGGAGGTGGCATGACTGGGAGATGAGAAAGCGCCCCGGAACACAGTGGGCGTGGCCAAGTCAGAAGTCATATGGGGGTTTGAGTTTGAAACAGAGATTCCTTGCCCCCCAGGGGGTAATCCTGCCTCTGACTGCTTGCTTGCTGTGTTGATTTAGACACGTATCTTCTCGAAGCCTCAGTTTCCCTATTTGTAAAATGGGACGGCAAAAATCTGCTTCCCCGAGGACCTACGGTATAGCACAAGGAACGATCTACTCAGTATCTTGTAACAACCTATAATGGAAAAGAATCTGAAAAAGAACATATATATGTATAACTGAATCACTTTGCTGTACACTTGAACACAACATTGTAGGTTACGTATACGTCAATAAAAAAAAGTTTTTTTTAATTAAAATCAAAAATCTACTTCCCAGGGACGTAATTAGAGACGGTGTTTAAGCTGCCAAAAGCACACTGAAGGTGCTCAAAGGACCTCTGTTTTCTCACCCCCTGCCTTCATTGAAATGATCTGAGTCAGTCTTGCGATGTCTCTTTTTAGAGGAGCCAGGAAGGCTCATGAACTTGGAAACCCGAACCAGGAGCCTGGTCCTTGGGAGGGGCTGCTCGTCTCCTGTTTCAGCTCCCAGGGCCAGCCCAGCACACACAGCCATCTGACAAACTCACGTCCAGCGGGAAAGCAAGCTGTAGGTTCACTGCAAACATTGCCTCTAGACTCAAAGAACGTTCTCTGACTAGGAGAGGGACAGGCCTGGGACCCGGGTCCTGCCCCAGGCCCTGCTGCTGCCCCCTGCCTCCCTGTGTCCTCAGTAAGTCACCCCTCCCCTGTAAGCTTCATTTTTCCAAGTTGTGCGATGAGGGGTTTGAACTACATTAGTCATTTTCACATTTTTGTTTTACAGCAGAACGGTTTTATTTTAAACAAAGCCTACACAGTACCCTGATGTTTAAAACAGATTAATGATGCTCTGGTTAAAGTGGGGAGGGGATTCCTCCTTTCGCCCTCAAGGTAGCCCAAGGAACCTCTAAGAAACCCTACAGTTCCAAGGGACAGACTTTGAAAAATTCTGACTAAAGGCAAAATTTGCTAGCCCCTCTGAGTTTAAAGCTATATGTGATTGGAGTAGATGAATTGGTGCTGATGAATATGTATTTCAAGTGGTTATGTGTAAAAATGTATTTGTGTGTATGCTTTATTTCCATTTTTAATCTGCAGATAGCCAGCCAGATTCTCAGTGTTTTATGCCTGCTTGTTAATTTCTTGATGTCAGATGTGCTGCAAGGTTATATTTTGAAGGGCCAGATCCTGAGCTAAATATTTCTAAGGTCTCTCACAGCTCAAAAAAAAAATCTCAAAAATCATAATTTTTCTTGTGGTCAATCTCTACAATTTTATGAAGCAGGTTCTGGGTTCACCATGACAATAGGGCAAATGCTGCTGTTCAATAGTCAGGGCAGGAAGGAGAGTAAAACATGCTTTAGATGAGCACCTACTATGTGCCAGGTACCATCTTATACCTTAACCTAGTTAATTCTTTGACCGATGGTACAAGGGTACAAGCATCATTATTCCTATTCCACTTCTGGAGAAACTGAGGCTCAGAGAGGGAAGGTGACTTATCCAAGGTCAAGGTCATCCACCTAATGGGTTCAGATCCAAACCAGATCTGTATGCAAAGGCTATGCTCTTCCCACCTCACGCTGTTTCTAAGGGCAAAAAGTCCCTCTGATTTCAATGCAGCCATTGAATTGTACTAGAAGCAATCCTTTTATTGACCTGCAAGTTCTTGGATCAGTGCCAGCTCTCCCATCTACCTTACCAGCCCTGATCTCCCATGAATCCTATGAGGTAAGCAGGCCAGGTGCTATCAGGCCCATTTTTCAGACTGGGAAACTCAGAGGCTCAGAGAGATGGAGTGACTTGCCTAGGGTCACACAGAGTGTGGGAAGAATGGGGGCTTTGCTCTTCCCTTCTGACTCCTCTCCCAACCCAGAGCATGAGCCGTAAACCACAGGGCTCCCTTGCTCAGGGAGGTCATGGCCCCCCACCCCCCATCTTTAGCAGAACTCATTTTGTTCTCAAATCGCACCAAAGTCTTTTCATCATGGCAGGCTTTTCATTTATTAGGCATTCGATTTCCCTCCTGTTCATCATTTATTTGCTTTTCATTTTTTTAAGAGGAGAGGGAAACACAAATTAGCAAATGAATGGCATGCATAATACAGCCCAGCCTGCTACAAACATTCTGCTCTGTTCTAGGACAAATTGGTCTACAAGGACCTGACACACCTCTCTGGGTGTGCTGACACAGACCCAGCCTGGAGACCAGATTTCCTGCCCATGGCCTGCTGGGAGAGGACAATGGCAAGAGAGTGCTTTGGTTTGGTAGGCCATTCCCAAGGTTGACGTGTTGGTTAAAGTCCAGTGCGTTGTTTCCCTGAGCTACAGGAAAATGTGTTTGCAGAGCCTAGCAATGGTAGCACAGACATTCCACTGCGGCTCACATAGCGTTGCCTAGGGCAACCCCCTCACGCTTGGCCTTAGCTCCTGAACTACCTATAAGGTGTGTCCCTTACACCTTGCTCTATTTCCGGGCTCTCCTAGCTGGAGTTCTGCTGCTCTTCCTTCTAGAATGTCTTTGCCTAGATCTTTCTTCTTCCAAGAACTTGGTTTTTCACTGGGCTCTGGCTATATCTCTCCATTTTAACAAGACACGCACAGGTTGCGCTGACCTCTGAGATTTACTGAGGACCCTCCTGCCCTCTACTCTCTGCCTCTGTTAGGTCTGACTGGTTCTCGTGTGTGGATCTCACGATTGTAGTAACTATCTCACCCCTGTGAGATAGTTACTTCAATAGTCCCCCTTTGCAGAAGAAACTGAGCCTTAGAGAAGGTACACACCTTCCCAAGATCACACGGCGTGCAGGGGACAGAGCTGGGGTTCAAGTTCTGTGTGTGTTTAGTCACATACGATACTGACCCCCAACTAGTATGCCTAGCTTCAGGAACTCAAGACCAAACAGGTACCTTACTGACTGTGGTTTCTAGGTTCATTTTAGTCCTGAGTGTATGCAGACGCAAGCACGCGTGCACACACATGCACGCACACACACACACACCAACCCTCATTCATATCAATTGGGAGTCATATGAATATGGCAGTTATGATCCTTTCGATGGGCCAGCCAGGGGCCTTGAGGATGAGGTGGGGCTTAGGTTGGGGAGGATTTTGGGGAGACAGGTGTGATTATCCGATACCTGAGACTCTGGTTTTCATGAAAAAAGAGGAAAGTGAGGATCTGATTAAAAAGAGGATTTTTAAAAGTAAGTGAGATGTCTAGTCTTCTCTTCCAAGAAACTTGGGTCTCCCAATTGTAGCATGCAGAGGGTGGCCTGTTCTCCCGGGATGTCCCAGCTCCGTGATGCTGAGACCATTGGACTGGGGATCATTGGTGAGGAAGCATCTTCAAACTCACCCATAGTCTGTACAATTAGACCATCTGTTGGGTTCTATCATTACGGGGGTTCCCAAGATCTTGTTTCCCCTGAGCTTTTGCTTTTCGAACTACAGGGCACAAAGGGCAGCTGTAGAAAAGAGGAACAGAGTTTTTGGTGCGGGTTTTCCAAAACCATTTCCGTCAAATCGTTAATGGTTCTGCTAACAGGCACTCTGGGGCTGGGAGGCAACTTCCACCAGCTGAGAACATCACAATTGCCGAAAAGACTTAGACAACTCTTCCAGAAGTGGCACGGGCTTGTGGGGGGAGAGGGAGGGCCAGGTGAGTTCTTAGGACATCAGATTTAAAAGGTTGGGGAAGATTGGTCCAGGAATTTCTGTGATACCTGTACCCCTCACCCCACCTCCTGTTGTGCCTTTTCCAGTCCTGTTCCCACACTGTCATCAGAGTGATCACCCTCAAATGAAAATCTCAAACATGATCGTACCATCTCTTATCCCTTCCTTTTGTACTATTTTATTTCACTCGCTATTGTCAGCATGTGTTGCTATTGTAAATATTTTAAAAAATGAAATCATAAAAATCAAATAGAGAATAAAAGATTCTAAATAGCAGGAGGGACTAAGGTGCTTCTAATTGACAGTATAATGTTTTAGGCAAGTCACAATGTTGCTTCATTACAGGAATTTGTTAACACTTTCAATTTGGAAATTATTTTCAATTTAGAGAAAAGCTACAGAAATACTACAAAGAATAGTACAAAGAACACCCACATTGCCTTTTTCCTGGAGTCCCCTAATATCGTCAATTTGTCCCATTTGCTTTATTATTTGTTCTTTGTTAGAGTCCTGTTTAATTGATAACGAGGAAAAGAAGAATTACAGGTTTATATATCACTAGTTAAGGTCAGATGAATTGCCATGGGTCTGACTGGTCACTTTAGAAAAATACATATTATTTCTCAGACTACAGACATGCTGCATGTACCCCAAAATACATATAGACAAGGTTGTTCTTTGCAGCACTGCGTGTCTTAGAGAAACACTGGATATCATTAAAGGATCCGACCACTGGGCTTGGTAAAATAAATGATGGCAGAGCCATATAGTGGCTTGATGTGGAGTAATCACAAACACAAGATGGATTTGTATGGGATAATCTGAAAATGTGTCTCAGATACACTAGGTAAAAAGTGTAGAGCAAAGTGTGTAGAATATGAGCCCAGGGTGTAAAGAAAAAGGGATGTATTCTGGAAACAGACACAGGAAACTGCTTCTAGGAAGAGGGCTGGGGTCTTAGGATACTATTGTACACTCTTATACCGTTTGCATCTTTTAGCCTGTGCATGTACTACTCTCACGAAAATAAAAAGATAAACTGCCATGAAAAGACTTTAAGAGAAAAATTGTCTCCCTGCGCCTCTTAGAACATCCATCCCTCTGGTGTTGGAATATGGAAGGAAGCCATTCCGAGTTCCCCATGGGTTTGCCTGGTGGGCCGCCTTGAGCCCCTGCATGGTCTCCTTACCAGCAGTTCTTGTCCTGGGCAGGTACAGATGCAGAGATGGGTGATGTCAGGCCCCTGGGCTGAATCCAGCCCACAGATATGCCTCCTATCCTCACAGACTGCGGAAAAAATGGTGTCAGCACTGAAAAAGATTTCCCATTAGAAAATTCAGATTCCTGGCCTATCTGGAAACATTTGGCAAAACTGGGGCTGCATTTGTGAGCTCAACACTGGGCAGTAGGCAAGTGTGGCTGCCTTTAGCAGGTGAGCTCGCTCCATTGGCTGGATCCCCTCATTCACAAAGCCCACCTGGCGCCTGACACTGGGGGAGGGGGGTTTGCAACCTCTCCTCTGATGTCTCATGGCTGAGGCCCTGCCCCCCAAGGGAAGTGGGATTTGAACATCTCTGCCTTTCAGCCTCTCAGCCCAACAATGGTTTCCACTAGAGCCTGTCCAAGCAGATCCTAAGAAGCTCTACAGAGGGAGGAGGGTCGTTATCTCACACCTCCATTATAAATGTAAAGAAGCTGTGGCCCAGAAAGGTGAGGTGACCTCTCCAAGGTCACACAAGCAAGTTATTCTCAGGACAAGAGCACCAAACTCCCACCCTAGTGTATGTTATGTTGCCTCCACAGACAGGTTCCCAGATCGGATGACGGTTGAAAGTCAAGGGGCCAGATCCTCACTGGTACCATCTCCTGGGTGAAGCAAGAGGGTTGGCACACGTGTGGGTGGCACTAAGGTCCTTATTTTCCAGTGGAATCAGGTGTAATAACAATGATAGCCACAGCTTCATTAATAGCTCACTCATCCCGAGAGGCATTCAGGGCAAAGGTTAAAGAGCACAGCTTAGAACCATGGTTTAGAACTTACTATCTGGGTGACCTTGGGCAAGTTGTTTGTCCCTCTGTCCCTCTGCTTCCTCACTTGCTAAGTGGAGATTATAATACCAGCATCCACCTCATAGGACTGTTTTGAGGATTAACTAAATCAACAGGTATAGAGTGCTTAGGCCATGTCTGGCACATAGTAAGTGCTCAATAAATATAAGTGGATATGATTACTGTATGGTAGGAACTGGGCTAAGTGTTTTGCCTGCTTTATGTCATTTAGTCCTCTCAACTGCAGTCAGGTAAGTGCCATTCATTCATTCACGGCATTCATTCATTCACCAGTTATTAATTGAATGTCTAGTTATGCTGGGTCCTTGGTGCTGGGAATATAGCATTATAAACACAAAGTTTATATTCTTTCTGGCTTCTATGCTTGCATTCTGGTGGCGGGTAGGAGGGCATAGATCATCAAACCATCGATTAGTTAATGGTCGGGAGTGATCCAGCCTGTGAAGGAAATAAGAGTAAGGGATAGAGAATAAGGCTGGGTGGGCGCATTGAGCAAGAAGTTTTGGGGAGGGTGGTGAGGAAAGGATGTTCCCATGAAGTGCATTTGTGCAGAGACCTGAGTCAAGTGTGAGGGGCCAGCAGATGAGCACCGGAAGAGCCTTCCTGCAAGAAGGGAGGGCAAGTGCCATGGCCCTGAAATAGGAATGAAAGGTCAGATTTGTGGAATGTTCCAGAAGCCAGATGGAGGTCTTAGTGGCTGGAGTCAGTGAGCTGGCGGCAGGGGAGTGACGGGGCGGCAGGGAGGCCACACACAGGGCAGGGAGGGAGACAAAGATCAAGTCTTATACTCTGTGCTCTGTTTTGCAGAAGAAGAAACAAAAGCTCAGAGAAGTTAAATAACTTTCCTAAGGTGACCAGGCTGATAAGTAGTGGAACCAGGGATTTGAACCCAAGACAGTCTGGCAGCAAGTGATATGCTCTTAACCATCGGTATATATGGCCTCAGGTATGAACAAACAGCAATGCAGCAGAAGTCTGGACCCGTCTATCTCTGTTAGTAATGCTCCAAACTGTCTTCTGGGAAATTAGGCACAGAGTACGGGCCGATGGAGGAGCGAGGAGAGAGAGAGAGAGAGAGAGAGAGAGAGAGAGAGAGAGAGAGAGAGAGGGTATGTGTGTGTGTGTGTGTGTGTGTGTGTGTGTGTGTGTGTGCGCGTGCATGCAGGGAGGGGGAGTAGGCAGACGGAAAGGGTCTTTCTTTCTCTGTTGGCACAGCCATATTCACCTCGGCAGTTCCGGTAGGCCACTCGGGGGTAATGGTGAGGGCTCAGGGTTTTACATGAAATATGGAATATTCTCTAAACCTGTCAGTTCTTGGGCCATCTCAGAGCTGACAGTTTTAAAACACCAAAGGCACTTAAATAAAAATAGCACATTTCTAAATGCAACATCCTCCTTGGTAATGATATATTAGGCCTCCATGGCTGGTGGCATTATCTTCTATGGCAATATATTGCGCTGTTATAATTCACGCCATCAGTCTGCAAAACCAGGGTTATAAAACCCTGTAATTTATAACAGAATCTTGCAAACCTATGTATTATATATGTGTAGATATCATTGCCTGGCATTCCACATGCAGTAACCACTTGGTTCAGAAGTCAGGCCCAGAGTAACTCTCTCCCAACCCACTGTGCAAACGCCAGGCTCAGCAGACAAGATGAGGTGTGTGCATCACTGCCACACCCCCCAGACTGAGCAGTAAATTAAGCAACGGGCTGTGTGTTGCTGAAACAGCAAGATTTGGTGGAAAGAACAAGAAATGACAGTCTGGAGACCCAAAGCTGAGTCTGGGCTGGATCACTTATATTTGGGTCCTACAGGGCATCTGCTCACATGGCCTGTCCTTGATGTCATGAACCGAGATGGAGATAGGGATGGACGGAAGACACAATCCTCCTTCCAGGGCTTTACGATTCACCTGCATCCTGTTAAGACCACACAGGCTGGGCTCCAGCCCGGGGGCCTCCGATTTGGGTCCAAGGCCTGAGAATCTGCATTTCTAACAGGCTCTAACAGGTGCTGCTGCTGCCCCTGGGATTCTACCTTGAGTCACTCTCTTCCGCCTGTTCCAGATGACTTTGGGGGTCTCCATAGGAAAAACACAAAGGGAGAAAGGATCTGCACGACCTACCCGGCAGGGCAGGGCAGATGTGCAGGTAGAACCTGGTCTCCTGAACCCCTGAGGCCAGTGCTCTTCTACTGGGTCGCACTGCCTGTCTCCTGGCTTCCTCCCCAGGCACACTCCAACCATGGGAGTGACAGCAGCTAGGGGAGGCCCCAAGGATGGCGAGCAGACACAGGCAGCGCACAGCAGAACCTGCCGGGCACGTTAACTCTGCGGAAGCAGGGCAGAGCCACTGGCAGAGGCCACTTTGAGATTCCCAGGGCTCCTGTGAAGGTCAGGCAGAATCATCTAATGGCCTCTTGAAGGGAAAATGATGGTCTGATGATTTTTTTCTTGCTGAACCTCATCACCGCTAACAGCCACATGATAGATCGCTGCCTCCAGGGGCCCGGGGAATACAGGTCTGGGCTGCCCTGCAAGGCAGAACGCTTTTTCAGGAGAGGTGGTAAACGACTTATGGGATCAAGGTAGCAGGTGGGGTTGCCAGGTCAGGCTGAGCCCTGCAGGCAGAGATGCCTAGATACCCACCTCTCCCCATCCCAGCACCGGGTCCCCGCCTGCTTCCTCAGGGAGAGCCCCCATCCCTCCCCAGGGGTGACTTCTCACCACCATCCCTCACTGGCTCCCTGCACAATGCAGATCTTGGCCCCTGGGCTTCCGCAGGTAAATAAGCTCCAGCACCAAGGGCTGGCGTCCCACTGCAGCCCAGCATGATTGCAAAGATACTTTGTTGCCACTAGATTGCTCTTCCTCTGGAACAGCCTCTTCAGAACCCTTTCAAAGCCTCTCTGACAAACGTTTTGCTGTCATTTCCTTATTGCCCTGATCTGACTGCAGACTTCGAAGTAAATATTCAAGTGTGCCCTAGTCAAAGAGCCATTTTTATCCAGGAGAAAAACTGTTTGTCTCCCTGTGCTATGCAGCAGCTTCCCATTAGCCATCCATTTTACATTTGGTAGTGTATATACGTCAGTGCCACTCTCACTTCATCCCAGCTTCCCCTCCCCACCCCCATGCCCTCAAGTCTGTTTTCTACGCCTGCGTCTTTATTCCTGCCCTGACACTAGGTTCATTAGTACCGCTTTTTAAAATTCCATATATATGTGTTGGCATATGGTATTTGTTTTTCTCTTTCTGACTTACTTCACTCTGTATGACAGACTGTAGGTCCGTCTACCTCTGTGACGACCTAGAGGGATGGGCTAGGGAGAGTGGGAGGGAGGCTCAAGAGGGAGGGGATATGGGGATATATGTATATATATAGCTGATTCACTTTGTTGTACAGCAGAAACTAACATGACATTGCAAAGCATTTATATTCCAATAAAGATGTGGGGGGAAAAAAACCTATTTGTGACTCACATAGCATCCTGGGCTTCCATCACTAATTTCAGAAAATTGGTTTCCAGTCGTGCTAAGCCCTCACCTGGTTATCGGAATTACCACGCACACTCTTGGGCAAGAAAGGACCCTTAAGAATGAATATTGTCTCCCACCTTCCCCTCATCTTCTGTATCACAGCATCATCCGATCTCATCTTCAACAACTGTTCTCTGAGCTGCTCCTCTATGCCTGGTGCTGGGTCCTTGTCCTTACGGGACTTCCAGGGTAATGGGGGGAACAGCAAAGAAATGGGGGACTAGGCTTTGTCATGAATCCCCTGGTGACCTGGAAAAAGTCAGTTAACTTCTGCTGAGTGAGCAAGTCCTAGTCTCTGCACTGGGGGAGCTTGCACGTGAGTTGGGGAGACAGTCAAGCATCCAGATCACTGCAATAATAGTAACAGCCCAGATGCTCCTGGCACTGACCACGTCCAAGCACTTTATGTATGTTCATTTCACACTCACATAAACACTATTATTGCATCATCCATGTTACCCAGAGAAGTGACCGGTTAAGCAGCAGTGGTAGGGTTTGAACTCAGGAGGTCAGCCTCCAGAGTTCACGCTTTCCACACTGGAATCACGGTCCTGAGTGTGATGGAGGGGAACGTGGGCACTGGCGGCTGCCTTCACTCCAGAAGTGTCTCTGATCCCAGGGGAAGCCTGGTCCCTCTCTGCATCCATGCAGGGTACAGATGGCCTCTCCCTGCCACTGAGGTGTGACTATCGGGGCCCCTCGGAGGTGGCAGCTGGATACAGGAGTAATGAAGGGGAACTGGTGCGTGACCGGGTCATCAAGCTGGGGACTGAACCGTCTGTGCTGGGGACTGGCCTGTGAGTCCATGTGGGCTCTGCTGAGCCGTGGAAACGTCTGGCCCTCCCAATGCCTGCTGAGAAAGAAGTCGGACTGAGTGCCCAGCCTGGGAACAGGATCGCCCAAACCCTCTGGCCTATTTCACAATTCACTGACCCCTCTGTATCCCCAACGATCTCTTCCCCTTTCTTTCCCTTATCTTCCTAGGAATAGAAGGAAAGAGAAAAGGGGGGAGCAAGGAAGGGAGCGGGGAGGAAAGAAGGGAAGGAAGGGAGGGAGGGATGAAGGTGGGGAGGGGGGAAGGAGGGAAGGAGGGAGATAAAAGTCCATAGCAGCTCAAGTGCCTTATAGTGGGAATTTCTCTGCCTGTCACTCAAACCCCACCCGCAGCCCTGTATTCTGAGGCTCAACCACTTTCCAAACTTACCCATCACTATCTCCACATGGATCATTCATTTATTTAAAATTAATGTGTGTGTCCAGTAAGGGGACAGATATTCTGCTAGACTCTGGTTAAACAATGTGAGTACAACAGGCGGGCCCTGCCTGCTGACAGACATTAAACAAATAAATACACAAATAAATATGTAATTACACATTGTGCTGAGTGCTATAGGTAAAAGAATAAGGACCCTAGAGCAGGATAAGCGGGAAAAGCGGGGTCAGAATGGGAGGGGAAAGCCTTTGAGATGTGCAGGGGAGAAGCCTGGAGAGAGTTCAAGGCTGCAGTGGGATGAGGGATGGACACCCAGGTCTCAGCCAGGCAGGTGGTGCCAGAGGCTAAGGCAAAAAGACTTGAGAGGCCTTTGAAGAAATGCACGGCTGTTTGCTCTGCCAAAGAACTATTAAGGGGAATGTTACGGATGTCGCTTAGTTCATTAACTGGACTGTGGGCTCCCAGAGAGAAGGGCATCTGCTTGTTATTCTTCTGGGTGTTTCAGGCCCTGGCTGAGTGCTTGGTATTTACATATTCATATAGATACCTCCTGGTTCTGCAGAGGGTGAGCCTTTGTCTCTCCAGGGGCAGGTGTCCAGGGAAGGTGTTTATCCTGCACACCCCACCTGCTGTCCCTTTGAGCCCTGAAGCATTATCCACGTCTGGAAGGACCACTGTCCCATTCACACGCCACATGTGGTGGGTCTGAGCTATGAGTCCGGAGGCCAATCTGCAAGGTGCAATCGCTGGCATTTTGTGTTTTGGTTAGTAAGCCTTTTCTCCAAAGAAGACCTTGGGTGTAAATCCACCACGTGAGACAGACAAAAGCAGAGAAGTTCTGGCTGGAGCCCTGACCACACACAGGCTGGAGCCCAGCCGGTCCTCCCACTGGGCACGTCTGGGGCACCTGGTTTGGCACCCCCTGGCCTAGATGGTGTCTCTGACTCCCCACCTGAGACGCCTGGGAAGCTCACCCAGCCCCACTGCCCCCTAGCCTCCTGCCCTGTGGCCACAACGGTCCTCTTGCCCAGTTCCTTCCCACCCAGAGCCTTTCCACTAACTTCTCTGCCAGAAGTGCTCTCCCAGGGAACCTCACACGTTGGCTCCTTGTCATTTAGACCTTAGGTACAATGCCACTCTCCAGGGAGACCCACCCTGACCATGTAACAGCATGGTCACCCAGTCACCCCTGTTTTTATACTATGAACAGCACATGTGTACTTTATCCTCCCCCCCTAGAACGTGAGCCCTGCAGAAGCAGGAACCTGGTCTGTCCCTTTCTTCCCCGCATCTACAGCACTGAACAACGCCAGATGCAGAGCAAGCGTTCAGTAAACACATGCTTTATAAAAGGATGAAAACTAAGTTCCCTTCCAGCACCAAACTACCTGTGATTAATGAAAAACAAGAAACGCTCAGTTTTCCATTTGGATTGAAAAGAAAGTCTGCCCTTGCATGTAGTTCAAAGAAGCAAAAGAGAGTGGAGATACTTTTTCTTTCTTTCTCTTTCTCTCTCCTTTCCTTCCTCCCTCCCTTCCTTCCTTCATTCCATTCTTCCCTCCCTCCCTCCCTCCCTCTCTCTCTCTCTTTCTTTTTCTTTTTGGGTGGGGGGCACTGCAGTGGTCAGGAGCTGTCTTCCCATCCCCTGAGCTGCAGCACCCCTGCTAGCACCTGCTACTCAGTGGACTCAGTTCTGACCCTGATTTGTCCCCCGTCTTCACGCCCATGGTTGCCTCCTTACACATGCTTCTCTAACATCTGAAACAAAGCACTAAGTGGATGATCGCTATGATTAAACCGCCTTTTAATTATTCAAGTAGACGTCAATGGTGCACGCCATTGTGACATTACAATGGACTCCGACTCCCTCGCAAATGTCGAGGAAGGCAGGGGCCCATTACCTTGTCAAAATGTTCGCTCCCCGTGACTTTATCTCCAGTACACCAACTAATTTTTCAAGTAGGGTGAAACAGCAGAGTGAGCAGGGATGGTTGACAAGGGCATCCGCTCAGAGTGATTTCGGTAATGCAAGGATTCTGCTGATTCTGTCCAGACACAGCAAATCACCCACGTTTTGAAATTCATTGACTCCCAAAAGAAATGAGGTTTTAGGGGTAATCGGTCAACATTTCTTGGCTGCTCGCTGGGCAAAGGGCCTTAAGTGGGGCATGAGCTTGGGCAAGGATGGGCGGGAACAAGAAAAAGAACTGCACCTTGGTGCAGTCCTGGCAGGGCTTCGTTGAGCTAAACAACCACTGACTGAGGATTTACTATGACCATTATGGTACCAGGCTAGAATCTAGTTAGATAGATCTCACACCACACACACACACACACACACACACACACACACACACACACTCACGCACATCTGAGGCGGCAAGGACTGTTGGTTTGGTTTGGAAATAGTAAGAGCTGGTTCCAGCCCTAGAAATGTCTCTAACTAGTTGTGCAACTTTGGATAAGTCAGCTCTTGAGGGTCTTAGTTGATTCAACTCTCAAAGGATGTTTGGCCTGACTCATTTCTAAGCTATGATAACATACCTGACAACCCTAGGCCATGTAAAGTCATTGAAAATTGATCAGTATGCATTCATTTGTCACTGATCCTGAGCCCAACACTGTGCTAAGACCGTCGGGTATAAAAGGCAAGTTTGACAAGGCTTCTGCTTTCAGGAAACTTTGAGTGGAGCCCAAACCCCAGAGGTGAGGAAGCAAACAGGCTACAGTTAAGGATTATTCCCGGGCTTGCTGATGGCAAGGGCAATCCGAGTTCAGGGAAAGGAGCAATCAGCCTGGGGTTGGGAAGCTGCAAAGGCTTCTTGAAGGGGGTGGGAAGTGATGTGCTTTGCAGGGGGCCGGATGCCCAGAAGCGGAGGGGAGGCAGAGGGCAGGCCTAGTGGGGGGAGAGCGAAAGGTGAGTAGAGGCATGAAGGGGATGAGTGGCAGGGGCCAGTGAGGACACAAGTCATTGGTGCTGCCTCCAGGGGCTGAGGACTCATCCATTCTCTGTGCTGGGGGTGGCAGTGGGACACACAGAGCACCCAGTAGCCATTCCCTCCTCTTTGAGCCACTGCACCTTACTTTCCTTTTGGAAAGTTACCTGTGCCTCGCTGCGCACGCTCAGAGAACTTATGCATCAAGGGACATGTGACCCAAGCTATGTCAACTGGATTCTTTCTCCCGGACTTTGATTTGAATGCAGTTAGGCCTGGGTATGAAAAATGCCTGGTGTTCATTCATTGTAGGGACAGGGCCCTGATCTAAGCGGTAATTTACTGCCACCTTATAACCCTGCCTTTCTTTCCTATTCTCAGCCTGGTGTGCTAGCATTTCCGTGCGTGTGCACGTGTGTGTGCGCCTGTATGCATGTGTGCATGCATACGTGGTGCCCATGTATGTCCCATCCCTCTAACTAGCGTGGTACCATGTTTGGCATTGGAAATACTCATTCAGTGGTTGTTTAATTAAACAAAGCCCTGCCAGGACTGTGAGCTCCCTGATATCCTTCTAATATAATCCCTTTTGCTCATTTTAGCCAGGGCAAGCTTTTATTGCTGACCAATAAACCCTAACTGATAACCATCCATCGATCCATCAATCCACTTATCCATCCAACTATCCATCCAGCCAGCCACCTATCCACTCATCCATCCATCCATCCATCCATCCACTCAGCCACACATCCATTCCCCAGTCTTTTACTGGAGTGTTGAGGACCAGTGGGAAATGAGTAAGGACAGACAAAGAGCACAAACTGTAAATGGAACTGAAAAAGCAACAATAAGCAACGTAGTGCAAAATAATAGAACACAGATGATCCGCTAGATAAAGAAGCCTCAAGGCCAGCTGGATCTTACTGGGAGGGCTCTTTGGAAGGAATTTTTTGAGAGCAAAGTTGAAAGAAATGAACCCATACGGAGTACCTAGTGCCATTTCAAGCATTTTTAGAGAAGCGATCTCCCTTCTCCCAACTGCTTTATGAAGTAAGTGTCAGCAACCTCATTTTGTGGAAACTGAGGCTCAGAAAGTTCAGGCAGCTTGACCAAGGTCACATCTATTAAAAGGCAGAACCAGGATTCTTACTGGCTTCAACATCCCTGCTCTTTCCACGACCCCACGCTGCCCAACGCTAACACTGTGTGAGCCGGGGCGGGTCCATGCACCTCCCTGGGACTGGGTTTCACCTCTGCAGGAGGGAGTCAGAGGAGACGGGTCCATCGAGCGGGACATTTCGTGAGTGCGTGAACAGCTGTGATACCTACCGCGTGTCTTTTTTTTCTGGAGGCCACATGCCTTGCATTGTCAGCAGTGCCCTAAACGAGCTATTCTGGCAGCTTGCTTCTCCTGGACCCTGTGTTTCACCAGATCCAGACCAGTTTTGATGTTGAGTTTTCACCTTGAGATTCCTGCACCATGTGGGTGGTATATATGCAGACCCCTCACCCACACACGGACAGGCTTGTGGATCTGAGTTTTTGTAGGCGTCTTCCCACCCCTACCTGGAACCCCTACTGGACTCCTAGCTGCCCCATGCTTCTGGATGGTGTTTTGTACTCTCCTGTTAACAGAAAGAACAGCTTCTCAAGAGTCCTTTCTGCAGAGGCTCTGTCTCGGGTGTTTCAGGTGTTAACCACCGTCTCCCAGCGCCCACCCCCCAGTCTCTTGGCTTTGAGCCTATGACCTGGTCTCACAGGTCAGTGAGAAGGCAAGTGTGTGATTATGACCCTTCATTGTTTCTAGAACCTGAGAATTGATCTTCCTTCCCTCTTTCCTCCCTCCCTCCCTCCCTCCCTCCCTCCCTCCCTTCCTTCCTCCTGTTGAATTAAACCAAAGTTTTAATTTCTTTAGTTTTCTAATCTTTCATATTCCCAGAGTAAATAAAATCCTTATGATCACATAACATATAACATGCAGAAGTACATCCAATAATCTTAAGTTGATCTCATATGCGAAGCTTTTGATTCCCAAGCTTTATGAGGACCACACTCATATCAATGTGATAGCTATATATGTATATGTGTGTGTGTGTGTGTGTGTATAACACACACACACACACACATCTCCAACAAGAAGAGAGATGAGGTTTCAGACCTTTGGAGTAGGACATAATCTGTACAAGAGTGCAACGACACATTCTTTTTTTTTTAACATCTTTATTGGAGTATAATTGCTTTACAATGGTGTGTTAGTTTCTGCTGTATAACAAAGTGAATCAGCTATACATATACATATATCCCCATATCCCCTCCCTCTTGCGTCTCTCTCCCTCCCACCCTCCCTATCCCACCCCTCTGGGTGGTCACAAAGCACTGAGCTGATCTCCCTGTGCTATGCGGCTGCTTCTCACTAGCATCTATTTTACGCATGGACATATATACACTACCTTGTTGATTCTTTACAGAGAGCAGAAGGCAGAGTTTCAGATGTGAGTCCCCTCGAACCTCAATCCTAGGAGGCTCTGCTGTCCAGGCCAGACCCCACTCCTCTCCAGCCACGTGAAACCTTCTCTCCAGCCCAATAAAGGGAAGCCTGTGGGCCCCTGCCCTTAGCTTCCAGTCTAACCGGATGCTAATCTCATTTACAATTTACTGTCCACAGCGAGCGATTTTTTTTTTTTTTTGAATCAGTAAACTAATTCATGGCAAAAGCAATTGGTTAAAAAATAACTTACCTTTTTCTCCAAAACCCCAGGCTTGCAAGTTACTTCCATTAAAAGGAAAAAAACCCTTTAATCGTATAATCATCTTTACAGTTTGAGAAGATAAGCCTGAATACTGATTACAGAGCTAATTATGTGATAATGAGCCAGTTTCCTCCTCCAGGTCCCCTCTCACCTGAGTGAAGAATTTCCTGGCTCAGTCCCAGTGGGGAACTAGACCCACACGCCCTCCCACCCACTCCCTGCGTTGATTCCAGAATAGCCTTTCTGAAATGCAAGTCTGAGCCTGTCAATCTCATATATACCTGTTTAAAATTCTTCTCCGGTCCACCGTCACCCTACAGGGGTCTCAAGTCCACACAGGCAGCACTGGGCCTGTGTGAATAGGTTTTGTTTGGCCCCCCTGCGACTTTAAACATTTTCACTAGGATGTTTCTAGGCAGGACACCTGTGCATCAGCTAGCCAGTGGCTTTACTTGTCCCTACCTGCTTCTACCTGGCTACTCCCTACATTCCCTGTCTGAGCCTTGAAGCCAGCTTCATTTGAAGGAAGGCTGAATTGCCCCAGTGAAACGTTCCCTTCATCACCTGGCACCTCTGCAGCACCCCTGAGTGACAACAACTCCACCCACCTGAACAGTTTCAGGAAGAATACAACTAGCTTGTATTTATTGAGCACCTACTATACACCAGGCCCAGCGCTAAGCACTCTGCAAGCATTATTCATTTAAACGGCACAATAATGCCATTCAGAGGCGGACGCTAAGGATCAAGGAAGTAAGGTCTTGCCCCACGTCTGAAAGTTAAGAAACGGCAGTGTGAGGACCTGGGTTCAAGTGCATCCGGTTCCAAAGCCTGGGCTTCCACCTCTATACTGTACGGCCTTCCGTTTCCAGATAGATAGGGGGGAGGCCTGTCCTTCGCTGGAAGCTCACTGCTGTGCAGAGAGGACAACGCTCTTCTCTCTTGTCCCCTTCTCCCCAGGCTTCTACGTCAGCCCCCTCCTGCCTTCCCTGACTGTCCCCACTCCTTCTCCTGCAGTCTCTCTGCTTCCTCACTCCTGGACGTTGGGGTGCCCAGTCTTCACCGTTCATCTCTGTCTACGTGTTCTCCTTACGTGATCCCACCCATTCCCATGCCACTTAACCCCACCATTCCACTGATGACTCCCCAGATCCCTATCTCCTGTTCTGACCTCTTGCTGAGCACCAGACTCAGATGTGCAACGTCTGCTTGGATGCCCACTCGTTATTTCAATCTCCCATGTCCGAAACGTTGAGCTCTGCCTGCCCCCTACACACATACTCCTCCCATCCCCCAAATCCCCTCCCCTCCAGCCCTCCCCTTCCCAATGCATCACACCAGCATCAGCCCAGGAGCTCAGGCCCACACCTGGGAGTTAACCTTAAGTCTCCCTTTGATCACACTTCATACCCAGTCCAACATCAATCTCACTGGATCCATCTTCAACACATCCCCCACTGGACCGCTCTCATCCCCTCCACCATCAACACCCTGGCCCAGTCCACCAGCATCTCTCATCCCCAGTATTACATCTGTATCCTAACTTGCCTCCTGCCTCCCTTCTTACCTACTCTTATCCAATCTCTGAAGCCAGAACGATCTTCTCAGAGAGTATATTAATTCATGGCGTTCCAATACCTTTTAAACCCTCCAGTGCTTCTCCCTGTCCTGGGAGTGATCTCCAGATTCAGCCCAGCCTACAAGGTTTGCCACCGTTTAGCCCGCATCTGTCTCTCCAACATCAGCTCTTACCACTCTCTTCCCCTTCTCCCTGCTCAAGACACACAGGCCTTCTTTTCATCTCTCAAACAGCCAAGTTCATTCTCACCTCACAGCCTTTGCATGGTGTCCCTTCTACCTGGAACACTCCCTCTTAGATCTTCCCCTGGTTGCATCCCTTGATCATGTAGGTCTCCAGTTCAAACGTCACCTCTTCAGACAGCCCTTCCTGACTACACAAGTTAAAGGCATCTCGCCAACACCCCCCTCCTTCACTCTGTGTCCTACGGTCCTATTTTATTGTCTGTAGAGTCTTTATTACTATTTAAAATTATTATTTGTTTATATGTTTATCATTTATCTCCACCACCAAACCCACCATCTCCTAGACGGTAAGCCCCAGGAGAGCAGGGCTTACGCCTGTTTTGTTTGTTCGTGTGGTCCAGTGCTCACAGGGTCTGGCATACAGTAGGCACTTGATTAATACTTGCTGAATGAATGACTGAAACCTCTAAGAGGTGGACTGAGTTCTGAAATCTGAAGTTGATTTTAGGTGAACAATGCTTTATTGAGCGCCTACCTTGCATACATAGAAAAGTCTAAGCCTCTGAGGAAAGTCCTCCTCTTATCACATAAGCCCATGGGCTCTACCTGCACACGGTAGTATTGCCACCATCATTCTTATCATCAGCAGCTGCATCTTATCACCATCATCCCCATTACCACCACCACCACCATCACCATCATCAGTAACATACTCTCAAACATGTTTATAGTACAAAACAATTTTTCATATATTATCTTTTTGGATTCTCAGAACATTCCAGTGAGGGAGGTCAGTCCCTAATTTTTGTCCACATTTTGCAAACAGGGAAATTGAGCCCTGATAGGGAAGCGACTTACATGAGATCACTCAGCAACCACGTGAAAGAGAAGTGACTCAAATTCATCCCTTGGGCCGCAGGTGAAGTTCTGGCTGCCCTGACCCCTCCAGACCAGCCTCCTTTGCCACCTAGAGGCAGGTGAGGCAAGCAAGCCCAGGACTCAGTCTTATTTGAAAAACACCCAGTTAATACAAGGGGGTATCACCTCACACTGGTCAGAATGGCCATCATCAAAAAGTCTACAAACAATAAATGCCGGAGAGGGTGTGGAGAAAAGGGAACCCTCCTGCACTGTGGGTGGGAATGTAAACGGATACAGCCACTATGGAGAACAGTATGGAGGCTCCTTAAAAAACTAAAAATAGAACTACCATACGACCCAGCAATCCCACTACTGGGCATATACCCTGAGAAAACCATAATTCACAAAGAGTCATATACCACAGTGTTCGTTGCAGCTCTATTTACAATAGCCAGACATGGAAGCAACCTAAGCGTCCATCGACAGATGAATAGATAAAGAAGATGTGGCACATATATACAATGGAATATTACTCAGCCATAAAAAGGAACAAAATCGAATTATTTGGATGGACCCTTGGTCTGTTATACAGAGTGAAGTAAGTGGATTTGCTCTGATATCCTTAGAGCCTGTATACTCTGTTATACAGAGTGAAGTAAGTCAGAAAGAGAAAAACAAATACCATATGCTAACACATATATATGGAATCTAAAAACAAAAATGGTTCTGATGAACCTAGGGACAGGGCAGGAATAAAGACACAGATGTAGAGAATGGACTTGAGGACACAGGGAGGGGGAAGGGTAAGCTGGGATGAAGTGAGAGAGCGGCATGGACATATATACACTCCCAAATGTAAAACAGATAGCTGGTGGGAAGCAGCCGCATAGCCCAGGGAGATCAGCTCGGTGCTTTGTGACCACCAAGGGGGGTGGGATTGGGAGGGTGGGAGGGAGACACAAGAGGGAAGAGATATGGGGATATATGTATATGTATAGCTGATTCACTTTGTTATAAAGCAGAAACTAACACACCACTGTAAAGCAATTATACTCCAATAAAGATGTTAAAAAATAAAATAAAATAAAAATAAAAACACCCAGTTAAGAAATTGCCCCCGAGTCTGCACATTTTCATCCTGGCAATGCAGGAGAGGGGACAGCTTTCAAATTACAATCCGTGGTCACATTTTACGATTGCTGAAGGGGAAAGAAAATAAAAGCTTAGGGTGAGCTTAAGAAGGCTTTTGCTTGGTTAAAGAAAATAATCACAAAATTAAAAGAGTGGAAAAAAATAAATTACTAGTGACTGTTTTCACTGCACGAGCTTACAAGCTGGAGTGGAGAATTAAAAAGTAATATAGCTGGGGTTGCTAACCATGACTTATCACAGACAAATCCTCCATATTTATAGCTTTTTCCTCTTTTTCCATCTCAAGATAGTAAGCAATCCCCTGATATCGGGTTGCCTCTCTCTGCTTGGGAACCCTGGAGGCTGTGTGTGCTTAGCAGAGCTGTCAAGGCTGAGAACACAGCTAGGATCTGGTTGTTTACTGTCCTGCTACCTTCAGGGGATCACTCCCTTGATCACTCAACACTCACTGGGGGCGGGGGTGAGTGGGTAGGGTGCTCCTCTGTGTCAGAGCCCAGGGAGGAGGAGAAGGAAGGTCCTAAAGAAGTAGAACAGGAACAGCCAAGGCTCTATACCAGAATCTGTTCTCTCAACGCATTTAGTTCTCACAACCGCAAATACCACCAATATCCCCATTTCACAGATGGAGAAACTGAGGCCCAGAGATATTAAACAACTTGTTTAAGTCATGTACAGTGAATTGCCTCTCAAGGTCTCAGTCCTTGAAGGGTTTAAAAACAAGCAGGGGGAAAGGAAGGCAGAAAAGAAGAATAAGAGAAATAACTGAGGGAGGAAGGGAAGAAAGAAGAAAATATTAATTGAGCATCTGCTTTGTGCCAGGCTCCATCTGGCTATCTTTTTTCCTCCTTACTCTGTGGAAATGGGTGGTATTCGTGTCCATTTTATAGATAAGGAAGCCGAGGCACAGAACAATTCATAAAGTAGTCAAAGTTAGTTTGGAAGCTGCATTGCTGGGATGTGAACTGATGTCTGTCTGGTTCTATTCTTCCTGGCTGAAAGGCCTTGGGGAAGTTACCTGACCCTCTCGAGCCTCTGTCTCCTTACCTAGGAAACAGGAATGGTATTCTCCATTCCCTGGCCGCCCTCTCAAGCACTGGATGGGAAAGCCCCTGGGAAAGCAGTTGGCATTGCAGAACGAAGTCTGGTCCAACACCCTGCTTGCAGGGGGGCAAAGGAGGGCTGCTCTCTCATCATCTAGGGATGAGGGGATTGAGGCCAGGGAGCTCAAGAGACGATAAGAGAGAGACCGAAGCTGGGCCTCCTGCTTCCTGGTGTAGTTCTCCCATATTCACTGATAAGAAGGAAACTGAATGGGGAGAAGTTCAGACATGAACAGGTATATATAATTGCCAGAAAAATCTAAACATGGAAACAAGTGACCCTGGATCTCAAGGTCACTGACTTGTTGCCTTTTTCGATGACACAGTCTCCTAGAACGTTCTGCCCATCCTAAGGAAGACTGCACAGATGAGTTAGTACAGAGACTCTCAGCTCCTGCTAAAACATACCCGTGTCTGGGCTCTACTTCAAGTCAATGAAATGAGAAACGCTGGGGATTGAGCTAGGAGCACTAGTAATTTTTTTAAACTAAAAATTTCCCCCAGCTGGTTCTCATGTGCAGCCAGAGTTGAGAAATACTGATTTATGATCTTCATTTTCCAGATGGGGACCAGAGGTTCAGAGAGGGACAGCTAAGGGCCCAGGGTTGCTCAGCAGTCAGTGGCAGAGTGCAGACTCTCTTCTCGTGGTTCCCAGCTTGGGACCCTTCACTCTGGTCCTGGAGACCAAACCATCCTAGTGTCCCCGCAAACTCCCCCTCTCCCAGTTCCCCTTCCCGCTTTAGCATTTCACGTCCCAAGAGAGGCCTGGGCATTTGGGAGGCCTGAAAAGAATCATAACCCACAAGTCTGCACCTGGGCTGGTCTACACCCTGCAAGATGAAGTGGGGAACTGAGGCAATTATCTAATGTATTAGCTAGCCGTCCCTGCGGCACTCCCGTAAGCCAAAGTAATAAATACAAAATGGTAATTTCTCTCTAGAAGCCTGGCTCCAGCCTACCACTCAATTCCCCTCCCACCCAGAAGTCATATACCACTGCCCGCTTGTCCTTTCCTGCATGGGGCGGCAGTAACTCAGAGTCATTTAAATATCTTGGGCCAAATTTGCTTTTCAAAACGTAAATCATCATCCAATAACCTCAGTTCTCCTCTGCAGCTTACTTGTCTGGCCAGAGCAGATTCTTCTAGCCTTCAGTGGAAAGTATTACAATAACAATGCCTTACAGGTTTTATTAATGAGTACCAGTGGCTAACATCTTCTTTGTGTATGTTGTAGACTAGCACTGGCTAGTCTTCCCTGGAAAGGGAAGATTTAAGTTGTAGCTGAGACTTGGCCTCTTACCAGCTTTGTGACCTTGAGCGAGTCACTCTACTTACCTAAGATTTGCAATTTTTTAACTTTCCCTTAGAGTTGTAGTGCAAATCCCCATGGAGAATGGACATGACACTGCTTGCGTAGACTCCAGTAATATCTTTCATGCATGTTACAGTATCTCCAGGCCTCAAAGGCTGTGTGCAGCCCAGGGAAAGAAGGACCCACTTCTTCCCAGCTTGGAGGCATGGGAAAGGTGAGAAGACGATAAAGCTGAGTCCGGAAGGATAAAAGCTTTCTAAAAAGATAAGGGGTTTGCAGGACATTCCATACCAAGGCAATGGCATATGCAAAAGCTTTGGGGAACATGGCAGATGCACGGAAACAGTTCAACACGGCAGAATGCATGATGTACAGAAGGTGAGAGTTTGGAGCTTAACCTGGTGCTTGGCCTTATCTTGCAGTGGGGAACCATGGGATAACTTTGAGCAGGACAGATTCTCAGAATAAAGGTAACAAATGGCTGGCCCAGTTTTTCAGCACTAAACTGGAGAGGCCATGGAGGGCATACAGCCTGTTGTCTGGTTACAGGATATGTAACAAGGGCGAGGAGATTGAATTGATGGCTTAGAATGGATTTGCTCTGATATCCTTAGAGCCTGGCTTAGTATCTGGTATACAGAAGGCATTCAATAAGTGTGTGAATGAGTAGATGAATCTGAGAGTCAGTGAAAGAACAGAAGAAGGAGTAAAGGAATGAATGACTTAAATAACAAACGAGGGTATGAATGAGTGAATCAAATGAATAGTCCAAGGCACGGTCTGGAAGCAGCCTTAGCAATTCTAACTGACGGCCTTGCAGCAACCAAAGCACAGGCTTCTGGCTGCATTACCTAGAAATGCCCTATTACTGGAACGACTCCCTCAAATTGAAGGCTTCTCCCCATCAAGAGCAACATGCTGCCCAAAGACAGAGGCTGATGACTGTGATCAAGCGAGAGGCTGTCCTTCCTGGACTCACACCTCTCAGGACACATCCACTGACATCCACACCTCACATCAGGACACGTCCACTGACATCAGGAAAGGGTGCGGAAACACCTCGCGCCGGCTCATCCTCTCGCAGGGAGCTCATTTGGGAGGTAGGTGACTCTACTGCCATTTCTCCATTTACACGGTCTCCCTAAATGCCTAGTCATTTCAGTAATCATATAAAGACAAAGAAAAGAGTTACCCTTGATAGAGACCTACCCATCGCTATGCTGTCTGCATTTCTAAGCAGCAGCAGTAGCAGCCTGAGGTCTAGGCTGGAAGCAGCAGCTTCGCTTCTCGGGGCAGGATTCAGGACAAGGTGGTCCCTTCCGGAGCTCTCTCTAAAAGGGAAGATTGTTGTAACACAGACTAAAGTGTCAGGGTTGATAATGCACTCAGGTCTGTCTGGGACCAGAGGCCCATCTTTCTCTTACTCCAGGCTGCGTTTTCCTCCTGCCTTGTAGATCCTTGCTATTCAAAATGTGAGCTGTGCACCAGCAGCACTGGCCTTACTTGGGAGCTTGTCAGAAATGCAGAATCTCAGGCCCCACCTACTGAACCAGAACCTGCATCTTAGCAATATCCACAGGTGACTCTCATGCATGTGAAAGTTACTGAAGATTGAGCCTCTCTGCCTGCATGGGACACAGACACCTCCAAGCCAAGGATTCAATTACTTGACCAGGTTTCACAAAGCCCTCCAGGGAAGGCTTCCCCCAGGAGGTGGCAGTGACGTTGAGACTTGCCGAAGGCCACAGATGTGGTCTCCTCGTTTTGACTCACCACCGCAGGCAGGGGGAAGTACCAGCGTAGGAGTCAGAACTCCTTAGTGACCTTGGGCAAGTCAGTTCTCCTCCATGAGCCTTAGTTGCCCCATCTGTAAAATGGGAACAGCACTGTTTGCTTTTCTGTCACACGGTTATCATGAAGACGAATAGAGGTGAAAGATTTGCGAGCTCTCTCTGAAACACAAAGCCGGGTGAAGGAGCCTGTTTTCAGTATGGACAACCAGCCATCCTGACGGAACACTTTAGAGGCTGCAGAAGGAAAATCCATATGAATGTCAAAGGTATAAGACCTTGCCCTCCTGAAAAGTCATCAGCAGAGGAACGAGGTGATGATTAACCAGGATGTAGCCCTCCAAAGAAAGAGCCTGGCCACGTCGGTCTCACGGAACTGCCCTCCGACAGGGATTTGCGATTGGATTCTTGGAACTGCAGGGTTTTTCCACTCACTTGGAGTTGTTTTTTAAAGGAGAGCTCAGCCTAAGGGCCTAAGGCTACATTACATTAGCATTCCGGTGATCAACATTTCCAGACCAGCTAAAATCAGTTGTTCTCTTACATTGTGTGGGTGAGAGAGGTGGCTACATTTTGGAAGGAGCCAGATGTGCCCACAGTAAAGAAAAAAAAAAAAGCAGGCGATTTGAGCTACGGGAGCTGAATTTCCAGTGTTGGAGGAAGGAGGCGGGTCCCCCTTCTCCAGCCTTTAGCTTCCTGGTCCCTCTGTTGGGATACTGTTCCAGGATCCCTGCCCTCTCATCTCCCAGTCTCAGCGAAGATGTCATCTCCCCAGAAAATCACTCCTTCCCTGCCGCTCTCCATCATGTGCCCTTCATTTTTTGCCTTCACAGCATTTATTAATATTGGAAACAGTCTTTTGTTCACTTATCTGTTTACTTGTATACTATCTGCGCCATGCCCCACCCCACCCCTGGCCCCAAACAGAGAATGTTTTCCTAACATCCTCAGTCACCTGGGGTTCTGTGTTCGGAAGAGATTGCTGGACATTCTGATTCAGCAGTTCTGGGTTGGGGCCAGGGATTTTGAAACCAGCCCTCTCAATGATTCTGATCTTCATGGAGATCATTCACAAGCGTCAGAATGTGAGCTCCAAGATGGAAGGGCCATACCCATGTCCCTCTGTGCCCTGCATCTAGCATGATGCCCCCTACAAGTGGGCTCTGGCCACCTCTTCATGGAATGAATTAATGAATGACCAAACGAGTCACATATAATTTGGTGGTCCCATTTTGGTGATTCGGTATTCAGACGGAGCACCTGTTACCCATGAGAATGGCAGTAGGTGCTGGGACAGCCGAAAGATGGAGCCAGGCACGGCCGCCGCCCTCAGGGAGGTGACAGTCTGATAAGGGGAAACTGAGTTTATGCAGGATTACAGTAAAAGACCAAGAAAGGAAAGGACCATAAGAGGGTCGTAAACAAAGTGAGTGTCAGAGGGTCAAAAGGATGGGACACTGCTTTCCAGATGGTTTGTGTGGAGAAGTGGTCGGAGATAACTTCAGAAGAGATGGGATTTTTTTTCAGACAGTGCTTTCATTGTGCTTCATGTGTTTGTTATAAATTATACACACACGTGGTTAAAAATATTCAAACCACAGAAGAAGGTGCAGAATGAGAAGCCAGGCTCCTTCCCACCCGCCCTGCCCCATCCTTCCTGTCTCGTCAGAGGCAGCCCATCATCAGACCTCGTGCACCCTTCCCGGCATATTCTGTGCATGTCTAAGCCCACAGCTGGATAGAACAGAGTGGGCTGATGAGGCAGTGATAGCAGATCAGGGGTCCAGGGGAAGGGCACAACCTAAGGAAGGGGTTGGAGGAAGTTGGAAAATTCCTTGAAAAATATTGACAGCTCTTAAGTGACTTGGCTTTGTGACTCAGGGCCATGAACCCCTGACTCTAGGAGGGTGGGAAGAGGGAGGTCAGACAAGGTGATCGGTAGTTTCCCACATCACTGGCTGGCTAAGCTTCTTGGAGCATGGGGGCAGGGCAGGTGAGGGGCGGGGGTGGGAGTGAGGCAGCCAGGGGTCAGTATAAATTAAATATTGAAAATGCTCTCCTTTAAGAGCATGAGATGCAGGTTCTCATCACCACTTCTCCCATTAACCTTATGAGCTCTGGTTTCCTCATCTGTAAAATGGGCACAACAGGACTGTACTGAAAGTATTGTCATGAGGGTTGAAGAAACAAATGTGAGGCACAGAGCCTGATGCAGAGGAGGTCCTCCTCCATCTGATTCCGGTCCCCCTTGTCCCACCTCCTGGCATCAACCATTATACGCAACTTGCCAGAAACGCCTTTGCAGAGGCCTCAGCTGACCCCAGCTCCGTCATTTATTTATAAATGTCACTTTGGGCGAGTTTCCGGTTGTTCTCTGAGCCTCCACTCCCTCCTCACTGCATTGGTGGTGCCACAGCAAGAAGAGCTGTGATGACATTTCAGACCCCTGGCACACAGGGGTGCCTACTTAGTGCCTGCCTGATCCCTTCTTTCCTTAGCATCACAGCCCACCTAACTCAGCTCCTTGGCCACGGCCAGAGGGACGGCGCTCTTGCCTCTCCAAAGACCTGGTAAAAGAAGATTAGAGGGGCGTCCCTGGTGGTGCAGTGGTTGAGAGCCCGCCTGCCGATGCAGGGGACGCGGGTTCACGCCCCGGTCCGGGAAGATCCCACATGCCGTGGAATGGCTGGGCCCGCGAGCCATGGCTGCTGAGACTGCGCGTCCGGAGCCTGTGCTCCGCAACGGGAGAGGCCACAACAGTGAGAGGCCCACGTACGGCAAAAAAAAAAAAGAAGGTTAGAGCCTGAGACACCCACCCCAGGCCGGAATTTTTAAAAACCAAACTTACTTGGATGTGAAAAATGCAGTCGTGTCTCCTTGGCTGGTTAAAATATTTGATGCTCATCGAATATTCAACAACAACCAAGAAAGGTTCTCACTCCATGTACTGTCAAAAATGTAATGTAATTATAGTGATGTTAAATATCCCCAGCTGTTCTGAGATAATTTGAATCTTAAATCAAGCCTGTCTCTACACATCCTGCGGTTGCAGCTGGAGACTCACACCAAGTACCATGCCAAGGCAGAGCTGGGGAAGTTCAAGCAAGAACTCTGGGCTAGCATCTCCAAGCTTGTTTGTTAGATCTGGGCTTCATCGCAACATCGGTATAAGGACCCACGACTCGGGCTATTGGCAGCATCGCCAAAGAAAGCCATGCTCCTCAACAGGGCTGTGCAAACTGGCAGTTCATAAGCATCTATCCAAATAGTCTTTCAAACCCACGTACAGGGAGCATCAAGAGATACTGTAAAATAAGCGGTAATAAAGCGAATAAACACATGTCACTCTAGAGCCTTTGAGGTGCTTCCGTAAATCAAATTCTTGCCGTAATTTGCTCTGTGAGACTGCTGAGCAGCAGAATCAAGCCTCAATCTGCTTTCCTGAGCAGTAGGCTTAGATTTATGGACGTGAGTTCACAGTGGATGACCGCGCCATTTCAAGGTGGGAAAATAATTTCCATTAGGAGGGGTTCCAAGAGAAGATTAAACCCTTCTACTTTCAGAGATCAGACTATCAACAACTGTCAGATCAGATATGCCATTGGAATCCGAAGGGGATGGCCAGCGTACATATTTTGGAAGAGAAGTTCTCAGAGGAAGAAACGGACACTGCTGTGATATATTGTAAAAGCTTAAGCACAAGTATCCTCAGAGTCTATTTCAAGCTTCCCAGTGGCTCAATGTGACTTGAGCCACTCAGTATCCCTCTCTGATTTTTAATTTGGGTCAGGGGACTAAAGAAACCCTCTCTGATTTTTAATTTGGGTCAGGGGACTAAAGAAACCCTAAAAGGCTCTGACCTACCCATGAAAGTGTGAAATGAAAACTACATAATTGTTCCTGGCTAGAATTGTGACAATATATAGAAGGCCACACTATTCTTCCAGGGCCTGGAAGTCTTTCTGGAAAGAAGTGAGAGGGGTCATCGTAATAATGATGATGAAGATGTTAGTGGTGGCTCACGTTTATTTAGCACTTACGCATCTGTGCTTTTACGTTAAAGAGAGTAAGGACGACGCTTTCGGTATTTACACTCAGTTTTTATCCACCAGGACTAGACCACAGCTGGCTTTCAAGAAATCATTTTCGAATGGATTACTGCATTATCTTTAAGTTTCACAACAACCCTGCAAGGAAGGTATGATCTCTGTGTTACAAATAAGGAAACAGGGTCTCAGTGAAGGTAGTCAAACCCCCAGCAGCCACCCTGATAACCTCAGGCAGACCTGGGATTTGAACTTGAGTCTGATTCCTGAAGCCACATTCTTCCTACTCCTCCTACTTTGTCTAGTTTTACTCCCTTCTAGTTGCTGGGGTCCAAATTCCCAATCTGGCATGAATGTTAAGCATGGATAAAATCCTCCCACACTGACTATTTCTGAACCAAGCTACGTTTGTTACGGATTCCTTAATTTCTTGGTTTTCGGACAGACCCTGATCCTAACCTACACAGCCTGGTTCACAGTGGGGGGTCAGGTGTGTAATAGAGAGTGTTTTGTACCACAAATGAGGCTTGTATTAGTTTTCTGTTGCTGCTGTAACAAATTACCACCATCTTAGTAGCTTCAAACAACACAAATTAATTAGCTTAGCGTTCTAGAGGTCAGAAGGCTAAAATCAAGGTGTTGGCAAGGCCGCATTCCTTTTGGAAGTTCCGGGGAACAATGTGTTTTTTTGCCTTTCCCAGCTTCTACAGGCCACCTGCTTTCCTTGACTCGTGACCCCTTCCTCCATCTCAAAGCCATCAATGTAGTGTCTTCAAATCTCTCTCTGACTCTCTGGCCTCTGCTTCCATGGTTACATCTTCTCTGACTGACCCTCCTGCCTCTCTGTTACAAGGACTCTTGTGATTACTTTGGGCCTACTAGATGATCCAGGGTAATCTTTGCATCTCAAAGTCCTTATTTTACTCACATTTGCAAAGTCCCTTCTGCCATGTAATGTGTTCACAGGTTCTGGGGATGAGGACGTGGGCATCTTTGAGGGGCCATTATTCAGCCTACCACACGGCCTTTGCAATTTGGTTTGATTGACACTCTGGCTGGCCCCATGGCCCCTCTATGGACCCTTCTCTGGTGTGACACTGACCCCGGAACAATGATGCCCCTGCTATGCACGTCCTCCTGGGTTCACTGGGAATCCAGTACTCCTCCCTCAGGTGCCCTTCCTTCACTCCAGCATGCCCATGCCATGTGCGTTCTTACAGACCTAGTGGGTCAGATATGACCAAGAGACCCCTTCGGATCCCTCCTTCTCAGCATTCGTGGAGCCCGCAGCCTTGCCCCTCAAAGTGTGGTCCATGGACCAGCGGCATCTGCATCATCTGCAAGCTTATTAGAAATGTAAATCTCAGGCCCCACTGCAGACCTACCCAATCAGGATCTTTGCTATGGGCCCAGGAATCTGGCATGCTAAAGTTTAGGAAGCATAGGCCTAGAGGCTTCTCCATTCATCCACGGCCAATTGGAATATGCTGGAACAGACCTCCCTGGGAAGGAGGGCAGGCCTCTGGGCAGAGATAAAGAAGGAACCCGACACGTCTTCCCAGCAGCCAGTTTTAGCACTGATTCTTTTCTTCAAGGCACTCAGAAGCCCACTGCTTTTCTCCTAAGAAAATTCTTCAGGGCAGGTGAAATCCCCTCAAGTCCACCCGGACCAGGAACAGAGGAGTTGGGGGAAGAAGAGGTATATGGGAGCCACAGAAGACCTGCATTCAAACTCTGGCTGTTTTCTGTTCCTGTGCCATGTGACCCTGGGCAAGTCACTCCCCTCTCTGAAGTTAGGCAGGCAATAGAGTGCAATAATCACCCTCCGTTGCTGCAAGGATAAAAATGAGATGGTAATGTATATTACGCAATCCTATCCAGCTATGATCACTAAGACTCTGCTAATTAGAAATGCAGGTTCATTTGGCCAAAGCTACACTGGGATTTCTTTGTAGGAACAACTGTGACGTAGGGCAGAGTGTTGACTTTGGAACCTAAGATCAGGTTCTATGTCTGTGACCTTGGGCAAGTTATTGAACCATCTCACTTTCCTTATCTATATCAGGGAAAGAAGAATACTTTCCTGGCTGGTCCGTTGTCGGGCTGGAATAAAATAATGAATGTAAAAGGACCTGGCAGAGAGTATGAGCTCAATAAATGTGTGTGGAACCAGAGGAAACAATTTACTAAGCAAATTAACAGTATAAACAGTGGCGTCCGGGGAGATATTTGACATGCTCAGGAGAACAAACTTCCCCAGTATGTTCATGGCCTTTATTTGTTTTACCAACAATTCATGTTCCAATTACGCGTGACTTATCTATTTGTTTGTTAGCACAGGTCTGAGTTGGATCTCAATTTGGCAACATCTCCTTAGTCAGGACTTCAAAGTTATCCATGTCCTTGAGTGAATGAAAATGGGAATTTGTTCAGATTATGGCTGCATTAATATGTTTGCATAACTCCTAAGTTCCCCGTCATAAACCTATTTCCACAGGTCCATCATGGATCCTGTACTCCTAGGAATGGCCTTTCCTTCTCAGGGTGGCAGGTCTTGGAACCCAGGATGACTTCTAGGGGCTGCATCAACTTTCAGCAAAAGAAACTTCCAGTGAAGGCTTGAAAGACTGCTTTGGATACCCTCTATGGAAACGTTTGTTCTCATGAGCATCTCTCAGAGTTGGCAGAACGATGTCATCGGAAATAATATCGGCTTTGGAGCTGGACCGATCTTTGGTTTAATCTTGACTCTGCTGCCCCCGAGCTGTGACTTTGTACCTCCCTGAGCCTCAGTTTCCTCATCTGTAAAATGGGTTCCATAACACCCATTCAATTCTGGTGAAATTGATGTGACTGTTTATGTAACAGGTGCCCTATACAAATCCTGGGCTAGAATCTGTCCCCACTTCCTGCTTGATGGGCAGCTCCTTTTAAACCCGGTGACCCTGATGAGGCACACTGACTGACCTTTGCTGGCTGATTTACCAGAAACAGTAGATTTGTGGTCATCTCTGTGGCCCAGTGTCTGGCACATAGTAGGCGCTCAATGTGCGTTGGATGACTGAATCTCTGAGTAGCTGATCCAAGCAAAGCATTTAGGACAACCAAAGCGACTGACACACAAACCGAATGGCCTGGTTATTCCTCCAGCCCTTCTCAGTTGGGCAGAGATCTGATTGATGTCTTCATGACGGGCCACAGTGGCCCCCAAACAGCCACTATCAGAATCAGCCTGACGTGGGTCCATTTGGATCTCTGCAGACCTGAGCAGAGTTGACATTTGATTCCCTAAACTAATTTCCTGGAAGTCACACAACTTGGGGAGGTCTTTTCATGTTCCTCGCGTAAATGTCTATTTAATCACCGCCCTGTCTCTAGCACTCCAATAACTTGTACATTTCCCCCTTAATCACTATTTCAGCTCCGCAAAGAAAAGAAATGGTTGGCTGAAGAGCTTAGGCCATCTGCAGTAGCTAAGCCCTATTTTCCCCTGATCACTCATTTGGACGGAGAACTTTTCAGCTACGTCCCATTGGTCATTTGGCTCATGCTCTCATTTCACAGAGGAAGATGCTGAGGCCAAAGTCACACAGCAGGTCAGGGCGGAACTGAGGCTGTACTGGTCTTCCCAGCAAAGCCCCTGCCCCACCAATGCTGCTCTTTCCTCATCCAGCTGTGCAGCTGTGCCTTTCTGGTGGTGAGGATTTGGGTTCAAATCCCAGCTTTGCTACCTGCTGGCTCTGTGACTTGCAGCTGACGACAGAACTGCCCTGAGCTCAAGGTCCCCCATCTGCCAAATGGGGATGATGACAAAACCTTTTAGGGTGATTGTGAGAATTGAGATGGCATAAAACGTGCCCAGCCCGAGGCTGGCACATCACAGCCACCAGTGCCATTTACCTTCATCCTTCCCTCGAAACGCTCACTGCAAGTAATATTAACAGAAATAGCTCACATTTATCGAGTCCTTACTGGGGTGCCAGAAACCATTCTAATCACTTGACGCTCATTTATTCCTCTTTCTCTAAAGGCAAAGGTATCTTTCTAGCCTCCCTAAAGCCATCCATCCTCACAACTACTGCACTGCCTGGCCTAGCACCACTTCAGTGGGATTTGCTGATTTTAAACAATATGTTGCTGAAATGATTTCTTGTTTTCTGTGGCTGGCTCATAGCAGCCAGCCTGCTTCCTGTGACAAAGTGTGAGGAAGTCAAATGCTGTTTCCTTGGCTTTTAGTACATGTGACTAGTCTAAAATCTGCACTCAGGGTTGACCCCCTGCTGATGGGGATAGACAATGAGGGCAGGGTTCAGGGAAGTGTAGAATTCTCCTGATGGAGTTAGGAATGGGGGGGGGGGGGACCGCG
>NW_006772762.1:807909-813031 GCF_000442215.2 Lipotes vexillifer | reverse complement strand
GGGGGGGGTGGGACATAGACGAGACCTCCCTCTGTAGTGTGACAGCCAGTAGCGAAAGAAGTCAGAGCTTTCGCTATAAAGTTTAAAAACTTAGTTTGGCCTCCAGGTGTCCATCACATCTTTGCCTTATTATCCCCCAACTCAGCTCTCCCAGCGCCCCCGACTCCCACCCCTGCCCACTGCCTTGAACTACTCTCAGCCCGAGAAAGGATGTGTCCAACCTCATCGTTTCATGTCTCTGTCCTCCTCATTTGCACATGCTGCCCCCTCCCCAGGAAGTCCCCTTTCTCTCCTTCTCTACCTTGTAATTCCTACTGATCCCTCCAGACTCAGCTCAGATGTCACCTCCTCCAAGAAGCCTTCAGAGGTCCCCAGTCTGAACTGGGCCCCACTCTGAGCCCACACAGCACCTCTGCCCTCCTGGCCTCTGTTGATGTATCTCTTTCCTCAACAATACTGCAAATTCATGGAGGACACATACCACGCCTTATTTAATTTACATCCCCAGCAGCTAGTTTAGAGCCTGACATATAGTTGACACTCAGTATACACTGGGTGATGGAATGAAATGAACCAGGAAATGAGCACATCCCCACTCAGGTAAGTGGTCATGATAATAGATGGTAATTATATTGATCATAATTAATAACTGCTACCACGAGATACAAAGACTGTCGACCTCTTTATTCAAATGATAACAACAGCTCTTGAATACTGAGCACCTATGCTGTCCAGGCAGGGGCCGGTCACTGCATACATGTTATTTTCTTCCCAGCTCTCAGGGGCTCAGAGAGCGAAGCACCTGCCCGAGGCACGTGGCTAGAAAGAGGCAGAACCAAAGCCTTAAACTGAGGTCTGCCTGACGCTTCCCCTGACCCGTGCCTCCTCCCAGAGAGCGTCACTACTCCTTATTTTTGGACCTGACTGGCCTCTTTTTGTGCCTGTCCGCAGACCCTCAGTCCGTCTTCCGAAGCCCCACACCCAGATAGACTGGCCTCACGGTTCTGCATCCTCCGCCCAATGGGAGGCTGCCCTCCTCCACCCCCGGGAAACCCAGAGTGGCCAGTGTGCAGAGCCCGAGGTCCAAGGCTGATGCCAGGGAAACCAAGCGGGCATTCAGAAGCGGAGCTGCTTTGTCTGACCGCTGAGTGATTAACCCTTGCACAGCTGTGACAAACACACAGAGGAGCTGCAAACAAATACATCCTGAACGGCCTGCAGACTACAATCCGACTCCCACCCCTGCCCAACGCTGTGCTCTCTCTCCCCTGCCAGGTTTATTTCTAGACCGTGAGGCCAAACCGGATGGAATGAGACTTGGGGCACATCTCCCCACTGGTCGCCCTGGAAGCCCACTCCTCACCTGTGGCACTCAGGGCTTGGAAACTTCAGGTGTCTGGGGAGCGCTTGGCGTCCTGTGCCGCACTCTCCCTTTCTGTCCCCAAAAGGAATAAATGGCCCCCAATTGCCTGGGCATTTCCTCATTAGAAATGCACTCCACTGGTGTTCCCTGGAGAAATTAATCCAGGAGTCTTGGAGGACAACAAGGAGTCTTGGGGTTACCTGGGGAAGGTCTTCATTCCCCAGATCTTTCCTTAGCACTTACGATACATCGGGCTCTGTGTTGGGGGCTGGACATGGCAGGGAAATCAGATCTGATTCCCACTCAAGTCCAGAGGGGGAGACACACAGACCAGGAGGTGTGGTGACACGCATACGTGTGAGGATTGACACCTAAACGGAAGGTAGGGGGTAAAAAGAGGAAGGCATCAGTTGTTTGGTGATGAGGGGAAGTGGTGGGCAGTCAGGAAAGGCTCCAAAGCAGCAGGAACCCCAGGGCTGGATGATGGAGGATGACGAGGTATCCCCAGGCAGACAAAGCAGCAGGGTGGGGCGGGGTGCACTTAGGGTAGCAGAGGAAGGCAGAGAGAGGCCTGAGGAGCGGGGGTCCAGCTGCTGTTAGCCGTTTGGCAGAACTTGATATGTGGTGCCAGGGAGGGCGTGGCCAGAGGGCGGGCTCAGGTATAAGGCCTGAGGAACTTGGACCTCATCCCCAGGACAGGTGAGTCACTGAAGGGTTTTAAGAAATGGGGTGCTGTGCTTTGAGTGGACCTTTAGAAAGACTGCTCTGACTATAGTGCCGAGGGTGGATGCAGAGGGCGGGGAACACTGAGCTGGAGGCCAAAGACCAGTTAGGAGGCTGGTGCCCTTTAAAGGCAACATTTTTCTAGAGATCCAGCACAGTCCGAAGAGCTCCCTCCTCTCTATATGTACATAAACACACACACATACCCCTATATACAAATACAGGCACAGCGGATGTGGTGTATATACTATTGTTATCTCTACTAGATGGAGTAGGAAACTAAAGAACAGAGAGGTTAAGTCACTTGTCCAAGGGCACACAGAAAGTGGCTCAGGATTTGAGCCATCAGTTCAGCTTGAGCGTTCATGCTCTTAACCACTACACTATAGTGTCACTCCATCAAAGATGACCAAGGATTGGGACAGGGTAGCACTGTTAAAGGAAAGTATTCCTGATGGGCCCACTCTATATTAGGGGCTCCTCCGAAATAGCTTTTGGCTTCCATGGACAGAGGGGGTGCAGCCTTTAATTCTGAGGCCCTTGGGAAAAAACTACAGCGTGAAATGTGAAGGAGCTGGAAACTCCCAGGACAGGGCCATGATATGAAGCCACTAGGGGTCACTTGAGTCCCCAGGAACACACACCTTTGGGGAATGGAGGTAATACTTTTGCTTCGGTGGGTGTGGGCCTGCAAATTCTTCAGACACAGGAAGGCAGGGTACAGGGCAGTCAGAGAAGGCTGTGCCCCAGTGAGAAGAACCCTGCTTTCGTCAACTCACAGCCATTCCTTCCAGGGAGGCTGAGGTCAGGTGACTCCTGCAGGTGCTATGTGCTCTGTAGGCCCCGTAACATGTGGCCAAGGCTATGACGCCCTGGGGCAGCCCCACTTTCCACTCTCCCAGCCATGCTCCCAGAAGGGATAGGATTTGGAGGTGGCTGAGGGCTAGAGGCCTACCCAGGGGTCCTCTGATAGAAGAGAGGTCCAGGATCAGAGAGGAAGGTTCCATGTGGCTTCTGTGTGATACATTTGGTGGTATGCAAAGTTGGACTTTGAGCTTGCTGGCTCTGCGCTTTGGACAGCATTTTGAGCCTCATATCCCTCATCTTTAAAATGGGAATAAAATTCTGCCAAACCAGTGCTGTGGCGAGTGTCAAGAGTGAATCCTGGCTGTTAGCCCACGATCCACACTTTGTAAAGCCATCGTCAGATGTGCAGAATTTTCCAAGTGTTGTTCAACTTTTGGAGTTGGAGCTGCTGGTACTTGAATGTAACACTGAACTTCAGTCTAACTCTAGGGGCTGCTAGTTGGTGGCCAGCCAAAGAACAATAAACAATAAGGGATTGCGAACTTCATTCCTTCACCTTTGTGGATGGAACTCAGAATTGTGTTTGAAGTCTGGGCGAAGTCACTTAGAAGCATATGTTAACAGCACCTCCTGCTTGCTAAGGTGGGGAAACCACAAGGTAGGTATTCTTTAAAAGCCAGCTGAAAAGCTCAGGAAACAAGGGATATTTGGGGAGTGGATAATTCACAGCTACTGTACATACAGGCTTAAAGCAAAGCAAGGAGGGCAAGACTGAAGCCAGGGTCACCATCCTAGATGAGGACTAGCCCAATCAGCCAATCAGAGGCCTGGCCTGATGGGCATCTGTGCCAACACCTGTTGGAACCAGAGCATCTATTTACCATCCCAGAAAAAGCATCGTCATAGATGAGATTGTCAGGAGTGCTGCCTAACGCTGGGAAAATCACCATCAGAGCATTACAAATAAACACACGCACCAACATTCCCTGCACTAGTGGAAAAGCCCAACTGCCCCCACCCAAGGGGCATTTACACACGAATGGCTGGACAGGCTCGAGCCACGCTGAGGCTTGGCACCAGAACTCCTCCTAGGCAGACCACACAAGGCAGGAACCTTCTGTCTGACGGCTGCGTTATCCAGACCCCAGCATGGGGGACCCAACACAGAAAACGGTTTACAAAGCCCGAGCACAACTTCTCTTGGCCCCGGAGGTTCGCATCATATCTCTGCCATGCTGCTTTCCCCACTGCAGGGCGTTGGTTCCCCGAGACCGGAAGACCCATACTCACACCTTGGGGGGTCAAGGGCCCCAACGGTGCCCTCCACAGCTCAATTCCTGGGTAGCTTAAGACACAAGCGCTTTCAAAAAGTAGCACAAGGGGCTGCTGCCTCTCCCACCACACCAGCTGCTGCTTCAGCGATGGTTGGTATTCCGGGAGTTTCCTCCAAAGTCCCCCTAGACTGGAAGTGTTTTGGAACTCTCAAGCCATAAGCTGCTTAGGGTCCCGAGCTTGCTTAGGGACCAGATTCTCGCGTGGCCCATTTTTTGAAGAGCTTCCTATTGGTTTTCCCAAAGACAAAAGGCCCACACTTAAGACATGCTTCTCTCTCTTCCTATCCCTTCATCCCAGACACAGGGTAGCTACCTGGAGCCCTGTGGACCTGGGGGGTGAGATGGGGGAGAAGGGGGCCTGGTATTCCCCGAGGGGACCATAACAAGCAAAGCGGAGGGGCTTGGGAGCTGACAGTGCAAGGAGAGAGGCCGGGACAGGGGAGCCCAGCGACTCCTCCTGCAGTGGTGTCCAGGTCCCCACAACCTGGAGAAGACTCGGGGTATCTAAGAGTGGGTTCAGCCTCGGCCTCGTGGGCTGGTGTCACCGCCAGGGGCCTGGGGTCCAGCCCCGGGGGTCGGGGAGTGCCGGCCGGCGGCCTTTCGACCGGGGAGACTGGGCGAGCGGGTCCGCGCGGAGGGCAACTCACGGAGGAGAAGTTGTGCGGGCCGCAGAGCTCGCCGCGGTACTTGCAGGAGAGCAGCATGTCCTCGAGCTGGTGGCCCAGGCGGTCCATGAAGGCGGCGCTGATGCCCTCGAAGTGGCGCGGCGGCAGGAAGAGGCGGAAGTCGGCCAGTTTGCGGAACCACTGGCGGCGCGGCTCGTCCCCCCTCAGCAGCTCGCTGACCAGCGGGCGCGCCGTGCGGTTGGGCAGCAGCAGCCCGAGCCAGTGGCCGG
>NW_006772762.1:807584-807772 GCF_000442215.2 Lipotes vexillifer | reverse complement strand
CCCGCCGCTGGAAGGAGCCCCCCGCCGCCGCACGCCCCGCGCACATGTGCCGCAGCCCGTGCAGTTTAGCGCGGCTCAGCGACGGCCGCCCCCTGCGGGCGACCCCCGGCCCCTGCAGCGCCCGCTCGCGCTCGCGCTCGCCGCCCCGGGGCCGCCCGGCTGCCGCCACCGCCGCCGGCGCCGGCTCC
>NW_006772762.1:806877-807282 GCF_000442215.2 Lipotes vexillifer | reverse complement strand
GCCTCCCCGAGCGCCTCCCAGGCTCTCCTGGCCCCGAGTCCTCCTGGCGGACGCCCGACGCCGGCCACTACCTCTGGAGGGGCCCCGCTGGGCGCCGCCTCTCCGGTCCCTGGGCGCTGCGCCCTCCTCCCCTCGTCTTGGATCTCGGGGGACCCTGAGCTGAGTCCCCCCGGCTCCGCCTAACCCCAGCTTTTATGCTGGTCCCGGGAGAGCAGCCACTCGGCCACCAGTGCCTGATTCGGACTCCCCCAAGGACCCCACCAGCCCGGCCGGTGGCCCGCGGTGCTGGGACACGGGGGAGAAGGCGCCGGGGGACGAGCGCCCCCAGAGGCGCGCGGCGGCTCCTGACTTGGCGGGTGGGGTGGGTGTGTACAGGGGTGAGCGGTCGCCCAGCTGGCTGCTGCC
>NW_006772762.1:806366-806867 GCF_000442215.2 Lipotes vexillifer | reverse complement strand
TCTTTCCCTTTCCTCCGGGACCCTTCTCACTGCTCCTCGGGCTGCGCTCGGCTGAGACCTGCTAAGGCTCCCCCAAGTCCAGAGCCCGCGCCTCGCCTGGGGCTGGGTGCGTCTCAGGGTCCTGCCAGAGGCTGCTGGCCGCTGGGCTCCTTCAAGGGTGCTGGCTAGAGGGAAGTGTCGCTTCTCCCGCGGCTCTCCGAAGTGCCTCGAGTCTCCAGAAAAGGGTCTCGCCGTCCCTTGCCTCTTCTTTCTCCTGCCCCGGTGCTCCAGGAGCTGGAGACCGAGGAGCCCCCGCTACACCTCTCGGGGGTGACCCGGACTCGCTGCTCCGCGCGCCCGGCTTGTCTCGAGACTCCCAGCCTCGCGGCGGCGGCGGCGGCGGCGCTCCTCTCGCGGCTGCCCGGCCCTCCTCGGGCCGCGGGCGAACTTGGGCAGCGGCCGCGCGACGCTGGCGCGGCTGGGCTTCCAGCACCTGCTCCTCAGCTCGCCGGCCCCGCGGCT
>NW_006772762.1:780833-806287 GCF_000442215.2 Lipotes vexillifer | reverse complement strand
TCCGGGCGGGCGGGGCGGCGGCAGCGGCGGGCGCCGTGCGCTCCCGGAGACGCGGTGCTGACGCGCGCGGCCCCTCCTGGCTGCATTTTACTTCCTGGCCACTGTGGCCGCTGCACACCGAGCGGGAAGCGTTTTGCCGGAGCCGGCGGCGCGGGGGATGAGCTGCACAGAAGTGCCGCGCTGGCGGAAGAGATGTGGAGTAGAAACGCTGCGTTTATGTGGGCCGCGTGTGCTTGAGTGTGAGGACACTTCGGGCTGTGCGGGCTGGACTGTCGACAACCTGAGCCGCTCTCTAGTGTGGGCATTTGAGCAAGTGTGTGAGTGGGGCGTCATGCACTGAGTGTGGGTGGGATGTGCGTGTGTACGTGTGAACGGGCATTTCTGTGTATCTGGTGAATGTGAGCCTATGTGCAGAGCTGTGGCTCTCTGAATGTGTGTGGTGTGTGTAGGACAGAGTGATGGCTTGTATGCTCTACGTGTGTGTAAGTGTGCATGTAGGCGGTGGGAGGAGTGCACGGGCGTGTTGACGTGTGGGTGGATATCGGGGTTTCTGGATGTGGCGTGTGGTTGGTGTGTTTTGCGTGTGTGTGCTGTGTAAATGAGTATGTGTGTTGAGGTGCTGGGAACAGTCACTGGGTCTCTGGCAGGTTGGGCTCAGTGGGGCAGCCCTGCCCCCGGCCTGTTATGAACTTCCGGTGTCCTCCAGCCACTTCCCCGGTTGGGTCCGCTACTCAGCCCTGGCGCAGTCCACCAAGTGCAGCCTTCCTGGGTGGGCGGCAGGAAGGAGGATGACTTCCATGGACAGGAGACTCCATCTCTGTCATTCTCCTGGACAGTCTCAGGGTCTTCCACTAAGCCCTGGGCACTTTTGGACACTTTCATTTAGCTTTTTAAAATATTCTGCCTTGGCGTGTTTGGGAGGATGGGTGAAGCATGCAGTGTACTGCTAACTCCATTTCACACTAGACTTGGGAGGCCAAGTACTTGCCCAAGGTCAAACTGCCCCTAAGTGGTGGATCAGAATTCTACACCCAGGTCCCCGAAGCCCTGGTTCTTTCGACTGCACCACGGGGCCTTGCAGTTTGCACTCTCTGGGCCAGGGCTGGAGTTTTGCTCCTTGCCTGACCTGCGTGGTGTGGGGTAGGTCTCTTCCCGTATTTCCCAAATAATTGACTCACTGAGGCCTCACTGGATGGGTAACACTTCCAGCATTATTACTCCCTGGGATAAAGGAGTTTCGTAGACATTTTCCAGAGAGTGGATTGTGGTGGTGGCGGTGAGGGGAGAGACAATGTGAAGGGATCCTGAGGGTGGGAGGGCACCCCAGTGAAGCTGGGAGATTTGGGGTTTGGAGGATTTGAATTTGGGCCTGGAGAGGCATTTCACCCATTTTGTGATGGTTTATTAGAGGTGGTCCAGGTAAGTCTGTTGAATGAGCATCAGGTGTCTGAGCAGTGCTGGGTGGGCTTTCCCTCCCCACTGACCTGGAGGGTATATGTCAGCATGGCAGCCCCTGCATCTGGTCTCTGGAGATGCGGCTATCTGAGCCACACACACGCACACACACACACACACACACACACACACACACACACACACTCACTCCTGGAGGCTCTTCTCATTCACCTGGGGACGAAGCTATAGAAGTTGGGCTTTGTTAAAATTCTGCTTTGGATTCAGTTCCTTGAAGACACCTGTTGCTAGCTTTGGGGGGAAGGTTCTGAATCTGCCAGTTTTATGGGGTCTCTAACAAAGGCTCACACACCAGTGCTTCAGCCTGGTCCCGGCAGTCCTGGGCTGGTGGGGCGGGGAGGGGTGCCACAGTGACACATATCCAGACCAAGGTGGGGTGACCTTGTGAGCTCAGTGAAATTACTGATGAAGCAGCCAGGGCAAGCATGCGACATCTTCCAGCATCATAGCCCTGGGGTGGCACGAAATTCTGTCTTGTAGAAACCTTTAAGACCTTTTATGTTTCTGATTCGTTCAGCTGTTGTGGGCTTTTTCTTTCCTGGCATTTTCCCCCTTGAAATGTACACATGCTGCTTTTGGTTGCCTGAGTGTCATCTCTGCCATGGTTTTTACTGTTAATTCTCCAAATGGGTCACTTTTTCAGAGAGAGGAAGGGTATCCTGCATGGGCTTCAGGGGTCTTGGCACAGAAATCCAGAGACAGACACAGGGATGCCTAGTGATCCCAAGTGATCGATGGCTTTCTTTTTGGCACATGTATGCAGTGCGTTTCCTACACTGCCTGAAATCCCCCCCCCCCAACCCATTTCTCGACCAATACTTTGACCAGCTCTGTGAAGTTCTGCTCCTTCCTCAAATCCCAACTGAACCACTGCCTCCTAGGTAACTGGATTGATAGCTCCATCACAGCCTTTGTATAGCACCTTGTCACTGTGTGTGTCTAGGCTTTTCTTCTGGACGTGAGCCCTTTGAGGACAGGGACCACATCTCATTCACATTTTTGTCTCTATCTCTCAGCACAGTGCCCTGGCACCTAGATGAAACACACCAAGATGGGGAAGAGGAGAAAGGAACTAAGATTTCTTGACTATTTCTGTATGCCAGGCAACTGTACCAGACACATAAACATATTTAATTTCTTATTCCAACCTCGCAGGGGGGTATTTTTGCCCTCTTTTTACAATTGTTGAACCAAGGGCATGGAGAGCAGGAATTGAACTCAGCAATAACTCATTCCAAAGTCCAAGATCTTCCTTCTCCATCATGCTTCTTTGACAAGTATTATGATAAATAATAACAATAATAAATGTAGGACTTCCTAATCCCTAGGACTTGTTCTAAGTGACTTACATTAAAAACAAGTGTCATAAGCATTCTAAATGTTTAATCCTCAAAATAATCCTACTAGGCAAATACTGTTATTTTCTCTATTTCGAAGAGGAGGAAGCCTTACCACAGAGAGGTTGAGTTACTCAACCTAAGCCTCACAGCTTAAGCAGGAGAGCAGCCTTTCAATGCAGGTAGTCTGGCTCCATCCCCTGTGCTCTCAAACCTTACCCCATACCATCTCTGCCCTCAGAGCTGCACTGACACAACAGCTCATGTGAATTAGCTTTCCCATCCTTGCAGGCTCACTTGGCCAGAAAAACAAATTCACGAGGCAGTGCATGAGTTGCCCCACGTGACCTATCCACCAAGAAGTGTGAATTTAGCATTGTGATTTCCCAATAATAAGCTTTTAAGAAAAATTCCCTTTTCCTGTTTATCTCTAAAACATCTGTCGCTCCACAACTGGAATCCTGGCCTCCTGTGTGATGTTTGGGTGCCAGCCAGCCCACATTCTGGTGGGTGACCACCACCGCCAAATATAAGCTCTTTCTCCCATTAAATGAGTTTGTTGGGCAGGAAGGTCTAATTAGGTCAATGTGATTTTCTGTTTTTATAATCCAGTTGTAGGAGCTAATACTTGTTGGCTTGATCGGGCTTCACTGGGTCACCTGATATTCCTGCTTATCCCCGATCCCTACTGCTCAGGGGCTTGGTATTAGAAAGTATCAGAGGTACTACTTAACCCTGCTCTTTGGAATCGCTGCTACACACCTGAACAGCGACAGTCCACCAGTAACTGATTCTATCCCCAAACATCTGGCAATGTTTAAAGCTTCCTTGCATCAAACTGGAATCAGTCTCTTTGCAAATGTCTCCTAATTTATCCCCGGGGAGGCACACAAAATAAGTTTGATCTTTCTTTCGCGTAGGAACCCTTCAAAATACTTTATAGAATCAAAGTATGTCAGTGGTGAAAGGGGCTCTAGTAGTCTGCCTTCTAGCAAAATCTTCAAGAAAGTCTTTCTTCTCCAGGTTAAACACCATCAGTTCCTTCACTTGTTTCTCCTGTACTTTCTGCTCTTGGGATGGGATCGCGGATGTCGATATCTTTAAAATGGTCCCATGCCCATTGGTATGAACCCACCAAGCCCTTTACTCTGGACCTGGTCCATCCAGGCCCTGAGCTTTCTTCTGATGGTCATGGGATCTTATCTGCCACCCTCCTCCACCCCTGGGATTTAGTGCATGTGGCGGGTGTGGAGGGGGGAGAGGGGGCAGTAACAATGGGCTCTTGGTGTCTATGCTTAGAATGCCGGGCACAGTTCCTTTTAGGACTCATGGTGATGAGTCAACACTACTTATAGTCTCAGAGTTCATTGCTCTTAGGGGGCAGGTGCGCTTTTGTGGGTCTGTGAATGTAAAGAGCTCGCTTTTCCTCCTTCTTTCTCTGTCTCTCTTCTTCTGTCTCTGTGCTGCCCTGGGCTCTCTGTCACTCTGCTTCCCTCTCTCCCCCTCTTCTCTTTGCTCCTTCTCTTCTTTTCCTCACTTTCTCCTCTCCCCAACCTCTGCCTGAAGGCTAGCAGTCCCCTCTGCTACCTTCTTAGCCTGTGCTACTGGTGGCCTCTGGGTGCATCGAGGTGGCTGCACTGTCCAGTAGTCATCGAGTCCAGTAGCTCCCATCGAGCTCCTGCACTGGTGGAACCAGGGTCTTGGTCGCTGCATACCTCCTTTCCCATCCATCGCAGCCTCACTCCGTGGAGGTGGCGCTGGAGTTGCTGTTCCATCTTTACCTTTTCACGTGCTTCAGCATCTCCACTGGTTCTCCTGCTTCTTCCGTGGCTTTCTTATATTATACTTGGCCCCTCTTGGTTCTCTCTTCTTCTGGGCTCCTTCTTAGGTTCTCCAGATTTTTTTTTTTGCATTTTTGGTCATCCTCATTTTACTGGAGTTCAAGCTCTCAGCCGCTCATCCTTCACCAGCACTAAATCCCAGAGGTAAGAAGAGAAACAGGGGCCCACAACTACCAGAAGAAAGATCGGGACTGAAAGGACCAGGCCCAGAGCAGAGGGCTGGTCACTGTGCTCCACGGTAAATGGCAAATCCTGAAAGATGGGAGGATGTAATGTAATTGAACGCTTTCACTCTCAGGGGAGAAAGTGGAGGTCCAGAGAGGGGAGTGGCTTGCACAGATGGATACCGAGAAACACAGAACCAAAATCCAGATTCCAACTTCAGACTCATTCTCTGCTCACCCTATGGAATAACTTTTCGACCACCCATTTTGAAATCAGCAATGTATTCACATGGTCAAAAAGGACAAAAGAGTAAACAGTCTAGGAAAAAAATCTCTCTACCCCTCGCCTCCCCCGGTCACCCATCTGTCCTCTTTGGAGGCAACTAATGCTATCAATTTGTTGTATGATCTATTAGTGATACTTATGAATATACATATGTGTGTATAGTCTCCATATGTTTCCCCTTTCTCATGCCAATGGTTGCCTCTGTGAATACCATTTACTAGAGTAATTGTATTCTATGTTATTCACACCTTTTTCCCCTGTATTTGCAGTTATTTTATGGTTGCTTTCCTCTGGCACCTCATTCCAACTTCTGTTATCTTACTCAACTTCTCATTTCACATTGTCCTGCTCTCCCATCCAAAAAGGACAGTGGATCCTATGACAAGGTGGTACACAGAGCTCGCCGTTTTATTATCAGATTTTCCATTAACTCTTTGCTAGATATTCTGATGGATGAAAGCTGTTGCGTGGATAATCTCAAACAACAGATAGTGCAAAGATATTTCCATTTGCCTCTGAACAGTATTACATGATGCATTTGCATAGGATTTAATTTTCTGGTCAAATTTCCTTTATACTAATTATAACACACACACACACACACACACACACACACACACACACACAATTGAGTGCCCTCAGCACACAGCCCTTGTTGGTTCCGGAAAGTGATCCAAACGTGCATTGGTTGGCAGAGAAAACCAGTTTGGGATTCAGAAGTTTCTGTGACTAATAAAGAGAGTGAGTTAGACACACCATGGAGAGAACCAGAGGGTGTCAGTGCCAAAAGTGATCTTAATGAGCATGTGGTTAAACTTAGAAGAGGAAATTGATGTACAAAGTTTAGTGACTTGCCCCAGTCACTGGGAAGTTGATCGTATGATGGTGATGATGATGATGGTAATGGTGATGATGGTGATGATGATGGTGGTAGTGATGATTGTGACAGTGATAGTGATGGTGGTGATGGTGATGGCGGTGATGATGATGATGGTAATGGTGATGATGGTGATGATGATGGTGGTAGTGATGATTGTGACAGTGATAGTGATGGTGGTGATGGTGATGGCGGTGATGATGATGATGGTAATGGTGATGGTGATGATGGCGATGATAATGGTGATGGTGGTGGTGATGATGATGGTGGTAGTGACGATTGTGACAGTGATAGTGATGGTGGTGATGGTGATGATGATGATGGTGGTGACGATGATGGTGATGGTGGTGATGGTGATGATGGTGATGATGGTGGTAGTGATGATTGTGACAGTGATAGTGATGGTGATGATGGTGATGATGATGGTGATGGTGATGATGGTGATGATGATAATGGTGATGATGGTGATGATGGTGGTGATGATGGTGGTGGTAATGGTGATGGTGATGATGATTATGGTGGTGATGATGATGGTGGTGATGATGATGGTGGTAATGGTGATGGTGATGATGATGGTGGCGATGATGATGATGGTGGTGATGATGATGGTGGTGATGATGATGGTGGTAGTGATGATTGTGACAGTGATAGTGATGGTGGTGATGGTGATGATGGTGATGATGATGATGGTGGTGATGATGATGGTGATGGTGGTGATGGTGATGATGGTGATGATGATGGTGGTGATGATGGTGGTAGTGATGATTGTGACAGTGATAGTGATGGTGATGATGATGATGGTGATGATGATGGTGATGGTGATGATGATAATGGTGATGGTGGTGATGGTGATGATGGTGGTGATGATGGTGGTAATGGTGATGGTGATGATGGTGATGATGATGGTGGTGATGATGATGGTGGTGATGATGATGGTGGTAATGGTGATGGTGATGATGGTGATGATGATGGTGGTGATGATGATGGTGGTGATGATGATGGTGGTGATGATGGTGATGATGGTGGTAGTGATGATTGTGACGGTGATGCTGATGCTAATGCTGACATTTGATAGCTAACATTGATTGAGCACTAAGTATGTGTCAGGCACTGTGCTCGATGAACATGCATTAGCTTATTTAATCCTCATAGCAATCTTATGAGGTATGTGTCACCATCATAGATCTTCTACACGGGAGGAAACTGACGCAGAGATTGGATAAGTAACTTGTCCAGTCGGTGGCTGGATTCAAACCCAGGTGTTTTGGCTCTAGAGTACAGGGTCTTAATCAGGTTGGTTGAATTAGCTGAAATGAGGACTGTAGTGGATATTGACTGAGCACCTAGCGTGTGTCAGGCACTGTCTTAGGCACAGGAAATGCAGGGTCTACTCAGACGTGGTCCCTGTCTTAGCTTGCAGTCCAGTGGGGGACGTGGGTAAGAAAAGAGATACCTTTAATAAAGTATGATAAATGCTATGCTAGAGTGTGTTGAGAGGGTCCAGAGGAGGGGCGCCCCTCCCTTAGTCTGAGAGTGATCACCATACACGTTTCCCACTGAATTTCTCCATTCATTTTCATTTTCTCACCCCAGCTCATGGAGAATCGTATGACTCTGCCTACAGGGATCAACCTTGGAGACAGGATCTGCGACCAGTTGCAACCCCAGCATAAGCCCACGCTGAGGAGCCCTGATCCACGACATCCATGCGTCCACATACACATCCTCCTCCTGATGTGGCTTTTCGTGTCCCCAGTGGTGTCTTGTTGACCTGTGACATTTACTTTCTAAGTCCAGGCCACATCAATAATGAATCTGCCTCTTCCCCCAGTGTGGCCTTCCCTATTCTGGGTTTAGGCTTGAATAACTGGGTCTTGGTTGTAACTTTGACCATAAAGTTAGCAGAGCAATGGAGCTTTGCACACTTTTCTACCCAATTTCCTCTCCCATACACATAACAAAACTCTCATAAAAACAGTTAAGCACAATAACCTCCAGTAGTTATCACCCACTCATATTACGGAAAGGCAGGCGGTTAAAATCAGATTTAATGACATATAAAACCCCAGGTACAATTAGGCATTTTATTCTCAATTCCTTGACTGTCCCCTTAACTGTTTTTAGCCATGACTTAGTCTTACCCCGGCTCTCACCTCCCCTTTGGGGAGCACTAACTAACCAGCCCTGAATCTGTCTTGCAGACAGACCCTCTGCAGTGACTCAGAGATTTCAGGCCAAGTTGATTTGTCAAAAGCCTCCACCCAGGCTGCTTTCCCTCCAGCCGCAGCTTTTCTCTGTCTCAGCCACTAGCAGTTTGTTTACTTTCTTTCCCTTATAAATGACCTGAGCCAAACCACTATCTCGGGTTTCTCTCATCCTAGTTTATCTTGCCTGTCCATCCACAGGAGGGGCAGAGTGGGAGGGATTTTATACATTCTTTTGCAGTGTGTGGACCTGTGTGATTATCCAAAGAGAAGACAGGGAGAGAAGGGCAGGACAGGGAAGGCAGGATAAGGGAAGGAAAGGGGAGGGGAGGGGATGATGCGGAGGGAGAGGAGAGGAAAGGAACACAGAGTACCAGCCAGGTACCCACCACATACTATTATGTGCACCATATAATGTTCATTCTTTTCCTTTCTGGCCACGCTGCACAGCTTGCGGGATCTTAGTTCCCCGACCAGGGATAGGAACTGGGCCCACAGCAGTGAAACCACCAAGCCTTAACCGCTGGACTTCCAGGGAATTCCCCCATGTAATGTTCTTCATAACAACTCTCCCAGGTCGGTAACATTATCCCATTTTACAGATGGGGACATAGGAACTTTATCTTTCCAATCTTATTCTCTCTGTTGCTGGTTTAAGCACAGTTCAAACCATAATCCCCCAGGGCAATCATTCACTGAGCTGGATGTCAGGCACTGAGTTAAGCCTCATTTTCCAGATGAAGAAAATGAGGCTCAGAGAGGTGAAGTTACTTGCCTAGGGTCACACAGAGTACATCACATAGCAGCAGAGCCTGGATTCCAACCCAGGTCTGACTCCAACGTGTTGGTAATTATTAGAAAGGCAGGAAATTGGGAGTTTAGAAAGAGAAAAGATAAGGTGGGTGGCAGCGTAATTCAGAATTTTGCAAAAGCCCTTGGGGAGATGAAGGGAGTGAAAACAGAAGCTAGGTTCTCAGTATCTGCTGTGCGTCTGGAGCTCTGTTCTTCCCAGCTTCAGTGTGATGCCATCATGGGCAGAGCTAAAACTATACAAGTCCAGTGGTAAGAAAGAGGTTTAGGGAAGTACCCATGGGTACAAGTGCCAGGCTGGGCTAAGAGGACGTCCAAATGATCAAACGCACTGAGAGCCATCACAGGGCTGCAAAATGGGAGCTCATGTTTACAAACCACAGACTTTCAGCCTACCCTCCTGTCTCTTTTCCTCCTTCCCTTCCTCCCTCCTTCCTTCCTTTCCTTCCTTCCAGGCCTCAGCTTTGCTTTCTGCTTTTAATCAATACTCCTCTAGCCCAACAGTGCTTAAGTTTACTCATTCAATAATTCTCAGCAGCCTACAGCGCTAACACACAACATTAGATTCAAAACAGCTTTCTGAAAGTACCTGGAGTTATAAAGGCAAGCTCATAAGCTTGATGTGTAATAAGAGCATGAGACACTTCATACCCTTTGACCTGGTAATCCCACGCCCTAGAAGCTTCCCCAAGGAAATAACCCCTAAACAAAGTACAGAGGTATTCGCGGTGATGCTTCTCATGCTAGAGAAAAACAAACAAATTAAAAACAGTTCACATGCCCAGCACTAGGTGAATGGCTAAGCTAATGATGGTGACACTATGTCACTGGAAAATGATGACATTTTTAAAGAAAAGAACAGGACAAGGATGCTAACGTGTTGGGTTAGAGATGAAACAGCCCCAAGTAAAAAGATCTGAGCACAAAGGGCACACCCGGCCTGATTGGCACTCCAGGAAAACATCTCTTTGTACCTGAACGATGATCAGAGGAGAATTAGGACAGACAGGGTTTACTAACAAACAGGTTTTTATTGGTGAAGCTTGTTCGATTTCAGACAAAGCCCGAGCAACCTTACCAGAGCCAAGCTTGGAAAGAAGGTACATCGTAAGGTGAAGAATTTCTGTCTTTATGAGGTGGTATCACTGGATTATGGACCACTGGACCTGGACCTCTTGGCCAACCTCACCATCCTTCCCACCTTGGCACTGCCAACCCGCCAATGGAAGCGAGCCACAGATGCTGCCCTTATGTGACTGGAACCATCACCCTGAACTCTGCCCACTCTTGTGTATTCTGCCTGCTCCTGGGTCCCCCTCCCTCTGCATTACCAGGGTCCCCACCTTAGTCTCACTCCCTTTTTGTTCAATCCTGGAACAAAACCCAAGCAGTGACTCACATGATAGATGCGTTGTGACCAAATAGTGACCCATAATAAAAACCGACCCAGAGACAAACTGTCCCCAATAAGGGAGGGGCATTTGGATGAGGATTGCTCTGAGGTGTTGCTTTCCTTGCGTCCTTTCTGCTGGCTAGGTCTCTGTCATCTGTTCCCAGACTCTGCCCAGATACCTGACTCTGACTTGTGATTAAACTCATGGCTGGCTGACTTGGTTTGGTGCGCTTGACCCTGGCTGGACCTCGACAGCATGAAGGGTCCGAGCACTTTCTCCAGCTACATCACGTTTCCATCTTTAACTATGGTTGGAATTCTCCTTGGTCTTGGCACCCATGGTATTCTTCTTTCTGGTTTAGTGGCAGTTCAAAGAGATAAGTCTGAGCAGTCACAATGCATGTCCCTAAACTAATAATAATAATAGTGGCCTTAATTGAAGATATGAATGTGGCAGGCATAATGCTAGGGACTTTGCATGCATTATCTCATTTAATCCCCAAGTAACCCTAGCGAAGTATATATTACTCTTTCTCTTTGTGCCAAGGAGGAATCTGAGGCTGAGAGAAATCAAGTGGATTATTTAAGGTCAAACTCAGGTTTTGCTGATATTAAATCCTCCCTCCAACCCCTGTTATATGATACAGCCTTCCGGGCACTAAAGTTAACATCACATAGTTTAAGCATGAGTGAGCCTTTGATTTTCAGGGAGCCTGCTTACTTTTACTTTATGTACAATCCTGATAACATGCTTTGTTTTGTTTTGCAGGCTCTCAGTAGAATAGAAATGACATACATTATGAAAAGAAACAACAGGCTTAAGATTCAACGACACTGATGGGCAGAATATACAGCCAAAGCCTGACCACAAAGGAGAAGACAAAAGAACTATAAAAACAGATACAAGGACTAAAAAAAGACGCCACTTAATGTTGGGCAAACTCCGCACGTTTCAAATCATCCTGAGTTTTTTAGCCCCAAAGAAGAGCTGGAATTTACAATGATGGCCTTGAGTTGCCAAGATTACATTTTGTTCTGTATAATTTGCATAAGAATATATGAAAGGATGGGATATTTTTCAGAAGGAGTTTTGGCCAAATGCTTCCATTAAAAAAAAAAAGTTGTGGTATTCAAAGGAATAAATAAATCCTTAACTCTTGGAAACGTTGGCTGTTCAGAAAAATCACTTATTTCTTTGGAAGAGAGAGTCTAAATGACAAAGGTCCATTTCTTTCGTTGGTCCATTGTTTCAGCTATCACCTTGAACAAACTTTCCCTGTTGTCATTTTGTTTGATGGCCAAACCGTGATTCGGTACATGGCTTAACATTTCCAGTTGGTTACGTTGCTGCCAGTGGGTTATGTTGTGGGTGTTTAGTTGTTCTATAAACGGGAGTTTCGTGGTATTTAAATGTTTCTTTTCTGTTTCTTAAACTAAAAATAATGACAGACCACTTTTTACCTCATTTTTTCTTCCCTCGCAGAAAGAAACAATAAAGGGGAAATGGGATTCTGTTTGAGAAAACAGTTCTACCGCTCATGTCTCCATCAGAAACATTTTAGGGCTTTGTTCTGTAGGACTCGGAAATCTTATGCAATCGGTGACAGAATTCTGACTTATAGACGGGTGTCAGAAATCAGAATATCTCAACTAATGGAGCTCATTTCTTAGCTCTCTGAAGGCAAACTTCCCTTGGTGGCTTTTGTGTGTGTGTGTGTGTGTGTCTGTATGTGTACATGTGTGTGTTTATGTGTGTGTACATGTGTGTGTGTTTCCCTTTTGCATATTCACACTGATTGATACAGAGGAATGTGAAATGTCCGTGTTGCTTTGTGAAGTTTTCACAATATCCTTTTAAATTTGGAACTGGAAGTTTAGCCATGGGAAGAGATAGGTTTCATTCATGAATTCTAAGTCCCTTTTTCACGTAGAAATCTTGGAATTATCCTCAACTAAGCCCTTGCCGGCCCCCCTCCCCTGCTACATTCCATTCATCACTGAAGGCTGTGTCAATTCTGTCTCTAAATTATTCTCAAGCCCCTGGGCAGTGTTCCATTCTCATGGCTAACTTGGTTCAGGCCCTTCTGGTCTACAGCTTACAGCCTACCCTGTTACTATAGCTCTAAACTGGGCTCCTTGTCTTTGATTTCCTCCCTCTCCGATCCATTCATGACCCTACCATTCTGGTTACATCATTCTCCTGCTTGAAATCCTCCAATGGCTCCCTAGCGCTTATGTCAGAGCTTCACAGCTTGTGTGTTGTGTCACACGATGGGTCTCAGGGAGTGTGGGTATTGATTCTCACAGCTTTGGGGGTAACAGAGCAGGCTTGGGGCAGCAGGAGCCCCAGGGGCTGCTCAGGACTGCAGTCTTATCCATTTGCCCCAGTGTGCTGTATAGATATTACCGATTGTGTTCTTGAAAACATTCCAGAAAGTTCTGGAAGAGGCTAGCTTCTAAAGCCCTTCTCACCCTGGCCACACTTACTCCACCATCCTCTCCTGCTACTTCCTACCCCACAAACCCTTTATCCTGGCCATCTAAGGTTCTTGCTTTTCCATCTTAAATCCATACCACGGTTTTGCAACTTTATGACTTTGAAATTGACATCTTCCCTTTTCTTCTTGGTGAAACTGTCACTTTTGTGCGTGTGTGTGTGTGTGTGTGTGTGTGTGTGGTATTCGGGTCTCTCACTGTTGTGGCCTCTCCCGTTGCGGAGCACAGGCTCCAGACGCGCAGGCTCAGTGGCCATGGCTCACGGGCCCAGCCGCTCCGCGGCATGTGGGATCTTCCCAGACTGGAGCACGAACCCGCGTGCCCTACATCGGCAGGCAGACTCTCAACCACTGCTCCACCAGGGAAGCCGAGCTTGTCACTTTTGAGGCCCTGCTCACCTTTCCCCTCTCTGAAGCTCCCCCGCCGCCCAACCCCACCCCACGCTCCTGCAAACAGGATTAACAACTCTCTCCACATTGCTCCAATGCAAGCCAGGTAGGGGAAATTGGGAAAGTTACTTAAACTCTCTGAGTCTTAATTTCCTCACTTGAAAAATGGAGATAATAATATATGCCTTGCAAGGTTAGCATAAAGATTAAATAAAATAACATATGTAAAGCATTTAGTACCGAGCTTGGCATATAGCAAGCATTTGGTAAATATCTGTTGAATAATAAGTGCACAGACTTTGTCAGTGCACTTATCCCATAATTGTGCAAGGGTTGTTAACTCCTCCTATTTGTCTTAGTGCAATAGATTCTACTCTGCTAGGGTGTCAGCTCCATGAAGGAAGGGATTTTGAGTTTGTCTACTGGTGTATCCCATACACACTCAACAGGGCCTGGCACATAATAGACCTGATTAATCTTTGTTGGTTGCTTGCTTTCCCCATTTGGTTCCTGGGAAGGTCAAATGGGGTGATGTATGTGAAACACTTTGAAAGTATACACATCTTGCAAATATCTTATAAGTTTAGGAATTACCCTTTCATCGATGCTTTTAGTCTCAAGGCTGATGCTTGGGCTGAGCTGCCAGCACAAAAACATGCTTGCAGACCCACATTCCGTGGTGTGGCATGTCAGTTCTAGGGTGGTCTGATGCCCACACAAAATGCTGGCATTTTTACTTGTTGGACAGAGATAACCAAGGCAGGCATCCTATTTGTATCATTATCTTCTGAAATAGAAGTCTGAACAGAAAAGTCATTTATGGATCTGTCAGTTTCAGCTCTTATGCTTCTAGCAGCAATGCAGTTCTAGATATTTTGTCCACTGAGTCCAGATACCCTTGTTCTCCAGAGCAGGGTGTGATCATCCTTATCAAGGAAGGAAGTCACCTTGGGAAGGGCAGGTAAGGGAGACTCTGGGTGGGCTTCACTTCAGGTGAGAGTGGGAAGCTCTTTAGCAATCAGCTGGTCCCACCTCCCTGGTCTAATTTATAGACAAGGAAATTGAGGCCCAGAGAGAGTCAGCGACTTGTCCCAGGTCACCCAGCCAGCTCTGGGATCCCCCTTCAGTATTTCTTCCTTTCACTTTGCTACAATGTCTATAACAGAGAGAGGAGGGGGAGTTCCAGGCCCAGGAAATAATACTACTTGAAAGATATGGAGTCTATATAAGGGCTCCATTCATATATATTTGGGCTCAGATCTGAACAGAGGCTGAGAAATGAAAATTCTCTGTATGATAGTGAATGAACACAGATAACGTACAAAGACCAGATTGGTGTGTGTGTGTGTGTGTGTGTGTGTGTGTGTGTGTGTGTCTGTGTGTACTTTATTTTTTTTAATTAATTAATTTATTTATTTTTGGCTGCCTTGGGTCTTTGTTGCTGCACACGGGCTTTCTCTAGTTGGGGCAAGCAGGGGCTACTCTTCACTGCGGTGCGCGGGCTTCTCATTGATGTGGCTTCTCTTGCTGTGGGGGACAGGCTCTAGGGTGCGCGGGCTTCAGTAGTTGCGGCACGTGGGCTCAGAAGCTGTGGCTCACGGGCTCTAGAGCATAGGCTCAGTAGGTGTGGCTCACAGGCTTAGTTGCTCGGCGGCATGTGGGATCTTCCTGGACCAGGGCTTGAACCTGTGTCCCCTGCATTGGCAGGTGGATTCTTAACCACTGTGCCACCAGGGAAGGCCTCTGTGTGTACTTTATTATTTAGCTTATAAAGAGGATTTTATTTTATTTCTTGTTACATTTGCAGGAAATTTGGATGGAAGAATACAAATAATGCAAAGCTTCTAGAAAATTAGTTTCTCGACAGGTAGTGGGATGGATTGGGGGTGGGAAGAAAAGGAGGCAGGGACACAATTACATTCTTCTCTGCTTGAACTGATGAGGGTCGGGCCACAGTGGTGACGGTGGAATGGAAATAAATATTTCCCTGGAAAAGAATAATTAAGGGTCCCATGTGAGAGACACAGGGAAGGAAGAACCATTGTGAGACTCCCAGTGAAGAAGTGATAACAGTGAACCAGGTGCCAAAGGTGATGGAGTGCAGGTCAGACAGATAACAAGGCTGATTGCAAACACCCCTGAAAACGCCAAAAAGGCCAAAAAACACAGAGAATTTTATTTAAACGAACAAACGTTAGCTTTCATAACAGGGGTTTCTGGCCTGGAATACAGACCCAAACTAATTAGGGAAGGAATGACTCCGTGGCTTTCAGCTTATTATTTAAGAAACCTCTAAATTTATGTGGTTTTTCCCGATCACACGGTGTTTACCCAACTCTTAACAGCCTTGCACGGCTCCTTTAAGCTACCACATCTATCTCCTCCCCCTTCTCCAAGAGGAGACCGTCCTTTCCCGACATCCCAGGCCCAGGTTCCAGACACTGCGCTTATTTCGTCATGCTTATAGGACTGCCTGTTCTCGGATCCCTGCTTTTTCCTCTGCACCTTCTATCATCTTAACTGTCATTTGGACTTGACATTGGAATTTCTTTCTTTTCTGATTTCCAAGTCCCTGTTGGGTTGCCTTATTTAAACACCTTTCCTGGTGCTGCCTGGAGCTGGTCTCGCCAGCCTCAGGATCATAAACCAAACCCCAGTTATGGAGCCTGGCCCAGTAGCTGGCCTACTGCAGGTATTCCATAATTTGGTGTTGTTGACTGCATAAACGAATGACTGAACAACGAAGGACCAAAGGAAGGCAGGGAGCAGGGTGGAGAAATTAAAGGAACATTTTTATTCCACTGGTAGATTTAACCTCTATAGCACCAAAAAACTTCGTTGAGCTGGTTTATTCCTGGGAAAGGCAGTACCACCTACATATTAACAACATTTTGAAACTATCCTATGAGAGTAGATTATACAACTCTAATATTAATACTCTGTATTATTATAATACCACTGTTTGATGCTTGTCTGTTGAAGCCTGGGTGTTTTGATGCCTGTGACGTCTCTTAACCCCTTTGATGTCCATTTGCATGTGGTAAGAGGTGAAATTTATGCTCAGGGTGGCAGGTGGTACTTGGAATGATGGTGGTACTTGGGAGTCATGAACTCTGGGTTCATGTCCCATATGTGCCACTGACTTGTGACTTTAGGAAAAGTCACAGGGACTGGCCTCTGGGTCTAGGTCTTTCACCTTTAAGACGACGTAGTTGGACTCGATAACCTCTAGAGTTGTGTTTCTCTAAGACTTGTACACACCTGAGCTGATCTATTAACCTTAGACCACAGCAGACCCAGTCCCATCTTTGGAGTGATCCCAAACGCCAACATTACCTCCTCAATTCAGGTAGCAAATGTCCGTCCACAAGGACAGAGCTTAGTGACTGCGGTGCTGATCTGAGGGAACAGCCTGGACTTTCATCCTCAGTCTCAGAACCGGTGTTAAAAATGCCTCTGAAGAAGTCGGACACTGGCTGTGTGTGGGTTTGATCCTTCCTCTGTATCCTCTGCTTGTTCTCTCTTTTTGTGTTTTTCTGGGAGGGGAAAATTACTCACATAGAGTCCAAGAGACAGTGTCTTCTCTTGGAACACACACCTGCTGATTTCAGGATGTCTGCTGTACACAAGATTGCTTGGAGGCTGGGAGGAAAACTTTTCTTATCCTTTTGTATATCAGAAAGAAAGGCTGCATTTTTGTCTTAGCATTACTAATCTGGTTCAAGGGCTAGAGCTTCCTGGAAAATCACAAAGCCTGCCTGATTTTCCAGCCTCTGGTTAGAGAGGCAGACAGGTAAACACAGACCTACCACAGCCTCTTCTGGGTTCCAAAGGCTTGGGGAAGAGTGCTCTGATGCTTAGCCACACTCTCAGCATGCCTCCATGTAGACTGGGGAGAGCAAGAGGAGGGAGGCAATAGCTCCTTAGTTGGGCACCTGCTGGGTACAATGTGCCGCCCTGGCTGCTTTGCATCTCTTTGATCCTTTTAACCATGCTTCTAGGTCTCTAAGGAGGAGGAGCCTATTTCACAGATACAAGAACTGACGCTTGGAGAGTTGAAATCACTTGCTCAAGTTTCCACATTAAACCTGGGATTTGAGTCCAGGTCTGACTCCACAGGCTGTGCTCTTTCTACTAGATACTATAATCCCCCATGCTGGCTGCTCCTGGCAATTGTTTGGACGGGGATTGTGTTGCAGGGAGGAGGTGGTAACAGTCACGATGGGGGCATGCAGGGCAGCCCAGTCTCTCTGAGCTTACATTTAGCGTATAGGCAGGAAACTGCTGACTCATCGTGTATCTGTTTGCCCTGCTAGAAGCAGAGAATGTAGGAGTCTCGGAGATGGAGAGAGAATTTGGGGAGCTCAACTCTGTTAGAACCCCGAGATGCAAGTACGTAGAAGCAGGGTGGTAGGTAACCCAGAGACCAGGAGGAAAGCTGGAGGTTTTCACTTGAACCCAGAGAGGAGACACTCCCTGCCATAAGCCACATCTCTAGGTTTCCCCCTTCATCCCACTTCTTATTCTATAGGCTTTCTTTGGAGAATCACCTGCTTTCATGGTTTCAACTCATGAACGATGTGATGACTTCTAAACTACAATTTCTGCCAAACCTTGCTTCTGATTCCATGTGAGTCCTTTTGTCCACTCCGCTGGAAGCTCGTCAGCCACCTGAAGTTCAGCGTGACCAACAATGACCTACTAATCTTTTTCTCCCGAACACCTTCCTAAGTTTCTCACCTCAGCAAATGGCGCCACCATCCACCCAGTTGCCCGTGTCAGAAACCCAGGTGTCAGACTTCTTCCTCTGCCTATCCCCAAGGCTTGTTGATCCACACTCTAATACCTCTCAACTCTACCCACCTGTCTCCCTCTATCTCCACTCTCATTCTCACTTTTTGTTTGTTTTCTTCTGGGTTTTTTTGGCCATTCTGCATGGCTCGTGGGATCTTAGTTCCCTCACCAGGCATTGAACCTGGGCCCTCTGCAGTGAGAGTGTGGAGTCCTAACCACTGGACCACCAGGGAATTCCCTCACTAATGTTTCGAAGATGCCCATCATCTGGAATCCTGCTTCAGTCTCCTTTTTGGTCTCTGCTCCCGCTGGCTCCCATCCATTTTCCATGCTGCTGCCAAATCAGAACCGTTCACTAGTCTTCTCTAGACCCTCTGGAGGTCCCCTTGGCCTTCAGGATAAAGTTCAGACCCTGCAGTGGTCTTTTGGACTGCTGTCAAGAAGAGCAGGTACTAGAGGATGATGCCTAAGAACCTCGCTTTGAATATCAACTCCGCAACATACTACACATGTGACACTGGCTGAGACACACAATCTCTCCTACCCTCAATTTCCTTATCTTTAATGTGGAGCTAATAGCACTGACATTGTTGATTTTTGTGAAAATTGAATCAAATGAGAGTAGTACATGTAATCTGTGAAACCAGTGCCTAATGTGTGATAGCTTTGAATGGCAGACATCCTTAAATGACAATGTTGTAAACCGTGTTGTTGGTGGGACTTTCAATGGTGTTACACAGGAAGTGTCATGGCGTCCAGGTTTCCACCTAATGGGGGAATTCCATTTCATCATGGGCTCCAAGGGAGGGAGTGACTTTTCTGCCAGATGTAATATGTTGCGCCTTTCCCAATGCATGGTACTGGGAAAAAATATCATGGAACAATATGGAAAAAATATCATGGAACTTACTGATGGAACAACATGGAAAGGACCCAGATGCAAAAAAAACTTAGATCAGCCAAACCAAGTGTAGCAAAACCACCTAGAACAGTGAGCAGCAAGGAGGGAAGTAAATATATCCATAGGAGCACTGAGAAAGAATCAGTGAAGAATATAGGAGGCAAAAATCTCAGGATTTTCCATTATTAGAAAAGGACCTACCTCAGCCGAGGCAGTGTATCCTAAGCTCAGCCTTGCACGCTCGTGGAAGAAGCCCAGCAGGACTGAACAGGTTTCCTTAACCACAGTGGTTAAAAGTTATTCTTATTCTTCAGAGTTATCATTTGTTCTATCACCTGGGATCATAATCCACTGGACCGTTTATTGTGTCTAATTATGTCCAATATCTCTTTCATCACAGCAGTGTAGACTTTATCATTTTCAACAAGTCCCCATGTTTCCTTCATAAAATCCGGAGCTAAAAACTCTGCTAGTGCTGCATAGCACAGGGAGATTAGCTCAGTGCTGTGTGTCCCCCTAGAGGGGTGGGATAGGGAGGGTGGGAGGGAGATGCAAGAGGGAGGGGATATGGGGATATATGTAAATGTATAGCTGATTCACTTTGTTGTACAGCAGAAACTAACACACCATTGTAAAGCAATTATACTCCAATATAGATGTTAAAACAGAAAAAAGAAGAGTCATGTACCACAATGTTCATTGCAGCTCTATTTACAATAGCAAGGACATGGAAGCAACCTAAGTGTCCATGAACAGATGAATGGATAAAGAAAATGTGGCACATATATACAACGGAATATCACTCAGCCATACAAAGGAACGAAATTGAGTTATTTGTAGTGAGGTGGATGGACCTGGAGTGTGTCATACAGAGTGAAGTAGAAAGAGAAAACAAATACCGCCTGCTAACACATATATATATGGAATCTAAAAAAAAAAAAAAGGTTCTAAAGAACCTAGGGGCAGCGCAGGAATAAAGATGCAGACGTAGAGAATGGACTTGAGGACACAGGGAGGGGGAAGGGTAAGCTGGGACGAAGTGAGAGAGTGGCATGGACATATATACACTACCAAACGTAAAACAGATAGCTAGTGGGAAGCAGCCGCATAGCAACGGGAGATCAGCTCGGTGCTTTGTGATCACCTAGAGGGGTGGGATAGGGAGGGTGGGAGGGAGACGCAAGAGGGAAGAGATATGGGGATATATGTATATGTATAGCTGATTCACTTTGTTATACAGCAGAAACTAACACACCATTGTAAAGCAATTATACTCCAATAAAGATGTTAAAAAACAAAACAAAACAAAAAAAGATTTGCAAAAATAAATAACTCTGCTAGTTATTGTGATGCATGGATACCTGGATTGGGGTGGGGAGGAGGGTGCTTGCTATGTGATATTTGTTAAGAAATTCCTTCTCTGTGAAGCTGATGGGATCTCTGCTCTCGTATTTTCTCTCTTGTAATTGCCCATTACACATGCTCTTTGAAGTATAGAAAAACCATATGATCATCTCAATAGATGCAGAGAAAGCTTTTGACAAAATTCAACACCCATTTATGATAAAAACCCTGCAGAAAGTAGGTGTAGAGGGAACTTTCCTCAATATAATAAAGGCCGTATATGACAAGCCCACAGCCAACATCATCCTCAATGGCGAAAAACTGAAAGCATTTCCACTAAGGTCAGGAACAAGACAAGGTTGCCCACTCTCACCACTCTTATTCAACATAGTTTTGGAAGTTTTAGCCACAGCAATCAGAGAAGAAAAGGAAATAAAAGGAATCCAAAAAAAAAAAAAAAAAAGAAATTCCTTCTCTGTGAAGCTGATGGGATCTCTGCTCTCGTATTTTCTCTCTTGTAATTGCCCATTACACATGCTCTTTGAAGTATTCCAATTGCTTTCTGGATGAAACTAGAGAGAGAGAGAGACTTGTCTCTATGTGGGTCAGAATAGCTAAGAGAGGGCCATCCTGAGAAATCACATGGCATGGTGGCCGAGATTGCTGTGGCCCGGGAGCCTCCATGGAGGGACTCCTGGACAATCAGAAGGTGGGGACAGCTGTGATGGGTGAGCCCTTCCCACAGGGAGTTCTCTCATGGAGGGTGTGTTATTCTTTGTGGACTATTTGGGGTTTGTTTCATCCGTGGCTATGTGCGGTTGTCATGTGCAGGAAAAGCAATGGGGTGTGAAGCTAGAGAGACACCGGCTTGGCTCAGCAGCTCCATTCTTTACTAGCCACCATGACCTTGGGCTCTGTTGCTACTCAGACCCTCAGTGTCCTCCCTGAAACCTTGTGGAGAGGATGCTGTGAAGATTAAGGGAGCCCGTGCAGTAAGTCTTCAGCACCGTTTCGGACACAATAGTGTTAACTTCCTTCTTTGTCCTTTCCCTTTCCTTCTATGCCAGACCACGTAGGGGGGCCTCTCTGCATGGTATTATCCAAGTCTGTTGAGCTTTCCCAAGGGCACAATTCCTTCCTGGTTGAGCAGGCATATTTCCAGGAACTTGGACTTTCTGAAACATGGATGCCAGCATGGGAACCCCTAGTTCTGCCCTCGGGGGGACGGGGACATGGTAAGATGCCCACCACTGTATACAGAAGAATTCCTAGTACTTCAGGTCCAAAATGTTCTCACTGAAATCTGCCCTTCTGGGGAGGGCTGGGAAGGAGGGGGTTCATTATGTAACGTGGATTTGATGTTAGAATTTGCACATTGAGTTTTCATTACCAGGCCTCATAAAAAGCAGAAGAGCTCAGTGGAAAAGATTAAAAAAAAATTATTTTTTTTAACAAAGATAGACAAGTCAGGGGGTCGGACACATTCTCCACTCTGTGGTTCTTAAGGACAAAGATAAATGGAAAAAAGAAGATTCTATTTTTATGCTTTGAAAGCACATACTTTAGGTCAGGAAAATAGCCAGTCTTGATGTTTAGTCCTGTCAATATAGTTTGGACCAGATCTTTTTTTTTTTTTTTTCTCTTTTTGTTAGTTGGGGTAGCTGACAGGGTAGGAAGATGGGGAGGTCACTTGAGACATACCACCTTGCCTGGTCACAAAGGAAGGGATTAAGGAAACTGGACCTCCTTCAGCCAAGGGAAAAGTAAACAGGCTTTGCTATTAGAGAGACTTCAGTTCAAATCTCATTTCCACCCCTTACTATCTGTGTGACTCTGGGCAAATCATTTAAGTGCTCTGGACCTCAGTTTTCCCATCTGTATAGTGGGGGTAACAGCAACTACCTTGCATGTTAGAGTGATTAATGTGATATGGTATGTAACAATACTGTCTAATACCTAGAGGGTACTAAATGCAAATTCCCTGGTGGTCCAGTGGTTAGGACCCCGCACTTTCACTGCCGAAGGACCAGGTTCGATGATCCCAGGTCGGGGAACTAAGATCCTGCGAGCTGCGTGGCATGGCCAAGCAAACAAACAAACAAACAGATCCCAAAAACAAGCCCATGGAGTACACACCAAAAAACATGCAGAGTGTCGTAATGAAGAACAATGTTGGTATCCGGGAGCCTACTGCAAATGAACCATGGGTCTTCCCTCCATAGCAATGATTCTGAGATTCGTTCAGAGTAAAGGCTGAAAGAAAACCCAGGTAAGTAATAAGAACGCTTTGTGTTGTTCTTATATATTCTCCATTTGTATACGAAAATGAATTGCGGTATCTTAAAACAAAGTATATGGATACAATAAAATAGGAAACATTTTAAAAGCCTATAAATGATTGGGAAAGCAAATAGTGTCATTACTTTGGCTGACATAGTGCACTGAGTTTCAGGATTGAGTTTGGAGCTTCCCTGTTAACAAACCAAGAGGAGAAAGGAATGGATTACATGATTCCCATCCTCTGGGAAAGCACATGATCTTGCTGTTTAAAGGAGGAAATGTTTCCTTAGCAATTCCCAAAGGAATTCATCACAAATCCCTAAGGCATTTATGACATTGCACTTGATACGTGCTGCCTAGAGCAACATAAGGAACGCCGTCTCCACCACGACCTTCCTACTGTGTGTTCCATTTGACCTTTATCATCTTGACCCTTGATGCAGGAAGCCAAGAAGGGTAACAAATCATGGCGGGGTTACTGACTTGGACATTGAGAAGATTTGGGTTCAAATCCCAGTTCAATCACTTTCTCATTGTGGCACCCTGTGAATCGACTTACCCTCATTGAGTCTCTCTTGGTATCACTGTGCCCACTAAGTGTGTACACAGGTGTACCACACCCAGCTTGGTGGCTGGCACAGATCAGTTTTCTTCCCCTTTTCCCCTTTTCTGGATCAGGTTTTCTTCCCCTTTCCTTTCCCAGAATATAACCCGGCGTGGGTTTTCCTGGGAGCATCTAAGCTAATGAGGTACTTACTTTCACACCTTACTGTGTCATAGTTTCTAATTCCCCATCGGTGCCAGAGAGCTGGTTCTAAAATGCAGACCTGAATACGTCCCTCTCTGCTTAACGCTCTCCAGGGTCCCTCCGCTGTCTACACATCAAGTTCAGCTTCCTCGGTCACCTTCAGAGCTCTTCACCCCATGAACTCTGCTATCTCCAGCCACTGTCTCTAACAAGTACTCGAAGTTCTAGACATTTTAAACTCTAGAGCTCTCCCGGAATACATAATGCCTTGGCACAGACTCTTTTTCTGCCTGAAGCATGCTTTTCTCCATCCTCCCGGTCACTGTGGCACCCAAACTTATTCATTCTTTTTTCTTTTTAAATTTATTTTTATCGAAGTATAGTTGACTTACAGTGTTGGGTTAATATCTGCTGTACAGCAAAGTGATCCAATTATACGTATATGTACATTCTTTTTCGTATTCTTTTCCGTTATGGTTTATCCCAGGACTGTGCTCTACAGGAGGACCTTGCTGTTTATCCATTCTGTATGTAATTGTTTGCATCTACTAATCTCCAACTCCCCATTCTTCCGTTCCCCCACCCCCCCAGCCCCTAGGCAACCACAAGTCTGTTCTCTATGTCTGCGAAAAACTCATTTATTCTTCACGATTGTTCAAATAGTGCCTTTTCTGTAAGGCCACCTATTGCTACCCAGCGAGTGTCTCTCTGTCGCTGGATGTGCCCCTGGTGACTCTTTGCCAATTCTCTCGCAATATCCTTTCTCTCGTTGTTTTGCTAGACTGTGGGCTCTTTGAGGCCAGAGACGGTGCATTTCCTTTAGTCATGTCAGCGTCTCCTTTAGTGCCTAAACTGGTGAAAGTTTGTGTCTCCCCCAGTTGGTGCCTCCACTGTACCTTGTGAACATGTCTGACTTCACCTCTGTCACTAAACCACCGTATGGGCTCATGTGGTACCTTTTCCTGCTGGACTCTGAGCTCTTTGAAAGCAAGAACTTTTTCTCCTTCACCTTGGTATCCTTGTGCTTATCACCTGCCCATGGTGGGGAAATAAATGCTGTTGAAAGAATAAATTAATACATTCCAGGCAAATGAATACGTGAGACCCTTTGGACCCAATGTCACCTACTCTTCAACTGAGGGCTGGAGACTGGGATTCAGCTTGACATTTTAACATGTTTTCATTGCATGTGCCTCTCTTTAAAGACAGTTCTCTGGAATTACATCTTTGGTAGGGATTAGGTTCTCCTATGTGGTGTAAGGTGAACATTAAGCGAAGAAAAACCACCCTTGAGAATCTCTCAGGAAGGGACCCCATTGGAAGTGCTATCCTCAGCAAGTTCAGCTTAGTCAATTTCTTTTCTGCTCTGGAAAGGTTAACCTTCTTTAGTGGAACCCTAGAAATAAGTAATTAGCTTGCGTTTAGGGGTCATATAGAATCAAAAATATGTATCATTAGCTACTAGACTGGATTGGGAGCCCGGAGGGAGGACCCCTGGGAGGGTGGGTGGCAAGGACACTGCCTGGTGGGTGATGAATGGGTGGAGGCTGTGTCTTTGGGGCACAGGTGGCTAGAAAAGTCTCATGCTGCAAGAGTCAAGGTGGACACCAAGATGGAGTCCCTGGATGAAGACAGAAACGGGCTGGGGATTGGGGAGTCAATGAAGGGAACCAGCATGGGTCCGAAGAAAAAGGATGCAGAAGCTTAGAAGGGATTACAAGATATCAGAGCACGTCCCCAAAGCAGAAAGCAGGGAGGCAGGAAGAAGGGTCTAGGTTCCACGAGACGTCATGTGACAACCAGAGAGGGAGCTCTGAGACCGTTGGCTTGTGTAGCTGCAGCCGCCCTGCCTTCGTGGGCTCCCCATGCAGGACTCTATGTGCTGTCACGCCCTTGGCTTATTCAAAGAGTGGTGATTTGCAGATCTTAAGAAAAAATGTTTTAACTGCAAAAGTTAATACTTCTGTTATAAAAATTCAAACTTCAACCTTGAGGTATATAAAATAAAACTGAAGGGTCCCTCTCACCTTCCAAGTGCCCCTAGTCCCACTCTCTGAGGGGAACCAACCAACATTAACAGTTTAATATATATCCTACCAAAAGTTTTTTTTTTTTTT
>NW_006772762.1:757010-779510 GCF_000442215.2 Lipotes vexillifer | reverse complement strand
TGCTCTCTGGGGCAACCTCTGCTCCAGGTGGGGTGAGTGGGAGGTCCTTCTCTCACTCTTTATTGACCACATGGCATTGTCAATATCCCTGTATATGTTTTTGAGCTCCATGAGGCCAGACCTGTGTTTTTCATTTTGTATTTTCAGAGCTTTGTCCAAGGCCTGCCTATAAGGAGCACCCAATAAAAAAATCCCCTTGCCCCCTCTGCAGTTCCTTTCTACCCAATGACTTCTGGCCTAGATGAATAATTAATTCCACAGCTATTTATGGAGGGACTCCCTTTGGGCCAGGAACTGCTCTGGGCATGGTGAGGACTCAGAAATAAATGAATAAGACATGGCTTTTGGATGTGAGGAGTTTACAAGTTAATGGGCAGAGAAAACACATCCACAAGTGGCTGTAAGACACAAATCGCATAAGAGAAGGTCAAAGAAGGTACGATCAGAGCAAGAGAAGAATAGTGCCAACTAGGGAGATCTGAAAGGGCTTCATGGAAGAGGTGGCATTTTGGCTAGACTTCTGATGTTTATACAGCAGATTTGGATGTGTAGAGACACATGTGCATGCATGCGTGCGTGCGTGTGTGTGTGCGCACGCGATTGTGGGTGGGTCTAGTAAAAGATATTGAGATGCTTCCAGGGAATAAAACCTCCAGCATAAGCAAAGGCACTGGTTGCATTTGTGCAGTGTCACATTTATCACATTTCTTTTTTTTTTTTAAATCACATTTCTGTGATCAATGTTGGGGCAGCAGCTGGCAGCTTCCGGGAGTGCCCTGGGTCAGGATGGACCTCTGCAACTCTGTGGGGCAGGTGAATTTGGAATTGCCTCCCTTGCTATTCTCTGCTTTCCCTTCCATCCCCCTCCCCTTCCTTCCCATTTCCAGACACGCTCTCTGGGTGTCTGGGCCTTCCTGCCTTCCCCTTCTTTCCGTAACAATGCCCATTCTCAAGAAGAGATCAAATACTCTCTGCTCATATGTGAGTCTGGGTTCCAGGCTGTCTATTAACACTTAGTCAGCCTTAGCTTGGGACTGATCTCACCTACCGCAGAGCCTTGAGGATGTGGTACCAAAATAAGGTCCCGACGTGCACTCAGCTTTCTTCCCCTCCTGGGAACTGACGAGAGGAGGTGGGTTCCCCTCCCTGCTGCCCTGCTTCATCATCACCATCGCGAAGCCAAAGAGTTTTCTAGAGGAGAAGCTCCCTCAGCTTCTGCCCATTGAGCAACTGGTTTTATTTCTCATTCCTTTAATTAGTGGAATAAATAAATATAGCAGGATGCTCTGCTAAGATCAAACTTGCTTTTATTTTCCTTCTCTGCTCTAGTGGGCATCTCTTTGATCATCGTCAGGAAGGCAAGTCGCCTCTGAGGTCCTGGAGGGGCTCCTTGGGGGCCACGTGTAAGGCACCCTGGCGATCGACGGGGTAGCTTCCCATCCCTCAGGAGAGAAGAATGGCTGCACAGGGCCAGGGAGGGGATGTAATAAAGCCCTTTCTGTTTTGAAGTTGGAAAGGGAGAAAGCTATTTACTCTCCGGGTATCATGTGGGGACGTTGCTGATTCTTAGGGAAGAAAAGTGATTCTAGGTCTGCAAAGGATGGTCTCCAAAAAAACAAATCTGGGGAAAGCATAAATTTGGAGGAAGTCTGTGAGAAGCACCGGACCAGCTGACTACTGAAGACCGCAATTCTGTGCACCCGGTGGGGGTAGTTTCGGGCACATTCACACCGATGGACTGGTTTTTCCCTTTCTCAGAGGGCCATGGTGTCCCACACTGGGGTGGCGACAGACAAGTGGCTGCCCAGAATTATCTGTTGGGCTGCACAGGACCAGCTGGTGACAACGACACTCTAGGGAACAGTCTGGGATTTCCTTGTGTTCATGTGGGATTCACACCATCCCCTTTCTTGGTCTACGTAAATGCTAAGATTTGAAAAAATTCCGTGGGGGCAGAGTTGAAAACAACCAAACAAACTAGGATCCCCAAGCAGAATAATTCCTTTGTGACCTGGGGTGTGACCCTGAGGCTTTCATCAGCAGCTCATGGAACAGTAAAAAGCGGGAGTGAAAAATATTTATTATTTAGTTTCATTAAAATATATCTTCCGGGCTTCCCTGGTGACGCAGTGGTTGAGAGTCCGCCTGCCGATGCAGGGGACACGGGTTCGTGCCCCGGTCTGGGAAGATCCCACATGCCGCGGAGTTGCTAGGCCCGTGAGCCATGGCCGCTGAGCCTGCACGTCCGGAGCCTGTGCTCTGCAATGGGGGAGGCCACAACGGTGAGAGGCCCGCGTAACACACACACACACACACACACACACACACACACACAAATATATATATATATATATATATATATATATATATATATATATATATATATCTTCCTATAGAATTCATTGGGGCACAAAGAAAGATTAAGAATTATGTTTCTAGCATTTCTTTTTCTTCTTATTTTGTTTCTTCCTAACAGGAATCATTTTGCTTCTTCCTAGAGGTAAGGATCAGAAACAGTGATTCCTTAGTCTTGCGGGAAGCAAGTCACAATTACTCTCTATCAAATTTTTGGTAGAAGTGATTCCTTCTTACACAGGGAAGAGATATCTACTGAACTTTCATTACGCATTTTTTTCCACTGAGTTTATAGCCTTCTGATGAGAAGTGTGATGTCAGCTTAACTAGAGCATTGAAAATGCGCTGCTCTCCAAGCCGTGAGCAGATTGTGGACAGCACGGCTTGAGCCGTGTTTGTAACATCTTACAGTTTTGAAAGTTAAACAATAGTAGGAATGGCAGTGGCAATATGGGGTCTTAGTTTGCCCAGGACATCATGGCTTCCAGGTCAGCTGTCTGGAGGCCAGGAGGGACCACCATGGATACATGCTTTGCTTTCCACTCTAGAGAGTGACATGTAACAGAGGACAAACAGGCCCAGAATTAGCCAATGGCAAGAGCCCTCTCTTGTGACTCTGCTCCCGAAGGCTTGGGGGTAGAGGAGGGAGGTTGGTCTTTATTTCCATCACTGCAGCCCTGGCTCCTGAGTCTCAGATCCTGGAAGATCAGAGCCTGAGCCAGGCTGAAAGTGGGGCCAAGTGAGCTCTGTGTGTGGGTGAGAAATGAGTCTGAATCACCTCACTCTGCTTCCTGAGTGGCAGGAAAGGAGCGAGCAGGAAGTAAGATCCAAATGTTGCCAAAATCCAGCCAGAATGAGTCTTGTCAGCCCAGCCCTGGTTTTCAAGAAGATTCTTTCCTTTAGCAGCTGGTGGTGTTGGTTTGCAAGTCACACCAAATCATTACATCAAGTCTCTATTAAGTGCCTGCTATATGCCCAATTAATCCAGTGGGGTGATGTAAGGGAAGTAGGAGTCTTGACTTCCTGGCTTACCATATAGTAGGAAAATTCATTCATTCATTCTTCAATATTTTCTGAAAACCTACCCTGCATTCTCTACAGTATTAAGTACTAAAGACAGAGACAGCTAAGACATAACACCTCTTTCCAAGAATGCTACTGTCTGATGGGCTGATGGAGGAGACATGTGCCTACAAATGGAGTAAGGAACAGGGAGAGAACAGAGTGTGGTGGAAGCAAAAAGGGGGGATGTTTCATGCAGCCCAGGCACCTATTAGAGGAGGTGGTACTTGAATAGCGTCATCATCATCGTGAAGGATGAGTGAGAGTCGGTGGGGAAAGAAAATTATGCGTGTACAGTACACACAGTCAGAGTCATTCCCGTTTAGAATTTAGGGGATGGTTTAATGATTCATGAGAATAAAGACCAGGAACTGTGACTATCTCTTTCTGGAAATACCCACAAATAACCAGAGAGTAATTAAGAAAAAACAAACAAGAAATAACTGGGGCTTCCCTGGTGGCACAGTGGTTGAGAGTCCGCCTGCAGATGCAGGGGACGCGGGTTCATGCCCCAGTCCGGGAAGATCCCACATGCCACGGAGTGGCTGGGCCCGTGAGCCATGGCCGCTGAGCCTGTGCGTCCGGAGCCCGTGCTCCGCAACGGGAGAGGCCACAACAGTGAGAGGTCCGTCTACCGCAAAAAAAAAAAAAAAAAAAAAAAAAAGAAATAACTGAACTCTCACATGCTGCTGGTAGGAGTAGAAATTGGTACAACTGTTTCTGGAAAATTGGCAGTATTTGCTAAAGGTCAACATATGGCTACCCGAGGACATAGCCATTCTGCTCCCAAGTACATACCGAACAGAAACGCATGCATATGTTCACCAAAAGTCATGAACAAGCATATTTACAGCAGTGCTATTCCTAATAGCTGCAGACTGGAAACTGCTATGATGACCATTGGTGTAGAATGGATAGATAAACTGTGATGTATTCACACAGCCAAGCACCACACAACAGTGAGAATGGGTGATCCATCACCATTCACAACAATATGGGTGAGTCTCAGAAGTCTAATGTTATCAAGTACCAAACTAGTGAGTATAACAAACAAGAAATGGACTCACAGATATAAAGAATAACCTAGCGGTTACCACTGGGGAGAGGGAAGGGGGGAGGGGTAACATAGGAGCTGGGGATTAAGAGGTACAAACTATTATGTATAAAATTAGCTACCACACAGGGAAGATAGCCAATATTTTATAACAGCTATAAATGGAGTATAACCTTTAAAAATTGTGAATCTAGTGTATACCTGTAACATATAAAATTGTACATCAACTATAACTCAATAGAGAATTCTAAGCTTATAGAGTACAAAAAACTAACAAAGTAACTATGTTATTAGAAGTCAGGATAGTGGTTATGTTTGGAGGGGTAGTAACTGGAATGGGTCGGGTGCTCCCTGGTGATGCTCTAATTCTTTTTTTTTTTTTTTTTTTTTTTTGGGAACATCATAGCTTTATTCAGATGAGCCCTGCACATAATTTTAAAATTACCTCTAGGTATTTTATTTTTTTTTTTTTTTTTTTTTTTTTTTTTGGGAACATCATAGCTTTATTCAGATGAGCCCTGCACATAATTTTAAAATTACCTCTAGGTATTTTAGGTTTTGATGCTCTAATTCTTGATTTGGGCATTGGAAACATGTTTACTTTGTGCGAATTCAGTGAGCTGTAGACTCATGAGAGTGGGCTCTCTTGTATGTATATCATCCTTCAATAAAAAGTTGAAAGCCACCTGGACTCTGGGGAGAGATTGCAGGTCAAAGGTGGATTGTTCGGGTTGTAGGAATTTGGAATACAGAAATGAACCATGGTGAACTGGGTCCTTCTAGGATACTCTTATGTCAGAGAGGAGAATGGGTGCTTGCAGGAGGCTTGGTGTCCTTGTGTCATTAAATCAAATATTTTCCCTCAGAGAAGGCCTCATTCCACTCATTTAGCTTTTGCAGCATTTACTACCACGACCGGTGGGCAGCTTGACTCTCTGCCCCTCAATTTCCACATCAGGTGAATGGGGTAATAGTCTGGGCTGCTGCTCTGGTAGAGCTGTTGCTCTGATTCACTCCTCACACCATTAATTGCCTGCCTGCTAGGTTCCAGAAGGATAAAGAATGTGATGGGATTTTGCAAATTCGAGGGGTTATTGTATTCTTACCCAGAGGGTTGGGAGGCAAGGGGTTGCTGATCTACCTGGAGATGCGTGTACAGAACCGGGATACTAAGCCCTTGTGCCTGGTGCATCCCTAGGAAGCCTCCCATGGAGATATGACTGCTCTAATGTCATGCCATGTCTCCCTGACATCTGGCTAAGGCACTGAACCCATCTTTGCATTCTCATCCTCCAATTAAGATGGGAGCCCAGGGATCCATGCTTCTAGTAGCATTTCCACAGCACAGAGACTGCTTCTCTCTCTATCCTAGAGAGGACAGCCAAGGAGAGGTTATGTGAAGCTGTTGCTAATCATTCCCCCAGGCTCTCGGTCTGCCTGCTGCCCACATCTCTGCAGTCGCCAGGAATGTCACAAGAAAACCACCCTGGAAAGAGATGGGACATGACCTACCATTGTCCCTGACAGCCCAGGATCCCAGCTTGGCCCAGAGCCATGGGTAGGGGGAGAGGAGGAGAGAGAACATGGGCTGAATGCAGGTTTCCTTTCAGCTCTGCGCTTGATTCTTTTCATCTGAGGTTTTCCCAACATTTGGTAACTGTCTTTTGAGTATCTACAAGGGCCTGGGCACTGGAGGTGCCACACAAACACACACACAAACAAAACTAGACCCTGGCTCCACGGAGCTCATAGTTCAGTGGGGAAACAGACATCAAACAGGTCGTCATGCGAATGATCAAATAAATGGGTCTGTAATAAATGCAGGGAGAAACAGAACAAGGATATCTGAGAGCACATCACAAGACAACCTAGGCTACTCTGGAAAAGTAAGGAAAGTTCTGCAGAGGAGGTGACTTTGGAGCTGGTACCTGAAAGGTGAACAGGAGTTATTGGGTAAGGAACATGGGGATAATGTTCTAGGCAAAGAGAAGAGCTGTACAGAGGTCTTAAGGCAGGAAGGAGCATGGTGTTCAGAGGAACGAAGAAAAGGTGAAGGTGGCTAAGTGTGTTGCGTGAGAATGGAGAACAGCCCAAGAGGCAGCTGGGAAGGCAGCCCGCCTCCAGATCGCAGAGGGCCTTGTGGGTTGTGGGAAGAATTTAGAAATTGATGTTAAGAGTAATGGGTGGCTACTGAAGTGTTTTAAGTAGGATAATGATATGCTTCTATTTGTGCTTTTAAAGGGTTACTCTGGCTTCTGGATGGAGGGGGGATAGGCAGAGGGTTAAAGGGTATGAGAAAATTCAGCAGGCTGTCACAGACATCATCCAGGCAAAGAATACGGTGGGTTGGACTGGAGGACTGGTCGTCGTGGTGGCAGAGTGGAGAGATGTGCGCTATATTTTGGTGATGGGATGGCTAAGATTTGACGATGCAAGGGATGGGTGAGGGAAAGGGAGATGTCTTCAGACTGCTGGGTTTTTGGCCCGTGCAACTGGGGGGATGGTAGTACTATTGCTGAGGTGGGGGAAAATGAGTAAAAGCAGATATGCAGAGAAAATTATAAATTCTATTTTTATCTTAATCCTCAGAAGGGTCCTCCTTCTGTGGATATAAAGTTGAGATCCAGAGTGGTCAGGAAACGTGGCCATGGTCACAGAGCAAGTTCTCTAAATCGTGGCATCGAGGTACTTTGTGGCCAATTTCAGAGACTTGCGTCTGTTACTCACCTACATTCCTGTAGCATGTCACAATTTCTGAAACAATTTCAAATACTTCAGTTTATTTTTGATTTTTTAATCACTACAGCCCTGCATGGTAGACAGAGCAAGTATCACTATAGCCATTTTACAGGCCAGAAAACTGAGATCATTAACTTGGCCAATGTCACAGCTATATAACTAGTGTGGATAGGATGGATCTCTGGTCTTCATGCCTCCCAGTTCATGCTTTTCCTACTGTTCCTCACTGCTAAGCTCACCAGCACTGGAGTGAGAAAAATTGCTCGATGGACTAATATTGGGCAATTTATCTAGCCTCTCTGCACCTCAGCCTCTTCACCTGTAAACTGGAGAAATTAACATCTGGCTCAAAGGCTTGTCATGAGAGTTCAGTTTACTGCTGTAGGTAGGGCTTTTAGAACATCGCCCAACACAAAGTGAGCACTCAGCTCATCTTAGATACGAAGCTGCTGTTGAGTACGCATTTCTCAACCCAAATACCCCTTTTCCCTTGAGGAAAAGCAGTAGCTCTCAACGCTGGGTCAGCCTGGAGAACTGCTGACCAACTTGTTCCCAAGGGCCTCCGATCATCTCTATCAAGGTCCCATAAGGACTTAGAGCATAATTTCCTCTTCCTCACTACCCTGTTCCCACTGCCACAGTCAGTTAATCACTGAGTCTTGACAATTCTTCCATAACCTCCTTCACCTTGTTCATTTCTTCCCCATGCCCAACACTGCTCCAGTTCAGATCCCATTTCTTTTTGCCTGATCTATCACAATAACATTTTAACCGATCTCCCAAGGGCTTGTTCAATCTAACATATACCTCCCTGTGCTTTCTCATTGTCTACACAGTAACACCTAGACCTATTTGCCAATCAGTCAGGCATCTTTACAGTTTCCTATCACAGCCACCTCCCAATGCTGTTCAATAGGGAGCCTTCTCTCCAACCAAAAAAGCCAACCACTCCCAACGTGGCATCATTAACAATCCCTCTATCACACTTCTGACCACATTGTTCCTCACCCCCAGAACAGCCTTCTCTCTCCTTCCCATCTCTCTTCCCATTTCTTGAAGGTTCCACTCAAATCTCATCTCCTTCGTGAAGCCTCCCCTGATTCTCTAGGCTAGAAATTTCTTCCATTGACTCTAAAAATACCTATTACATTTTCTAAGACTCGAGGGCTGGCATGGCTTCTTACTCACGATTGCAGTCATAATCCCAGCACTGTACCCTACCCATAGTATGATTAGGACCTATGAATAGTCATACGTGTACAGTGGTTATTTGCTATATGCTTTAAGTCCATGAAAACACAAGAAATGAATTCATTTATCACTCATTTGTTTAGTGAACCACAACAAAGTGGACTGTCCACCTACTATGTGTTCTTGCTATGCTGGGAATGCCAAAATGAGTGAGACCAATTTTCTGCTCTCAAGGAGTTCGATGTACGGGAGATATAGCAAGTAAATGGACACTTAGCTTCAGTGTAATACATGCTGTACTATAAGGTACTAAGGTAGTTCATAGGAACAGACATCCTACTCTAGACTGAGGCAAGCATGAGGGCATTGTGGGTTGAATTGTGTCCCCTGAAAAGATATATTGAAGTCCTACCCCCTAGTGTCTGTGAATGTGACCTATTTGGAGATAGAGCCTCTTGAGATGTAATCAAGCTACGATGAAATCATACTCAATTAGAGTAGACCCCGAAACCAATGACCGCTGTCCTCATAAGAAGGGAGAGGTTTGGAGACACAGAGACATACAGAAAAGAACACCTGCATGTGACAATGAGGCAGAGATTGGAGTATGCAGCATACATCTGCAAGCTGAGGCCGGCAACCACCAGAAGCAAGAAAAGAGGCAATTCTTTCTTTCCCAGGACTTTCAGAGGAAGTATGGCCCTGCTGATTCCCTGATTTTAGATTTCTAGCCTCCGGAACTGTGGGAGAATAAATACCTATTACTTTAAGCCACCCAATGTATGATACTTTGTTATGGAAGCCCTAGGAAACTAACACAAAGGGTAGCTGGAGGAAAAACCCTTGGAATGACATATGTCACTTTACAAAAAGTACCCGGTTGTTCTGGGCATAGTGAGCTTGGAAGATGGGAAGTCTGGGTTCAGGTAACCGCCGAGAAATGGAGAGGCACTGGCCGTGGTGCTGACGCGGGTATTGGGTTGGTGAGGTCTGGGTTGAGTTCAGGACCAGGAGCTGGATTGAAGCCACTCTCGATCCTGAGGGAGTTGGGTGGTCCTCATACTTCCTATTTCTCTCTCTATTTCCTCTTTCCTCTCTCTTTCATTCTCCTCTTCCTTCTCCTGAGATAACCAGGATGCTGTAGCTCTTGATACCCATCCACCGCCACCTGTAAGATCTCTGCTCCTGGGGACCAAATTTTTATGATTGAGACACAGCCTCTTCAGGAGGCACGTGTGACGCTCGCTTTCTCTCCCCCACTCTTTAGAGGTTACTCTTCTTCAGGATTTCCTCTCATCCACTCTCTTTTGCTCCCCGTTCTCCCCTCTCTCATGTAGCAGAAAGAATCAGCCCAAAGAGCTTTAAAAAGAATCCTTGCTTCCACTTTAACTTATCTACAGCACAGCTGTTGTTTGTGAATTTAAAAAAAAAAAGAGAGATTCAGCAAACCCTTTGATACTTACTGATTGCTGTATATACATATATTTATACATTAAATTAGTCTCCAGGGAATGCCCTGCTAAATATAGTAATTATGTGTATGTTTTCAAACACCTTTCTCCTCTTGCTATTTGTCCCCCTTTCCTGGAGCTGAGTTGATGCTGCTGGGAAAACTGGGTGGAACACTGGCTGACTGGCCAAGTGCTTTTGTCATTTAGGAATAAACTTTTTAAGAAGCAAGAAAAAAAATCTCAGACTCCAGGGGAAAGTAATGCTGGGAATGTTTGGGTGGTGAGGTTGAAGAGAGTATGGAGAAGTTGTTAGAGTAGCTGTAGGTTTTTTTTTTTTTTTTTTGAAGATGTTGGGGGTAGGAATTTACTAGTTTACTTATTTATTTTGGCTGTGTTGGGTCTTCATTTCTGTGCGAGGGCTTTCTCTAGTTGCGGCAAGCGGGGGCCACTCTTCATCGCGGTGCGCGGGCCTCTCACTGTCGTGGCCTCTCTTGTTGCGGAGCACAGGCTCCAGACGCGCAGGCTCAGTAGTTGTGGCTCACGGGCCCAGTTGCTCCGCGGCACGTGGGATCCTCCCAGACCAGGGCTCGAACCCGCGTCCCCTGCATTAGCAGGCAGATTCTCAACCACTGAGCCACCAGGGAAGCCCGTAGCTGTAGGTTTGAAATGCAGCATCATCCCCTACTTAACTGTGGGAAAGCCCCTTACCCTCTTAAGGCCTTATCTTCCTCATTTGTGAAATGGAGGTATTAGGGTCCACTTTGCAGCATATTTTAGGATCAGGGATACATAATATGCATAGTAGATAGTAGGTGCCTGTAAAGTGATGGCCATTAGTGTGATTAAACTGCTAATTTCTCCTTGGCTGAGAAGTTCCTTAGGGTTAATGGGAATACCAGCCTATGGGGAATAAGGAAGCCCGAGCCAATGAGGGTAGGACACAGACTCCGAGTCATAACGGGTCAGATCTGGAAGGAATTTTAGGGGTCATCTGGGAAAACCTCCCATTTTACAAGTTAGAAGATTAAGGCCAAATTTCAGAAGCTTGGCCAAGGTCAAGAAGCTTATCCTACAACCTGATAACCTGATTGCCAGTATGAGACCCCTGACATGGTAGCCAATTATATCTTAGTCGGCACTGTATGGCCTCTCCAGGGAGTATTTTCTTTTCTTTTCTTTTCTTTTGTTGAATTTTTGAGTATTTTCTTTCTATATACAAACTTGGAACAAGAGAACTTGAGTTCAAACCTCGGCTCTATCCTTAACAGTTGTCTTTGACCTTGGACAAACCACGTAGCCTTGTTCAGCCCACGTTTTTCACCTTGCCAATGGGGTTCACCATCCCAGCCTTGCAGGTTTGTGCGCATCAGAGGTGATAAGTCTGTGGAACTATCCAGAGCCACCCCTGCAGGTGACTGTATCTGTCTTCTCCTTCCAGAAAGGAGCTGTCTTTCGCAGTGAGGAGGAGGAGGAATGTATTTGGGGCAAGCGGGATAGGCACTTCCTCTCGCCCTCTAAAATTCAGGCGTGTAGGTATGTCCTTGGAGATCCTACCTGTCCCAGTGGGGAAGGGTCTTGATTCTCATCACGGCTCGGCACCTTGGTTGCTTTGTGGCCTGAGGTCAGTTTCTTTCCCTCTCTTGTAATCTGTAAAAGGGTAGTGGCGGTGGGACCAGATGACCTCTAAGTTCCCTCCTGGCTACGAGTCATGTTTCCCTGCTACGAAAACCATCACTGCCCATTCTAGGGGAAAGGCCTTTGTCTTCCTAGGTGAGGCACCTAGGTTTACCCCAGGATCCTCACCCCCCGCCCCCTCAGGGAGTCTTCTGGGAGCAGTGTCTGGAACTAGACACTACCCCTCCTAATTTTCCCAACTCACTCTGCAATCCTCAAGTGACTGGTTGTCTGGTTCTGGAAGGGTGAGAGAAGGGTCCTTGCATCCCGCAGTGATGGGCCAGGATCATAAAAATGAAGGCTACTTTTATTGAGCTAGACTCTGTACACAGACAATACCATCATATGTCTTCAGGACAGCCTAGGGGCTCAGTCACATTAGGTCCACTTTACGGATGAGGAAATCGTGCCCACGCAATCACATTATCCGACCAGACCACAGGGCTCCTTAAAAGGGCTAAGCTGGCATGCAAGCCTGTCTCCCTGAGGCCAAGCTTTTTCCGTGTTCTTTGCTGCTATCCTTTCTTGCACCATATGCTCTTGCTGTTTCCATGCCTCTCTCTCTGCATTGCCATTTCTCTCCGGTTGGTGGGCATATTCTGTTTTATAAAGATTGACGTGCAAGGATAGACCCAAAAGGGACCTGTGGGGTCAACATCTTCAGTTTTCCCAACAAAGTTCTTGAGGTCACGAGAAACCAGGGAGAAACAAACATTAACTGAATTCCTGTTAAGTTCCAGGTATTGTGCTGGTGTATTTGGTGGGTTATTTCATTTAACCTTCTCGGCCATACTATTAGAGTAGACATTACTATTATCTTCATTGTCTGGAGAAGAAAACTAAAAGCTCAGAGAGGTTTAGATGCTCATACAAGGCTGTCCAGCAGGTAAGTGGTGGAGCCAGAATGTTTAGTCTGTTTGCTTTGAAAACCTCAGGGATTTCATGTTTACGCCACTGGGTGCTGCCTCAGTTTCATTTGAATAATTAATTTCTGAGACACCAAAGGCACTGAATTGAAAGACACAGATGAAAGCAGGCACACACTTTATTTTGCCATCTTTTTGATCTGCACTCCTGAAAAGATCTGTACTGACTCATAGCCAATCACAGCTCTTTGTTATGCTAAGTAGCAGTAATTCGTAACCCCTATGTTAAAAAGAGCATTTAATATTTATCATGCATTTTCTGTATACCAGATAGTGTGTTATATTATCTATATAGATAATATCATTTCATTCTGACCTCAACCTTATTGTTATCCCTAATCTACAGATGAGCAAATTGAGGTTTAGGAAGGTAACTGCTCACTGCCATCCTGATAGCAGGTGACAGAGCCAGGATCCAGATTAGGCAACTGCCTCGAGGACAGCAGTTCTCAACTTTGGCCCCACGTGAAGATCAGCTGGGGAGCTTTTGAAAAGTAGGATATTGTGCCCTTTCCCAGACCAACAGAGTCGGGGTCTCTTGTACACAGAGCATAGAGCATCTGTATTTCTTAAAGCTCATCAGATGATTCTGACGTTCAGTGAAGGTTAAAGATGACTGCTTCACCAGCAGAGGATTCTTATCACTAAATGATGTTGCCTACGTGACTAGGTGGTACCCACCTTCCTTAATCCCCTTGATGTTATGCACGTTGCCAGAGAGGCTAATACTAGAGCTACTTGCTACCAGCACTGTCCAATAGAAATAAAACACGAGACACACGTGTAATTTTACATTTTCCAGCAACTCTTTTAAAAGAAGGAGAAATAGGGCTCCCCTGGTGGCACAGTGGTTGAGAGTCCGCCTGCCGATGCAGGGGACACGGGTTCGTGCCCCGGTCCGGGAAGATCCCACATGCCGCGGAGCGGCTGAGCCTGTGAGCCATGGCCGCTGAGCCTACGTGTCCGGAGCCTATGCTCTGCAACGGGAGAGGCCACAGCAGTGAGAGGCCCGCATACCGCCAAAAAAATAAAATAAAATAAAAATTAAAAAAATGAAAGAAGGAGAAACAAGTGAAATTAATTTTCAAACTATATTTTCTCTAGAACACTATAGATAAAATATCACCATTTCAACATGCAATTGATATAAAAATAATGAATAAGATACTTTACATTCTTCTTTTTTGTATCAAGTCTTAGAAATCTGGTGTGTATTTTATCCTTACAGCACATCTCAATTTGGACTAGTCCCTTTTCAAAGGCTTGATACCTACATGCAGTGATAGTGGCTAATGCATTGGTAGGTATCACTTTAGACAATTTTTCTGGCCCTTGTTTCCTCCCCCAAGGTCTCAGATTCATATAGGAGTTAGAGCAGTATGCCCAGGAGAGACCTTCTGTCATTAAATTTTCGTGGTCTTCTAAGTACCAATCTATTTCATTACCTATACATAGTCTGTTCAATCTATAAAAATCAGTCTCTGATTTTCCAGATGCTCAGTGATTACCATCATAGCATTAGCTAACACTTCCATCCTGTCACATAATTACCACTTCACTTTTGTGGTCAGAACATTTAAGATCTACTCTTTTGGTGACTTTCACCTATTGACCCTTTAAGAAGGGTCTAGCCTTGGGGACTGGACACAACCCAAAAGTTCAGCGTTAGGGCAGTGATTACAAGGGCTGAGCCAAGTCTAAAGAGTGGGAAATCACGCAGCCATTTAAAGTAATAGCAGGGGCTTCCCTAGTGGCACAGTGGTTAAGAATCCGCATGCCGATGCAGGGGACACGGGTTCGTGCCCCGGTCCGGGAAGATCCCACATGCCGAGGAGCGGCTGGGCCCGTGAGCCACGGCCGCTGAGCCTGCGCGTCCGGAGCCTGTGCTCCGCAACGGGAGAGGCCACAACAGTGAGAGGCCCGCGTACCGAAAAACATAACTAAATAAATAAAAAATAAAGTAATAGCAGACCGTTATCATAAAGGCGACTTCTTATGTTAAAATATGGAGGAAAAGAGCAAGAATCAAAATTGTTTGCGCAGAATTATAAGTGTGTAAAAATATCTTAACACAACAAAATAACAGAAGGAGAATCCACCAAGGAGTTTAAAGCAGTTATCTTTGGGTGGTGTGACGATGGGCAATTTTCCCCTTCCTTTTGCCCGTTGATCTGTATTTTTTGAAATACAGTGAGTACATTTTCCTTTTGTAATAAAATAGGCTTTATTATAATAAGTAAATAATGTTAAAGGAAAAACACTTTAAAAAGCAATTGAAAAGTTTCTGCTGTCACATGCTGGAAAATCATTTTGCTATGCCTATGGGGTCCTGGGGGAGGGGAAGGCACAGAAGGGGGGGGTTATGGGTGTGCTGGCGCCTCTCCTCCCAGGCAGATTTGCATTTTGCACACCGCTGCATCATTTCTGACAATTTGCAAAGTCTTTTCCAAAAGCCTTGGGCTGGGGCTGCCCCTCCAACAAAAAGCTGGCTTGTAAGGAAGACCCCTCTTCAGTGATGTTGACACAACAAACTCTTTCTTCAGCCTGGAGCCGCAAAATGGATGTATTCAAAGCCCTCAGGAAGGGGCTGGACAAGGAAGCAGCTCAGTTGTTCCAAGTCTAAAATTAAGTGTCTGAGAAGCACAGCTATTTTCAAATCCCCTGGGCAGCAGAATCCTTGTTTCAGGGCACTGAGTTTGAAACCCAGAGGCGTTCCAGAGTCTACACCTTCCAAAAGGGAGCCTCGTGACCTTTGTTAATTGCAAAATAAGCTCGGAGGAAGGAGCATTAGCTGAGGTATCTTATGAGGGAGGTGTTAAGGCACCCATTTCATAGATGATGAAACTGAGGCACAGAGAGGGAGAAGAAAGTCACTAAGGGTGCGAGGGTACCTCTGAGGTCCAAATTCAGGTCTGCCTGGCTCCAAAGCTTATGTACTTCCCACCGTGTGACACTGTCTGCCTTCTCTTTCCTGCTCCACTCTGCAGGGACTATGGATCAGGTGGGCACGCCCTGGAAGATGGAATCACAGCTGTTAAGCTGGCTCCCAGTTCAGACCAATTATATTTTCCCATTGCTGGGTTCTCACAGTTCAATGTAAAAAGGGATATAGACCTGTCCTCTAATGACCATAGCTATAGAGCCTGTCCTAAATAGAGTCCATCAGTAATCAACTAAGCCGGAGCATACTCCTAAAAATTGAGAAGTTTGACCAAAGAGGGCATTCTTACACAAAGGGAATATCTTTAGCCCTCACAAAACAGGGAGAGACAGGTTGTATAATTTGTAGGGGTTATTTAGAATGCAAGCAATGGTTCCTTCTTTCCAAATGAGCCACCCACCCCAAGATCAGAATGGCTCGTGTGTCATCCTCTCCTGACAAGGACTGACAAAGGGTCCTCTGTATTCAGCAGGTGACTGGGGTCATCTTCCTGCAGGCAAGCGCAAGACGGATGACGCTTTCAGCGGAAGATGGAGGAATAACTCAGGCAAACTGCAAACATGCAAGCTGACAGCGTGATTCACGGAGTAATTACGGAATAATACAGTGTAAACTATTAGGAGATGATACCAATATGTCAGGATTGACTCTTCGCTTTGAAAACTTGGGACTGACAAACCTGCCTGTTATTCGCTAGTTCTCAAAGTCTGTAAAACAGTGTAATGGGAGCCAAGCCTGGCAGCTGGATTCCAAGGAGACAGATCTATTATCCCTTTTTACCTTAAACCATGAGAACCCAGAAATGGAAAAATATAAATGCAAGCAGTTAGGTTAATATCAGCACTAGCGTCCAGGTAAAATGAGGATTGTCAGGCATATAAACGCCCCAGAAATGAGATGGGCTCAGTTCACTGAGAGCCAAAAATAAAGCCAGGGCATAAGGATTAACATGCCCTGCTCTAACTAAGAGGAAAAAAAAAAAAAAAAGTAATAATGAAGGCTAGAACTGCTGGAGCACCTACTATGTGCCTGGGATTTTATATATATTCCATTCAGATGAATTAGCAGGTGGGAAAGCTTAGTCTCATTTTTGGGTTGAAGAAACTGTGGTTTAGCTAATCTACGTAGCACAGTCAACGTGATGGAGCGCATAAGTGGGGGAGGTGGGTTTCAAACCCAAAAATAATGGGTTTCAAAGACCAGGCATTTTCCATCACATCAGGCTGGGTCCCAGGAGATATAAGGGTGGGTCCAGCAAACCCATAAGCCTGGCTGACATACAGGGAGCCTATATTCCCGAGGGGCTGCAAAAGAAATGTGGCATGCCCTGTGGCTGCCATTGGGATTGGCCAAGGGCGCGGCAGAAGCAGGTCCAAACACAAGGGGGGACTCAGCTGAGAGGATGTAGCAGCATGTACGTGAATGCGAGGGTGTCCCAAGTCAGAATTATTGGTCAAGCACTCAAGAAGCACCTCTGCCGTGTCAGGACTTGGGGCCACAAAGATGAATCAGACCTCATCCCTATACAGCTCAGCCTTCCAGGTCCCACCCTAGACACACAGCAAGTGCTGTATAGAAATAATAGATTCACAGAAGGGGGAGGAACACGGTCACAGAGTCTCCTTTGAATTGAGGTGTCATTTGAGTGAAGCAATGAGGAATGATTAGGAATTTGCCAGGAAGAGAAAAGGGAGAAGGTACAGAGAGCAGCCTAAACAGGAAAGTGCGCGGGGAGTTTTGGGACAGAGCATCCTTCTCTGGTCCGTGTACCCATGTGTGCTCCTTGAGTGGAGCACACATGGGTACATGGAGCCCTGGGTGGAATCGTAAGCGTGGGCAGATTGTAAGAAGCTGGTTATACCAGATCAGCAGTCTGGACTTAACCTAGTAGCAGTGGGGAGACGGTCAGGGTGGACTGGTTATGATTCTTGGAGAATCACTCGGAGCCTAACAAGAGGGGAGGGCAGGGAGTGGGACCCAGGGACAGGGCCTGGAATCCTGGGCAGGGAACCAGGAGCTCCGCAGACATGGGAGGGGAGGAGGGGGCAGAGGCAAAGAGGGAGGCTGCCTGGAAAGCCAGAGGCTGAGATCTGGGCTGAGCCTAGCAGCGGAAGTAGGGAGCAGTGGTGGCAGTAAAGGAGCATCCTGCTGGATCAGAGCTGTCTGAGCCTGTGATTTCCATGGACGGCTCTCAGGATGCGGCTGAAGTCCAGCCAGTGGTTTCTTTTCCAACAGCAGCCCTGGGGCCCTCCTGGTGTTTCACAATGTGCCCGCAAACTTGGGACTAGTGTCCGCGCTTAACTCCTTTCTGAATCTCCCCTCACCCTCTGTCCCTCCTTTCAGCACCCGCACCCCATGGAGCCACGCTGTATAGAAAAGTGTGGGGTGGGGACAGGGGGACGGTTCTGGGGGAGCCACAGCCCTGCCTCTTCTTCCCAGATCTGCTATACCTGTTCTACCCGGGGCATCTCCCTCACCCTGGGCTCTCATCCTTCAGGACAACTTCTGGATTATTTCAAAACCTAAAAACAATGGCATTTATAACCCCAATGTCTCTAGGTCTGTCATTTATTCTGCTGAGTCTCTTTATTCTTCCTTCAGAGGGAAAAGCAAGGGGTGACACCATGCCAAGCCATACTGGGCGGGAAAGCAAAAGGAAAAATCACTAATACCCATCCTGTCTTTAATAATAATGTGCATCTCTGGTTCATCATGAGGTTTTGACATTAGTTTTGATTTTTAAAAAGTACCGCATTAAAGGATTCTTTATCTTAGTTATTGAGATGTTTTGGCACCTCTTAAATTTTCCACCTGAGACCAGTGCCTCACTTGCCTCGTGCTTTTCCTGGGCTGGGAAGGGGGCTGAAATAGATGAGTGCCTATCGCGTGCGAGGTGCTTTACAGATCCTGGGTTGAGCCTCACAAGGGCTGTGTGGGGAGGGGGGCATTGGTCCCATCCCACAGGTGATGGAGCCCAGAGAGTTTAAGAGATTCGCCCAAGGCTGCCTGTGTCTGGCGAGTGATCAGAGTTTTTCAGGGTTCTGTCAGAGAGCCGTCGTGTGTGTGTGTGCGTGCGTGTGTGTGTGTGTGTGTGTGTGTGTGTGTGTGTGTGTGTGTCTGTCTGTCTCTGAAGAACTGGCTGGAATCTAACTGATTCTGCAAAGCCAGGCCCCCTTGACTGTGGTGTAACCTGTCACACAGGAGGTAATGGGGCTTCTGCTGACTGATACAATAAGGCACTGAATGGCCAGATTTGTCAATGTGCTCGTGGCACAGAGGAGCTGGGAGGACTGTATCTACACAAATGGCCTTGATGCTTGAAACAGAAATATTCCTACAGCAGAGAAGGGTGATTCATCAGCTCCCCAGGCTGGATGGAAATACCTCCCGAGAATATCCAGCTCCTTTTCATTTGGGGCTCTCCACACACCATACAGAGCTGGCTTTGTGCTCCTGAGGGGTCCCGCCCCCTCACAGAGGGCCATGGGAGATGAGGGCCATGGGAGATGACAGGGCACCTGTCGGGCACCTGACTCAGTTTCCCTTGTATGAGAGCCCACTGGCACTCCAGTGAGGAGGGGGGACAGAAGCAAAAAGCACGTGGTATCTGCAGCCTAACAGACCTGGGTTCAAACCCTGGCTTCCTCACTTATAGTAATAATGGCTACCATTTGTCAAGTCCTGCCTGGGCCACTTTGTATACATCAGCTCAGCCAGCCTCATCACGAATCTACGTTTTACAGATGTGGAGACTGAGGCTCTGAGAAGTTTTATTGCCCCAAACCCAGGTAGTGACGTAGGGTGGTCTGACTCCAAAGTTCTCACTTCTGTGCTTTCTCCAAGTCGTGTGACCTGGGGCAGGCCACTTTACTTCTCGGAGCCTTAGTTCCCCCCACTGTTCAAAGGGGTCAGTAATGCTGTCAGCATTCTTGAGAAGATTTAATGAGATAATTCATTCATTGGATGTTTATGAGGTGTCTGCTCTGATCCCTGCACTGCGCCAGCTCCGGAAGTGCAAAGAGGATGGAGACATTTCTCCCTATAGGGATCTCGCCGACTTTGGGTGAGATGGGGAGTAAGCAAAGATGGCAGCAACCCGTGAGAAGCACATGGCAGGGGAGAGAGCTGGGCTGACAAGGAGGAAGGGGGAGAAGCTGGGGTGGCTTCCTAGAGGAGGTGACATCCAGCTTGGGTTTTGAAGGAATGAGGGGAAGGTAATTGCAGGCGCATTGGAGCAGCACGTGCTAATCACAGAGGTAAGAAGGAACAAGGCAGGTGGCATGGCCAGATCATGAATTCTTCTTCTTCTTTTTTTTTTTTTTTTTTTTTTGCGGTACGCGGGCCTCTCACTGCTGTGGCCTCTCCCGTTGCGGAGCACAGGCTCCGGATGCGCAGGCCCAGCGGCCATGGCTCACGGGCCCAGCCGCTCCACGGCATGTGGGATCTTCCCAGACGGGGGCACGAACCCGTGTCCCCTGCATCGGCTGGCGGACTCTCAACCACTGCGCCACCAGGGAAGCCCCAGAGCATGAATTCTTAATGGAAGGAATCTCCAAAATGGGTTCTTGGGGAGGAGGATGAGAGATCTTAGATATTTCAGTGGTTTGTGGCCTTCCAAAGGGTCACAGCACACAAACAGGTTTGTAGTATTTATGCAATGTTAAAATTTCTTGGGCAGATAAGGGGGAAAAATGTCTAAAAAGGCTCTGTAGGCTACAACATGGATGGACCTTGAGGACATTAGGCCGAGTGAAATATGCCAGGCACAAAAGACAAATACTGTATGATTCCACTTATACGAGGTACCTAGAGTAGCCAAATTCATAGAGACAGAAATAGAATAGTGGCTGCCAGGGGCTGGGGGAGGGGAAGAGTAGGGAATTTTTGTTTAATGGGTACATAGTTTCAGCTCTGCAAGATGAAAGATTCCAGAGATTTGCTGTACAACAATGTGAATATATTTAATACTACTCAACTGTACACTTAGAAATTTTATGTTGGCTGTTTTTTTTGTCACCCCAATAAAAATTTTTAATTTTTTAAAAAAATTTTCGCGGATTTTATTTTTTATTTTTCATTTTTTCAATTTTTAATTAGTTTTTATTGGAGTATAGCTGCTTTACAATGTTGTGTTAGCTTATAAAACTGTACAGCCTAATGCATCAGCCATACATATATTTACATATATCCCCTCCCTTTCGGATTTCCCTCCCATTTAGGACACCACAGGGCATTAGGTAGAGTTCCCTGTGCTACACAGGATGTTCCCCTCAGTTGTCTATTTTATACATAGTATCAATAGGGTATATGTGTCAGTCCCTGTCTCCCAATTCCTCCCACCCCACCCCTTTCCCCCTTGGTATCCATACATTTGTTCTCTACGTCTGCGTCTCTATTTCTGCTTTGCAAATAATAAATTTTTCTTAAAAAGGAAAAAAAAAAGGAAGCCTCCATAGGGGGCAATAATGAAAAAAAGGCTGAGAAGCCCTGGGCTAGAGCACAGGGTGTTGGGGGGAATAGGGAGAGCCCTACGATGAGGCTGGGGAGGTGAGCAGGGCCAGGCCTGCAAGATCTCAGATCTCTTATTCAGTAGACCGGAGTTTCAGTTCTGTAGGTGTGGGGTAAGCAAACTTTTTCTGTCAATAGTTTTGGTTTTGTAGTCCATACGGTCTACTCAACTCTGCTGTAGTTGAGCAAAGGCAGCCACTGACAATGTGCAGATGAACGGGCATGGTTGTGTTCCAATAAAACTTTATTTACAAGGAGAGGGGCATCTGGATTTGACCTGTGGGTCATAGTCTGCTAACCCCTATCCTTGGAAGTGTTCACTCAGGGATCCGATTTGCATTTTAAGAAGCCACTTTGGCATCTGTGCTAAGATTGGATTGGACAGAGTGGTACCTGTAAAGGGCCCAGCCACCACCGTGCCTTGCCCTCAGGAAGGTAGGGGTCCCTTCCCCCCTGCTCCAAGCAGTGACTTTTTTTTTTTTTTTTTTTTTTTTTAATTAGGACTTTGCGTTATGCGGGCCTCTCACTGTTGTGGCCTCTCCCATTTGCGGAGCACAGGCTCCGGACGCGCAGGCTCAGTGGCCATGGCTCACGGGCCCAGCCGCTCCGCGGCATGTGGGATCCTCCCGAAACGGGGCACGAACAAGCAGTGACTTTTGAGCAGAGGTTGGGTAGGCTATAGTTGTCTCTCTGGGGCTGCCTCCTCTTTTTGACCCTGTACAAACCCATGGCTGTGATGGCTCCCCAGCTCCCGACATCCCAGGGAGGTAAGAGATGCACCTCTTTGACATCTTTTTAGTTGCATCAGGAAGAAATAGAGCCTGAGGAAGCCATCAACAAAATGAAAAGGCAACCCACTGAATGGGAGAAAATATTTGCAAATCATACAGTTGATAAGAGGCAAATATCAAGAAACCATCCAACTTAATAGCAAGCAATCTGACTTCAAAAGATCAGAACAGACATTTTTCCAAAGATGACATATAGATGGCCAACAGGTATATGAAGAGATGCTCAACATTGTTAATCATCAGGGAAATGCCAATCAAAACCGCAGTGCAGTATCACCTTGAACGTGTTAGACTGGCTGTTATCAAAAAGATAAGAAATAACAAATGTTGGTGAGCATGTGGAGAAAAGGGAACCCTTGTGCACAGTTCATGGGAATATGAATTGGGGCTGCGCCTATGGAAGACAGCATGGAGGTTCCTCAAAAGAATTAAAGATAGTACTGCCCTACGATCCAGCAGTTCCACTTCTGCATATTTATCTGAAGAAAACGAAAATACTAACTTGAAAAGATATTTGCACCCCCATGTTCACCGCATCATTATTTATAATAGCAAAAATATGGAAGCAACCTAAGTGTCCATTGAGGGATGAATGGATAAAAAACTGTGGTATACATATATATATGTATACACACACACACACACACACACACATATATATACCACAGTATATGTAATGGAATACTATTTAGCCATAAAAAGAATGAAATCTTGCTATTTGTGACAACATGGATGGACCTCAAAGGCGTTAAGTCTTTGTCTGCTTAGAGAATGGCAGTGGGTGCCACACGTGATTCATGGTTCAGCA
>NW_006772762.1:733310-756896 GCF_000442215.2 Lipotes vexillifer | reverse complement strand
GTTCAGCAGAAATGAGTCAGTGATCTGGTGAAATGGGACACGTCCAGATGATAAAGAAGGATCCATCTTTAATGCATTAAGGACAGCTTGCCAGAACTGCTAATTTGGCTAGCTACCAAGCCTGGGAATGAAGGCACTGAAGAGACACATTTTTCAGATTTAACTGGACTTTTAAGTGGCATATCACCATTCTGCTCTGAGGTTACTATTTTGTCTAAAATATGGTGTGGCTAAATATTATGACTCATTGTTTCAGCACATTAACAACTCTTAAACATAATTTGAATGTGTTATTCTGACTCACCAGTAATAATGCTCATTAAAAGAACGATTACTCAGAGCCTTTCTTTAACCCTGACTCAGCCTTTCCAGTGTCCCTGTCCCACCTCTTATTACTCCCTCTCCTAATACCTTGTTTGTTTACTTCACAGAACCTACATATCACTTATAATTACATGTTTACTTAGAGGTTTATTTGTTTAATATCTCTCTCCCTTACTGGACAATAAACACCGCAGGGCAGAGATTAAAAAAAAAAAAAAAAGTCGTTGTCTGAAATAAGCCAGACAAAGAAAGACAAATACCATATGATCTCTCTTACATGTGGAATCTAGAAAACCAAAAACGAAGCAAACAGACTCACAGATACAGAGACCAGATTGGCAGTTTCCAGAGGCAGGGCGTGAGGGGTGGGAGAAATGGATGAAGGGAGTCAGAAGGTAAAAAGAAAAAATTAAATTAAAAAGTTTACAACAACAAAAGCTTTAAAAGCCCCTATCAACGAAAACAGATATACCCAAATCCATGGACCAAAAAACTCCTTCATGTTATTTTATGTACCTTTCTGACAAGTTTGCTTAGCTGGTTTCCTAACCCATAATAAATTAAAGAAAGAAGAGCTAGAGCTAATCTTGGCACTGGTGACACTCAGATGGCTCTCCGATATTTCACTGTAGGTCATTCCCTAGCAAAATCCCCACCCCATCTTTGCCGCCACCTTGCATTTCACAGCTTTGATTTGTTAACTCCAACGGCTGGAATTGCAGGTAACAATCAGAGTTGCATTTTAAGCAGGTGAGGATGACTGCTTTAAAAGCGGCCCCTCTGAAAAGGTTAATATTATAAATGCATCTTAAATGCCTAATACATAACCAAAAGCCACAAATATGGAAATGTCAGCAGCGTTAAGACCCAGAGAGCAAGAAAAAACAGCTCACGTTGGCTTTGCCCTCTGCTGTATTTTATGAGGTTCTAGGCTTCCACGTCAGGCTGCCAATTGGGCTGGAGAAATGCCTTCAGCTCCCCTTGCGACCAGTGGGCCATGCCTGTGCGCTGGAGTGGGCCAGAAGAGAGAAGACCACCCCCACCTCGGGGCCTGGAAAAGACCCCCTCTTCACCTGCCAGACTATTGGTTTCCTTCCATGCAAAATAGGGATGACGATAATTATTCTTGTCCTATTCACCTTACCTAGAAAGCTCAGAAAGTTCTTAACTACGAGCCCCACCGTAGATGTTGGGCACTGATATTTTTTCCAGCACCTAGGTCCATGCTTGGCACATAACTAGCGCTCAATAAATGCTCATTGAATGAATATTTCTTCTCTTTCACTTTTCTTTTTTCTCGCCAAGGTCTATAGGACTTCGAAGTCGGCTTTCATTAGTTTAGACAGATGCTAAAATTTAAGTATGACCTCCCCCGGGTATACTTGTGCTTTCTGGTACACAATGTCAGAGAGAAACTTTTCTAAGATTTGAAGGAATAAACGTCTAATAGTGGAATTTCAAGATTATCAATAGTCCAGGAAGGGAGTCATTCCTGATCCTCAGATTAGACTGCAGAGGGGGCTCCTGCCTCACCAAACTAGCTCTGAATAAGGACTCTGTGTGTGTGTGTGTGTGTGTGTGTGTGTGTACACGCACGCCTGCGTGTGAATGAAAATGTGTACGTGTGTGTGCATGGGTAAGTCAGCACCAGGACGAGGGTGAAGCATATGTGATGCCCAAGGAGCATCTTTAAGGAGGCGCTCATTCTCAGGTGCTGACCCTGCACTTGCACGACCCCAGGAGTGAATGCCACCTTAAACATTGTGCCTGGAGGTGCCTCACAAGCCTCACCCTAGTCCCAGCCTTGGGATATTCATACCTGTGTAGGGATGGGGCATTGTTTAAAATGAAGTTTACAAGGAAGAGCAAATAACCTTGTCCTAAAGAGCCTTCCAAACCAAGGATAGATTTCCTTAAATTTGGGGGAATCAAATGTTAATGTCCATCAGAATCATCTGGGGAGAGCTGGTTAAACTTCTAGATTCCCAGGACTTACCCCTAAGCTTCAGGGCTGGGGATGTGGAATCTGCCTGTGTAATATGCATGCTCACTCCCCATTTCAGGTAACTCCGATGTGGGTTATCCAGGACCACCCAATGAGAAACTCATAATTAGGGTGACCATCCAATCCAGGTCACTTTTGAGAGTGAAAGGAGTTTGTGATCCTTTAAATCAGAGGGTGGCAAGTTATGCCTGTTTTTGTAAATAAAATTTCATTGGAATGCAGCCACACCCATCTGTTTGTGTATTCTCTATGGCTGCTTTTAAACTGTAATGGCAGAGTTGATTAGTTGCAAGAGACAGCATAGCCTGCAAAGCAAAACAGCTTTACTATCTGGTCCTTTACAGAAACAGTTTGCCAACCCCTTGATTGGATTATTGTTCCGCCAAAATTTACCCCCCCTTCTTCCTCCTCTGGGCACAGTGTTCTTCATGTCATTGATGTTGGTGTAGCCATGTCTCTTACCTTGGGTGATGAGATGTTAGGGGACATGCCATGGGCTTGCCTTGTGGGGCTGGCTCTCTTATTAGCCTCTCATTTCAATGAGAAGAGCATGTCCTGGCTAGCTTGCTTGCCCAAGGAGAGTGAAAGACATGGGGAGCAGATGCAGACCTCACTCACCTAGCAGACCCCACCCAAGATCAACAAAGCCCAGTCTATCCACAGACGTAGGAGCGAGCATAACTGGTTGCCATTTTAAGCCACTGAATTTCGGTTTGTCAAGCAGCATTATTATGGTAATAACTGATCGATACAGAGGCACTATTAATTACTCCACGTTTACAGGCACAATCTGGGTATGGTTACCTTAACCATTATAGTTGAATCATCCTCCTTTCATTTAGAAGGAAGCTGAGGCCCAGTGGGGTTAAGACTTGACCAAGTAAATTTTGGACCATGCCTGGATCGCTCATTGCACTGCAACATTCAAAATCAGACTGTAGATACATAGCTGAGCAGCCTCTAAAGAGAGATACTTAGTGGTCCTTGGGATAAACTGGAGTGAACTCAGGGGGAGGTGGGGGTAGGTTGGGGCTTTGCCCTGACTGCTGCTGATGGCAGGCTAGGGGCCTGCCTCAGACGGACATCTCTTGAGACGAATGCCCACCCTTCCCCCTGAACAAATAAATAGCAAGAAAAATCAACCAAACGGAAGTAGCAGCAAGGATAATTACTTAGTAGTCGCAATTTTGATTCAAATGCAATGTTGCTTAGCAGAGGAAAATGGGCTATGAATAAACAGAGATCAATTCATGCCACCCTCAAGTGGCAGGTGGCATTAGCAGAAGATGGCTTTAAATCCTTCTGAGAGCCTCAACGACTCCAGTCCCATGCACAGCAGGACAAGCGACCTCCCCTGGGGGTTCCCTGGGCAGCAGTTAGCAAGGTGGAAGGGAACACCTATGAAATCCTTACGCTGGTGGTAGGGATTTAGACTGCAAACTGGCTTTTTGTGGAGAGGCACGTGCATGTGTGAGTGTGTAATGTGTGTGTGTGTTTGTGGACACTTCTGTGCAAGTCTATGTGTGTGTTTGTGTTTTGTAAGTGTGTGGTTCTTGTGTGTTTGCTTATGCGTGTCTGTGTGTGTTCACATGTACACACATGTTTGTTGTATGACTGTGTGTGTGCGCACATTCCCTGTTATCTCACATTGTTAGGGTCTCTCTGCTTGCCTGCTGCCCTTCCCATCGCCTGACCAGTCCTGGGGCAATCAGATGACCATCCCACTCTCCACTGACTACTTAATCCCTCATTAGGGCCGTAAGTGATCATTAACTCTCAAGTCAGCCTTTCTACCCAGGAAAGTCACAGCTCTGAATTGGGAGCTTGCAGGACAGGGAGAAGGTTCTCCCTGATGCAGCTCCAACTAATCATCTCTGCTGATCTGAGGGAGGGCAGAGTTTCTGGGCAAAGCTCCCCTTCCTGCACCTCCTATCAATTCCAGACTGAGTCTGCCTCGATGACTTACATGTTATTCTGTCATCCCGTTCTTGGGGACCAGCACAGAGCTGGGTGGGCTGGACAGGATGACACTCTGGAGAAAGATTGGATGGGCCTGAGATGCTACTCAGAAACACCAGAAGTTCATATATGAACAGGGACATATGCAAATTATAGCCAAATAGGTGAGCTGAGGTCAGCATCCAAAAGTAGCTTCCAGCAGCAGGTCTGAGGGGTAAGAGGGAGGCTAAGACTGGCCATGGGCAAGGAGTGAGCAATCCCAATCAGGGCAGGAAAGAGGGCAAGGCACGTAAAACAAAAGACTGTGAACAAGTCAGAGGGACCAGAGCTCTGATGAGTCCAGTCAAATGACCCAGAACGAGGAGGGCCTGCTAACATGTTCAGAGTTGACCAGGATGACCATAAAGGCCCCCTCCTCCAGGAAGCCTTCCCTAACAAAGCCCACTTACTCTTCAACCACTCATTGAACCCCTACTCCCCTGCTCCTAATCCTCTCCAACCCACTTCTATGATCCTTTTGTTTGTTTGTTTATTTGCGGTACGCGGGCCTCTCACTGTTGGGGCCTCTCCCGTTGCAGAGCCCAGGCTCTGGACGTGCAGGCTCAGCGGCCATGGCTCACGGGCCCAGCCGCTCCGCGGCATGTGGGATCTTCCCGGACCGGGGCACGAACCCGCGTCCCCTGCATCGGCAGGCGGACTCTCAACCACTGCGCCACCAGGGAAGCCCTATGATTCTTAATAGATTCCACCGGCTACTCCAAGAATTTGTTCAACTTCCCTGGACATTTTATCAAATCCAAACATTAGGTTCCTGTGGTCCAAGCTGTTCCCTTGATTCTTGTCATTGACTGCCTCACCACATGACTGATGTGTGCATGTGTCCAAATCTCATCTCTCCAGGCAGACTGGAAGCTCCTCTGACACAGGACAGTGTCTGCTGAGTCTTAGCCTTCCTACCGTACTGTGTGATCATATGTACTCAAGCCATCTCTTCTGACAGGTGGTTTGACGTGGCTGTCAGTATCTTAAAGCTCATTGTACCTGAGAGACATTGAGCCTTAGGGGTATTTTCTGCCTCTGCATTCTCCAGTCTCAAAATTCTGTGCCCACCTCCACCCAGGGCCCACAGGCTCAGACCCGCCTAGTTCCTGAACCGACGCAGGCCCCTCTCATTACCATCAGCTCCGCTATCCCCAGATGTGCTCATACCGATGTGATCAGACATATTCTCCGTGTAAAAGTCATGGATGTGAAACAGAGCAGGACCCTATGTTCCTTTACCCACATGTCCTCCGCCTGCCTTTTGGCTGTACAAACCTTAGCCAAAGAGTAAGTTTAAACAGAGAAGTGAGAAAATGCAGAAGCAAAGGAAAGCAGTCAAACAGGACCAAATATTAATAGTTTAGTCATTAAGCAAAGTCCAGGGCCTTTAGTTCCCCTCAAGGGCTATAGATAATATTCTGAGCCGTATCCTGTGAGCTGCTTTGTAGATACTGAAACCTTCACCAGGTGGAAGAGGTTAACTACATGATGACCAGGCTGTAGCCATGACATCAGCTGCCACAATTCCAAAAACCGACCTCGAAGAAATGGGAACGAACTGACCCTGGAACTGAAGATTAACTGTACTTAAAACAATCAAGATGAAGCTGATCAGACCACCGCTTGACCAATTTCAAGATGACCGGCAGAGCTGACTGTGTTGTTGCTGCATATAGCCCCCTCCCTTCACCTATACACCCCTTTAAAAACTCTTGCCCACTGATTGTCGGGGGGAGTCAGCCTTTGGACAACTGCCCTCTCCCCTCATTGCTGGCCTCCGAAATAAAGCAAACTTTCCTTTCCACCAAACTTGCCTCTTGAGTATTGGTTTTTGAGCTGCTAGCAGCCAGATCTGACTTTCAGTAACAGATGGACCCCTACAGAGTCCCCTGAAGAGTCACTGTGCCTTTGCCCTCACTTTCCTGCCTATATCTGGACTGCTCTTTACTCCTCTGTTTTGCAAATGTTCATCATTCTTCAAGACTTGGATTCGCCATCACCTCCTCTGTGAAGCCTTCCCTGATTTCTCCAGGCTGGGCCTTGTCCTCCAGCCTCTGTCTTCCATGGGACCTTATTCATGCGTCATGATAAGCACTTAGCATGCTGTGGGGCCAAAATCGGCTTAGATGTCCAACTTCCCCACCAGACAATTAGTTCTTCTAGGGCAGGGCCATGTCTCAGTCATCTTTGTAGCTTCCTTATCCCCTATCTTCCAGCACCACATACATATGGATTCTCAGTAAAAGTCAGTAAAACTCCCTGGACCAGTTTCTGGAGAAGGAGGAAGGCCCCTGAAGCAGGTGGAGCAAGGTGGACAGAGGATTAGATGCCAGAAGGGATGTCCAGTGTCAGACAATGTGGACTATACCTGCAGTAGCACCAGGCAATGCAGGCCAGCAGCTGGCACTCACTGTTAATCTGGCATGAAGGTGGCACCAGGAGAGTCTGGAGCAGATAACAGATTCCTGGGACCTAACTGTTGGAGGCATCTGCTAGTGGGAAAGAGCCTGGTCAGAAGAACTGGATTAGAATCCTGATCTGACCACTTACCACTGCATGACCCTGAGCCAAGGGTTTAATACCTGGGGGCCTCAGTTTCTTTTCTACTGGGGATAGGAATCCCTGTCTCACAGGGTTGGGATGAGGGTTAAATGAAATAGTATGTCCAAACAGAAGTCATAGGGCTTCCTTGACTGTATTGGGTCTGTGCAGTCTCCCCTCCCACCTAACCCTGTTCACACATTTCTTATGTCATTAATCTACTACCTCCAGGAATTTATTTACTCATGTCTATTTGGTGAGTACACTGGACACTCTCTGAGGACAGAGACCAGGTCTCAGCTCTGTATTCTTGGTCACTGCACATATGGGTGCCAACGTACACTTGAATGAATGAATGAATGAATAAATGAATATAAATTGTTAGTTGGGGAAGTCACGCCACTATACATGTAGCAAAACTTCATTTCTTTTGGGCTGAGGATAGCAGCTTGAATTAGCAAATCACAGGATGATTCTAAAGCGAAAGAAAAGTTTAAATAAAAGAACTTTCCAATTTATAAACCACCAGAACTCCTGACTACCAAAGTGTTTCCAGATAGAGGTCTTGCCAGGGAGGCTGTCGTGTATAGATAAGGCTCATTTGTAATTACTAAGTGTCCACTTGCATTCCAATGAAGTAAGGTGTTCAAGTTCTTAAAAACAATTTATTCTCTGGAGAAGCCTAAACATTACCCTTGTAATCTTGGAGATTAGCAAGGTTTTTTCTTGGTAACATTTTTTGTGCATTCCTTCAACAAATATTTATTGAACTCTTATCCTGTGCCAGGTAGCATTCTAGGCACTGAGAACACAGCAGTGAATAAGGCAAGTGCCCTGTTCTTACATATATTATGACAGTGAGGGGAGATGGTCAATAAGTAAACAAATAAAAAAAAATAGGAATGGTGGAGCAGAGATTGAAAACAGGGTGGTGTGCTCATGAGCTGTTGGGTGGTTAGGTCAGGGGGAGAGGCAATTCCAAACAGAAAGAAGAGCTGGTACAAAGGCACTGAACTCAGAGAAGTGGATTAAAGCTGGAAATACAGATCTGGAAGTTATTTGCACATGGATTGCCAAGGGAAAGGAGTGTAGAAAGAGGCCCCAGACAGAGCCTGGAGACACTCCAATATTTAGAGCTTCAGCAAAGGAGGAGGAGCTTGTAAAGAAGACAGAGGGGGTGGCCCTGACAGTGGGAGTAAAACCTGAACTCACCAAAGCCAAGAGAAGAACAGGCTCCAGGAGGGAGGGAGGGAGGGATAGAGTTGGCTTCAGCAGCGTGAGGACAGATAAGCGACTGTGGGTGGGGCCACTGTGCCAGTGGCCTTGGCAGGAGGTCTGATTAGTGTCTGTGCGGCAGTGGGGCTGCACGTGTGACTACAGTGGGTTAAGAAAACAATGTGAGGTGGCACCGTGGGCAGCTCTAGACACCCTGTTCAAAGGACGTTTTGCTGTGAAGGGGGACAGAAAAGTGGAGCAGTGGGTAAAGGGTAAAGGGCCAAATGGGATGTGTGTGCTGCAGGCAGAAGACTTGGGAACAGGTTTGTATATGGAGGGAAGTGATGCTAGAGGAAGGGAGAAATGGTTGGCGCAAGGGAGGTGGAGGTGAATTGCAGATGCAAGCGGATGGGGGGGGAGACGTGAATGGGATCCAGAGCACAGAAGGAGGGGTGGCCTTCGAAAGGGGCGGGGACACCTCATCCATAGAAACAAGAGGAGAAACAGAGAAGCTGGGTTCAGAGGAGCGTCTTTTCAGTATGGAAATCTGAGAGAGTGTCTATCTAGTGGATTCTAATGGCTTTCAAGCATGAGATAAGGATCGTGGCTATTGTGTGTGAGTGTGTGCATGAGTATTTGGGGGGGGGGGAAAGCATGTAGGAGTTTTGAGTAGAGGGTAGAAGGTGTGAAACAGTCATTTAGAAGAATAGGCAAGGGAACTTACTGGGAGAGTGTGGTAGGATTGCCAGGCAGCACTGAGTACCAGTTTGAGATTTCTGGATAAGAACTGAAAGTTGGCCCAGTTAAACCATGAACATGTGTTTTGCACTGGCAACTTGGAGCAGGTGGAGAGTCAGATTCAATCATGCTCAGGACTTGCCCTGCGAGGTAAGAAGAGGCAGAGGTGGCAAAGGAATGAAACAAAAATAAACAAATGGGACCTAATGAAACTTAAAAGCTTTTGCACAGCAAAGGAAACCATAAAGAAGACCAAAAGACAACCCTCAGAATGAGAGAAAATATTTGCAAATGAAGCAACTGACAAAAGATTAATCTCCACAATTTACAAGCAGCACATGCAGCTCAATAACAAAAAAACAAACAACCCAATCCAAAAATGGGCAGAAGACCTAAATAGACATTTCTCCAAAGAAGATATACAGATTTCCAACAAACACATGAAAGAATGCTCAACATCATTAATCATTAGAGAAATGCAAATCAAAACTACAATGAGATATCACCTCACACCGGTCAGAATGGCCATCATCAAAAAATCTAGAAACAATAAATGCTGGAGAGGGTGTGGAGAAAAGGGAACACTCTTGCACTGCTGGTGGGAATGTGAATTGGTACAGCCACTATGGAGGTCCCTTAAAAAACTACAAATAGAACTACCATACGACCCAGCAATCCCACTTCTGGGCATATACCCTGAGAAAACCATAGTTCAGCAAGAGTCACGTACCACAATGTTCATTGCAGCACTATTTACAATAGCCAGGACATGGAAGCAACCTAAGTGTCCATCGACAGATGAATGGATAAAGAAGATGTGGCACATATATACAATGGAATATTACTCGGCCATAAAAAGAAACGAAATTGAGTTATTTGTAGTGAGGTGGATGGACCTAGAGTCTGTCATACAGAGTGAAGTAAGTCAGAAAGAGAAAGACAAATACCGGATGCTAACACATATATATGGAATCTAAGGGAAATAAAAGGTCATGAAGGACCTAGGGGTAAGAGGAGAATAAAGACAAAGACCTACTAGAGCATGGACTTGAGGACACGGGGAGGGGGAAGGGTAAGCTGGGACGAAGTGAGAGAGTGGCATGGACATATATGCACTACCAAACGTAAAATAGACAGCTAGTGGGAAGCAGCCGCATAGCACAGGGAGATCAGCTCGGTGCTTTGTGACCACCTAGAGGGGTGGGATAGGGAGGGTGGGAGGGAGATGCAAGAGGGAAGAGATATGGGGACATATGTTTATGTATAACTGACTCACTCTGTTATAAAGCAGAAACTAACACACCGTTGTAAAGCAATTATACTCCAATAAAGATGTAAAAAAAAAAAAGAAAGGCATTTGGTAGAGAGTGATTATAATGACAAAGTATGAGGTGAAAGAAAGACCGGGAGGGTTTTGAGGACCTGTGAGATGATTGGGGGTGAGGAGTGGTGGGGGTCATCCATCTAGAAGCCTCGATGAGGTCACAGAATTGCTGGAGCCTGAGCGCTGGTGTGGCTGAGCTGGGAGGATAAGTAGTTGTCATTAGAGGGAATACTTAAAGCTAAGGTTTCTCAAAGGTGCTATGGTTGTTGGCGACGATAAGGTCAAGGTTACGACCGTGGAGCTGGGTAGCTGAGGCAGCGTGGGTGAAAAACGGGTTATTGGAAGAAATGAGGACAAGAAACTTAAGAGGCCAAGGTGCTGGATGACCCATCCATGTGGATTCTGAACTGAACTCACTGTGTTTGGTGATAGAAGTGTTAGGGAGGATACAGAGATAGGTGAGTGGGGTTTGACTGAGCTGTGGGCAACGGGGAGGTCAGGATGGTGGCAAAGGCTGTGCTGACCTCCAAGGAACTGTGTGTGTGTGTGTGTGTGTGTGTGTGTGTGTGTGTAAGTGAGGAACATACATGATTAGGAGGCAGCACTTGGGGTTAAGGAAGAGGAGAGCTACTGCACTTTCAGACCTTAAATGTAGGTCGAGGTGCAGGTGAAAGTATTGAAATGGACAAGATTAGGACAAGAAGGTGAAGAGGATATTCAGAGAAGGTTTGTAGTTGTCAGGATGTCTCCTGTCCATAGACTGTGAGTTTCAGGGGCCACAACACAAGGATGGGGAGGGCTAGGAAATCGAGTGAGATTAGGGTCTGTGCAGAGCAGGGAGGGGATGAGGTCCTGTGATGACGGATGATGAGGTCGTATAGGGGGCTTGGGCTTTTAATGGGGACCAAGCTGAATAGGGGGTGGGCCTGATGGGATCATCCTGATGGTGTCTTGAGAGAAGGTGGGTTCAAGCTGGACCCGCTTGCCCTGAGGTTGCCTGGTGATGGTCAAGGGTTTGGGCGGTGCCTCGTGCAAGACTGAACTAGATCTAGAGCAGGGATGTCGTGTGTTCCTGGGCCAGACAATTGAGGTCAACAAGAGAAGCCGGCTGGGCCAGAACTGGGGGACCCACATCAGTGCTTCTCAGTCTCCCATATGCAAACAAAACACCTGGTGATACTGTTAAAATGCAGATTCTGGGACTTCCCTGGTACAATGGTTAGGACTCTGCACTTCCACTGTAGGCAGGGGGCAAGGGTTCAATCCCTGGTCAGAGAACTAAATCCCACATGGTGCTTGGCACGGCCAAAAAAAAAAAGAAAAAAGAAAAGCAGACTCTGATTGAGGAGGTCTGGGGCGCGGCCTGAGGTTCTGCATTTCTAACAAGCTCCCAGGTGATGTTCATGCTTCTGGTCCACGGACCACACTTTGAGTAGTGAGGATGGGGGCGGGGGGTCCATGGTCTGCTAAAGGGAGCAGCTGCTTCTCATCTGTATTTACTGTTGTCCTCTAAGAATGATGGCTCACTATTGTCGTCTCTTCTCATTTTTAAAAAGAAGCCATAAATAGGGATTTTTATGTAAAATCATTAAAAATATTGGTAAATAACTTAAAAAAATTTGTAAAACACTGGGTGGGGGGCAAACAAAACACGTGTGTGGGTTGAATTCCACTTAAGGCACATGGATGTGTGATTTCTGATGGAGAGGAATTGGGACGGGCGGGGGTGAGGGTGGGTCTAAGGGACCACTGACCCGGGCGTCAACTTTTCCGAGTCACAGAATTGCCTCTGCCTCTGGCACTTGAGGTTACCATTTATATGACATCTGAAAGTTAAAAAAACAGTTTTCCAGGCAACTGGGCTGCCATTTGCCCCTGCCAGGCTGCATTCACTCTCACCTCTACAAAAAAGTTGCCCTTTCTGCTTCCCTGATATAGAACGCCCTCCACCTGCCCTGCCCCCCCACCTCCCAATCTATCCCACTGGCTTTCAAAGTGGCTTAGGTGGTGGAGCGCCTAGAAATCTCAGTTTTCTTTGTGAAACGCCAAGAAATATTGACATATTTAATTCTATCATTTGGACCAAGAACGATTTTTCTAGCAGGATATATGGCCATAGTATATGTACACAGATCTCTGCAACTCAAAAGAAGAATAATCACACATAAAATATTTTGAATAAGACACATTCCTGGTTTCCCATTAGCATTTATTTCCACTTGTTCATTCTGTGTGTCACCTACAGCCCTCGCTAGCAGGCAAGCAGGCACCCAAAGTTTAAGAAGAGTTTATTTTTTTAAAAAACCCGTAACATAGAGAAAATTCTATCCATTAAGCTAATGTGTTCTGGGAATTGGAACTTCTATTATTCTATTTTAGTGGTGAAAACCTACCATTGAGCTTGTGGAATGCTAGTATTCCAAGTAGGAGGGGGCCGGAAATTTGCCCAAATCCCATCCATTCTTCAAAGTCTAGGTGAAGACCCACCTTCTCGACAGTCTTCTTGGGTTCTGCCCGCTTCTCTTTGTCACCCTCATCGCTGAGGTGCTATGTCCAAAACATACATTGAATTCCTAGTTATATACCATCTTAAATGAGTGTCTTGTGTAGCTGTCCTGCTGCCCGGCCATAAGCTCGTGCAGGCTGGGACTGCGTCTTGCACCTCTGCTGAGCCAGCAAAGAGCAGCCTCACGAAATCCTTAATTGCTAACTTCTCTCTGCATCTCAGGACCTCAGCAACTCCTAACCTCCCATGAGCCACAGAAATGCTACGAATCTGATGATGCTGTATGGCTAGCTTCTCTCTGCGAAAAACAATGCCCATCCACGTGAGATTTTACCACAATATCGGGGGATTCTTCAAACTCCCTAAATCTCCCTTGTTGATCGTACTATAAGGATTCTACTTCCCTGGTAGTGTTGAAACTGCACATAGCTTTGGTGTTAGAAAGCTCTAGGTTCAAATCTGGGTCCCATTGCTTATTAACCATAGGACTTGACGAGGCCCTTGAATTATTTAAGCCTCAATATCTGTATCAGGAAAATGAGATTAATACTAAGACCCCTATCATAGAGCTAGCACGCGGGGCTCAATTAATTTTTTGTCCCCCTCGTCCCCTCTCCTCTCTGCCTGCACGCCCCTCCCCATTTCCAAGGGCTCACTGGCTATTGGAGACTGGCTGGGTGTTTGGACAACATGACCTGTGCCACTGAAAATGTTCCAATGCCATCTCTACCCAGGCTGCCATACTAAGCCATTCAGCCAACGTTAATTCCCAGGTCGAGATGCTTCCGCACAGGTCTAATGATTTCCCATCCTCTCCTCATCAGTCTTGTCCCCGTTTACATGGCCTCCCAAGGTACAGAGCTCACTTTCCTCCGTGGGATCCTCCCTGCAACTAAATGCCTGCCTCTTAGTAGTGTTCTCGCACGCGCTGAAGACTCATTGCCCCCACCTCCAAGCTGTTCTCGTGATTACAAAATGTTTGATTGTGGAGCTCATCGAAATGCATTCATGATGCAACTGTATTTCTCGAAGTAAATTTCCACAGGAAATCAATGTCTTGGGAGTGCTGGTACCCGGGGTTTATGATCGTTGGGCATTTTGGAGACTTTCTGGAGGATTTCTTTATCCTTGCGCCCAGAGCAGGGTGGGAGGGGACCCTAGGGGTGGCATGGGGTGCTGGGGTGGATGATGAGTCAGGAGATGGAACACCTGGGGTCTGGACCTGCAGTTCACACAGGTGACCGTGTGACCAGGAGCCGGTGTGCTGACAGGTGGTTCTTAAAACCATCTTCTTCCTCTAGCAGTGTCTTTCCGATGCCTCCCCCTCAGTCTCCTGTATCGTCCTCTCCTCTAGGCTTTTTCTTGTGCCCTCATCTCTTCTCTTTCCACCCCCCGGGTTAGCTCCTCCACTCTCATGGCTCCCACGGCCACCCCTCCGAGAATGGCCCCTTAATCTCTACCTGCAGCTGAAACTCTCAGCTTTATCCATCTGAATCTCTAACCTGACCTCCACGTGGACATCTCGCAGGTTCCTCAAACTAGGGATGCTCAGAACTGAAGGCACGATCTCCCACGCAACCCACTGTCTCCTAGGTTGCCCATCACAGTTACTAGTCTCCATCCTCTCCTCGGGACCAAAAAGCCAGAAATCCTGGAAACGTCAAATCAGCCCCCTCTATCGCTGTCTATCCAACCCGTGCTGGACCGGGGCACGAGATGCCATGGTATCTGCCCACTGTGCTCCATGGGCATCGCCCTTCTTACTGCTTGCCTGGACCCTTGCAGTGCACTCTAATCGACTCTGCCCACTGCGGCTAGCTTTCCCCAGCTCCCACTCACCAGTAGTAAAACCTTGGATGATTAATGAGACTCTCCCTGCTTCTGTAAAATGAGAAGCTTTAGAGAAGATGATCTTACTAAGGCCCTGTCAGTCTTAGTTCGATTATTGTCTTCCATTTGCTCAAAACCCTGCAACAGAGCCTTGCCTCTGGGTACTTTTCTCTTCTCCAAATCACCCTCCCAACGATTTCCAGAGGGAACTTTCCCACTACCGGAGGACGTCCTGTGATGCCCTCCAGGCCCGATTCCCGCAGGGCTGCCCTTTCTGGCCTCAGCACCTCCCCACGTGCTTCCAGTTCAAGGTACACCTCAACGTTCAGCGCGTGCTCACACTCCCCAGGTGTTCTCACGCTTCCATGCCGCCTCCTTTCTCTTCCAGCTGTTGAAATTTCTCTCCCTGATGCTCTCTCGCCTCCTTCTCTCCTCTCCTGAACCTTATCTTTTCGTTCCTGGGGTCTGTCTGGTGAGCTCAGCCTTGTTACTCAAGGTCCGCCTCAAGCCTAGCTCTTTGCCCTAGAGGTGCACCAACGGCATTCACACATCTTCCCCCATTTACACATCTGCCTCCCCACTTACACATGTGCCTTCCATTTACACATCTGCCTCCCCACTGGATTCTGAACTCCCTAGAGGCCCAAATATTGCATTCCCACAGCCTAGTAGGACGATGGCAAACAAAACACTGATTTGATAATTGTATTGTGATTGAATGGCTCTGCAAGTCCATGAAATAACATCCAATCTCCTTATTTTGGCATTTAAGACTCTTTCCATTCCAGACTCATGTACTGTTGGCTGTTTGCCTTAAAGCAACTTAAGTCAGCCGTGCCATTCACCCTTTCATCATCATCCCCTAAACACACCCATCACCACAGTGGGACCTTCTGCTCCCCAACCTCTACACCCTCTCCTGTCTATACCGTATCTGTTGTTCGTGGCCCAGTGAGATGTGACATTCTTCCTTTTCATTATTCCTAAGCCAGGAGTGACCTCCCCTTCCCAGGAGTTCCACGTTTATGGTTCTTAGTATTTGGGGACTTGTAATAAAGTGATGAGGTCAATTTAATTCGTCTGTTAATTACTTGCTCTCCAGGACACTCTGAGCATGTCCAGGGTCTCCATCAAAGTTACACTTACAGTGCACACCAAGGATGTGTTCAAGACCCTCCCAGTGAGTGTCCATGAGCATCTTTAAATTCATTCATCTCCATACCTCCATGCCCACATCAGTTCCCTAGTGGAGACCACCCCATCTCTTCCCTGGACCATGGCAATAGCCTCTTAACTGGTATTCTTTTTTTTTTTTTTAATTTATTTACTTATTTATTTTTGGCTGCATTGGGTCTTCGTTTCTGTGCGAGGGCTTCCTCTAGTTGCGGCGAGCGGGGGCCACTCTTCATCGCGGTGCGCAGGCCTCTCACTATCTCGGCCTCTCTTGTTGTGGAGCACAGGCTCCAGATGCGCAGGCTCAGGAGCTGTGGCTCACGGGCCCAGTTGCTCCGCGGCATGTGGGATCTTCCCGGACTGGGGCACGACCCCGTGTCCCCGGCATCGGCAGGCGGACTCTCAACCACTGCGCCACCAGGGAAGCCCCATAAATTCATTTTTATTGCATCTTTAGGACATCCCTATGAGGCAAGGATCATCCTTCCACTTTTCAGAAAAGAAAAGGCTCAAGAAAATTTAGCAGCTCAAGAAAATTTGTCCAGCTGGTCAGCAGCCAGGCCAGACTTCAGATACTTGGTCCAGGTCTTTCCCTTTCCTGTATCACCTCTAGATTCCGAGGTTGTGGAGGAGGAAAGGCACCCATGCTGGGCAGATATGGGGACCAGAAACGCCAGGGCATCCCTGATGATGTGGCCATGGTCTGCATTCCTAGGCTCCTGGCTGGTCTCCACCGTAATTAGGATCTGCTGAGTGCTGCTCAGCTGGGGTGGGAGGGCAGCTCAAAAGGCCACCTCTGCAGACAGTGCTTTTGGCTACAGAGTGCGCTTACCTCTTGTATTAACAGTATTCAAACCCGTTGCTCTCAGAGCCAGCACATGGCCGCACAATTTGGAAGAAGCGCCACATGCATGAAGGCCTCATTATGTAATTAGGTTTTTGGGAAATGAGCTATTCTTCAGCCACTGCAATCAGAGGGCTTGATGCAGCCCGGGATCCGAGGGGATACCTGCGGTGTGTCCTTGTGGCTCGTTGTTGCTGTTGCATGACGCTTGTCACAGAGCAAGAGTCTCCAGGGGGTCTCAGCCTCTGAGACAAGGAAAGAGGGCTTTCTTTTCCTTTACCTTCCAGGAGGGAACAGTGTGGGGTTAAGGGGAGTCTGGAGCAGTGATTGTAAATCTGAGGGTGCATCAGGATCGCTGGGAGGGCTCGTTAAGACACGGACTGCAGGAAGAAGGGAGGGAGGGAGGGAGGGAGGGAGGAAGGAAGGAAGGAAGGAAGAAAGGAGGGAAGGAAGGAAAGAAAGAAAGAAGATAAAATAAAATAAAATAAAGTAAGATAAAATAAAATAATTAAAATAAAAAATAATTATTAAGAAAAAAATTTTTTTAAAGAAACAAAACAAAAGAAAACAAAAAAACAGACGGATAGAACCCTAGGACAAATGGTGGAAGCAAAGCTATACACCCCCAGGGTTTCATTGGTTTGGGGTGGGGCCTGAGAACTTGCATTTCTAACAAGTTCCCAGGTGATGCTGTTGCTGCTAATCTGGGGACTGCCCTGGGAGAGCCACTGTCTAGAGTGAATGAAGAGAGGCACCCCATCCCCAGCCTCCTTGGGAAGACCCCCTACCAGTCCCCACAATCAGAGCTGGGCTCCTCCCACCCCACATGTGCACAGGGTCACTTGAGCTTCACGCTTTAGTGAGGGAGGGGGGACAGGAGTGGTTATTCTGGTTTTTGAGATTAGGAGGCTGAGGCCCAAGTTCCCATGATTTGGAAATAGCTGACCAGGGTCTGAAACCGAAGTTTTCTGTTGCCCAAGGCTTCAGTTTGCATGGGTAGAACTTCAGCAGTTGGTTATTTCCTTTAGCTCAGGGGAGGGGGCAATACCAACCAGGTATCAAAATCCACGTTCTCTTCTTCCTGGGCCTCCAGCTGGACCACCTCTCCTACCTTCCTTCTAGTCAGCTAAGGCCATTCACCAACTTCTCTCCAGCGAGATGGAGAGTGATGCACACCGCTTCCAGGCCTGCCCCCTGTAAACCTCCCACAGGCTCTGCTTGTAATGTTTATTCTGCCCCCTACTTATGGCTGTCAACTTCCAGGGTGACTTTGGAACTCATGAGAACCCGGGGCCCTGAATATATGTGTAGAGGAGCGTCACCCATGAGTTGAATAACTATCCAGAACTCTATGTAATAAACTTCTATTGTATTAAAAGCCATTAAAGTTTGGGGGTCCATTTGTTTTGGCTGCGTAAACTGCCTTAATTAACATGATTGATTTTCTCATAGTATGATCTTAGGACTGCTTGCACCAGAATCACTGGCTTTCTAAAAATGCAGGTTTCTATCCATCTCGACTAAAATGGATTCCTGGGCTGCAGAGTCTGGCAATCGGAAGTAAGTCAGAAAGAGAAAAACAAATACCGCATGCTAACACATATATATGGAATTAAAAAAAAAAAAAGGTTCTGAAGAACCTAGGCGCAGGACAGGAATAAAGGCACAGACATTGAGAATGGGCTTGAGGACACGGGGAGGGGGAAGGGTAAGCTGGGACGAAGTGAGAGAGTGGCATGGACATATATACACTACCAAATGTCAAATAGATAGCTAGTGGGAAGCAACCACATAGCACAGGGAGATCAGCTCGGTGCTTTGTGACCACCTAGAGGGGTGGGTTAGGAAGGATGGGAGGGAGATGCAAGAGGGAGGGGATATGGGGATATATGTTTCTGTATAGCTGATTCACTTTGTTATACAGCAGAAACTAACATACCATCGTAAAGCAATTATACTCCAATAAAGATGTTAAAAAAGAAAAAAAGTATCCCAGGTAGTTCTTATGCACACTAAACCTTGACAATTGTATTCTAGGTCTGAGGTTGGCAAACTATGTTGCTTTTATACAGCCCGTGAGCTAAGAATGGGGTTTATAGAAGAAGAATAATGGAATAATATTTTGCAATGTGTGAAAAGTTTTATTGGAACACTGCCATGTCCATCTGTTTACATTCTGTCTTTGGCTGCTTTTGTGCTCCAAGGGCAGCTTGAGTAGTTGCAGCAGAGACCATATGGCACACAGGGTCTAAAATATTTATTACCTGGACTTTTACAGGAAAAGTTTGCTGATCCCTTGTTCTAGATCCTAAAACTCTACTTTTTTTTTTTCTGCGGTACGTGGGCCTCTCTCTGTTGTGGCCTCTCCCGTTGCGGAGCACAGGCTCCGGACGCGCAGGCTCAGCGGCCATGGCTCACGGGCCCAGCCGCTCCGCGGCATGTGGGATCTTCCCAGACTGGGGCACGAACCCGTGTCCCCTGCATCGGCAGGCGGACTCCCAACCACTGTGCCACCAGGGAAGCCCCCTAAAACTCTACTTTAGGAGATGAATGGTAACGTGTACCTAGTCATCATGAGCTATGAACTTAGAGTCCCTTGGGGTATGAACAAATGAGAACAAATATTATCATGCACTCATTCATTTATTTATTCTTTCTTTGGGTAAACATTGGTTGGATGCTCTTGAAGTGTTGGGTGTTGAGACCTGAAAGAGAACATGATGGATGAGTTATACATAAGCTTGGCAATTATGTTTTTTTCCATGACAGTGAAGCTCATTATTAAATGAAAGGCTAAATATTAACTAATCTCTAATTACTGTGTAACAATGTTACATGTTATTGCTCAGGGATTTTTGTAGAAGCCATTAACAGAAAAGGTTCATACTTGGAGATAAGTGCACTTACTGAAGATCATTCATTTTACAGGAATAGAAAACAATGAATACTGAACAGGAAGCAACTGCAGTCAGAGTCAGAGAACTCCGTATTTTCTTTTCCAAAACAGAACAATGTGAACCAGTAGGAGAGGCAAAAGTGTCTTGAGGGAAAACACCTAACAGCAGCAGTGGAAGAAGAAAGTCTGGAACGCCTAGAAGCCACATTGGGAAGAGAGATGTGATCAGGGTATGTTTGACTAGCATTGCCCTTGCCACCTGGCAAGCTCAACAGCAAAAGGGGAACAGGTGAGCCAGCCAGAGAGGATTGAATAGAATTCACTCGATGCCAAGGGCAGGGCAGGGAGCAAAGCTAACTCCAATCTGATCCGAACTGAAATTAATGTCTGAGGAGTCTGGGATTGGAGTGTACGTAAGTTGGAAGGGGTTTCTAGGTAGTACCGATTCTTTGTATCAGGTAGGGTTCAGATTTTAGGTCAAGGAGGTACATCCAAGTCGATGAAAAGAGTTCCTGAATCAGGATCCCATTTTAGAAGAAAGTCAGATGAAAACAAAGCATCGGTGTCATACCACCACCACTTACCTAGTCTATTTTTCAAGGCCAAGCCCTAGTTCTGGGGGAGGTAGCTAAAAGTCAAGGGCAGAACCAGGGCAGAAGTTCAGGCAAGCAGTAGAGACCAAGTAGGGAGGCTCAGGGCTCAAGAGAGCCTAGAACTTGACTCTCACCCATGCACCAAACACTGCTCCCCTGCAGTCCTGAGGTATAGCCGCCATCTGACAAAAGTTCTAGCCAAAAAGATGTAAGAGAAATCATTGCAGGAACTTGTAGAAAATCTCCTTAAAGAGAGCTAACTTAAGGGGGTAGGACAACTTTTTGCCTTCCTTTCATTTTTACTGTCTCCCAGAATACAGATGTGATGGGAGGTGAAGCAGCAGCCATCTTGGGCCATGAAGTGACTTCGAGAATAGAAGAACAGTCCTGGATAGTGTTGCTAAAAAATAGGAATCTGGGTCTTTAAAAACCCTGGAGCAACCACACCAGACTTCGGATTGTCTACGTCAACTTCTTTTATGTTAGATAAAAATAACGTTTTATCTTGCTTAAGCCAGTTATTTGGGTTTTCCATCATATGATGCCAAACTTACTCCTAACGGACACTTCCCTCCCACACAGGAGCATTTCCCAACGTGTGGTTTATGTGTCACAGATAGTACACAAGACACTTTTGGAAAGTATGAACTCAGACAAGCATGGGTCTATGATTATGTATTTATTTTAATATATGCTAGAGAAAATGGAGCCCATTTTCTTCTTTCTTCAAATTTCTTCAAATTTGTGATTTCATGGATAAGACTCAGGTTGGTATTTACATTTAAAAAGTAAGTCAATTTAAATTAAATGGCTGAACAAATACTAGAACAACCAGCCTGCAGGAATGGTAACGATCATGTAGGTAGAATTTGAATAACTGAATGTTTGCAAGCAGTGCCATGGGGAATGGTGCTGAAACTGGACCTGTCTCTTTTGGGCAAGACAGCGATCACCTGGCCCACAGCAGATGCTCGATAAGTGTATGTGGAATGAATCACAACATACACCACTGTCTCCCTGAATGAGCTCTGGCTTTTCCCAGCACACCCTTTGCCTCCTGTGTAGCCCACCCTTTCACCCCCCAGATAACAGACCCTAAGCACTTTCCTTGGTCTGCTTTTCCCAATCTTCTAACATGTAATTTCCTTTTTCAAAGCACAAGGAGGTACTCCGCTCTTAGGGCTTTTATTTTTCAGGTTTTACTAAATGGAGATTTTAGCCTCGGCCATTTTACAATTCTGCTTTGATCTCTTTCTTTAACCGGCTCACTGGTTGGGCCCCATTTCGTGTGGTTGAAATAAAAGGAAACTGCCTCCCATATAGAAGATATATTGTTGCTTGTTGCTCTTGTGAATAAATATATTTATCACCTGTGGCCTGACGGAAGCCTAAGCAGAACCTGTCTCCTGGGCAAGGGAGGAAAGAGGAATTCCTTCGCTTTCGACCAACCCAGCTCAGCTCACCGCTCTCGCTATAGACACCTCCCTTAGTCCCCACACTGCCCGAAGCCCAGCAAAAGAACAGCAGCAACGCCCTGGGTGTGCAGACCACCTTAAGGGTTTCAGAGTACTTTCCTATCTCTCACCTGAGTCTGCTTGCCCAAGGACACCTGGGATGCTTGTTTGTCCTCAGCCCCGCAGGCTTAGGAGGGATGGCTATGGTCTCACGCTCACTAGCTGTTGCAAAGATCTGGAAAAGGCTGGGAGGCACGTATAGATAAGGAGGCTTCAGCCTGGAAAGGAGGATAAATGGAATCTGCAAGGAGAGGTACGGACTATCTACACTGAGATGAACCATGGCGTTATGAGAATTGGGCTGAGAGAGCAAATGGGAAGCCTCTATGGGAGGTGGAGCGGTGGATGGTGGTGAGAGAGAGAGAGGAATGGTGTAAAGCACAACACAAAGGTCCTGCGGGGGGAAAGCTGAGATCGCTGAGAACCAGCTGGAGCAGGGCGAGGACAGGGACTTGTACAGGGTGGACCTGACGGTGACCCGTGGGGAAGTCATAAGCAACTAGCTTTCTGCACCTGTAACCTCAGGTCAGTTCCGTTGGCACACAGAGGTGGGAGACATTAACAAGAGCTTCAGAAGTCTGGTTTTCAGTTGTTGGAATCTGTCAGTAGGACCTCTGCTGGTGGTAACTGCCCTGTTTGTAATACTATCCAGCATCGTCTCTGAGCCTCATGGCAACCACTGTGCAAGCGGGTCCAGGATGATGCTCCCATTTTACAGGTGCAGTAACTGAGGTTCAAAGAGTCTCACCCAAGGGTGTACTGTTGATGAGTAGCAGAATCTAGTCCAGATGCCAAGTCTCCAGTCCCCGGATCCGAGGCCCTTTCCATCACCCCAGTGTCCCTGCAATCTGTGACTTGCAAAATAAGGTGTCTGGAACAGTTTCTGGACCATAGAGTGTGCTTGAATGTATATGCCGATAAGCTGATTGAATTGTGACCTTGCTAAAGGGATTATATTCCTTCCCTCCTCACTCCTGGCCCCTCAGCTTTCCTCTGTGTGGCTGGCATCTGCAGAGGGTCTACGTCTATCTGAGTCTTCTCCTTGACCTTCACCTGGCTCTATGGTCTCTCCAATTACTTCTCCTCTTCCTCTTCCAAACAAATCTCATGAAGAGCAGGGGTTGGGGGTTGGCTATAGATCTGTTATGTGTTATATTCCACAGAGTGGAGCTAGTTGAGAGTGGTGAACACTCATCTTTCCTTCCACTCTTTTGTCCCACACATAGGCTGAGCGCCAGGCTCTGTGGAAGATGCACTAGGAAATAGGAACAGCTACTTTGGAGGACAAGCCTAATAGATTCTCAACCTTGTATAGGCTCTGGATGCCTTGGAGAAACTGATGAAGGATCTACCTCTCTCCTCTCAAAATGCACATCTTTCCATGCAATCAAAGTTTTGTGTGAAATGACAAGGATTCTTGAATCCTCCGTAGTCTACCTGTAAATGCTCTAGTGGTCCAGGGACCTGTAGTTAAAGATATTGGTGATGGGAGCTATGGATGAGCAAATAGGCTATGACATGTCATGTGATCAGGTGGAGAGGAAAACAAGGCAGGAGCTGGAAGGGTGTCTAGATGATGCCAGCTGGACACCAGAGGGACAGGGCTATGGGGCAAGCTTGGGGTGATGTGGGAGAATATGGCCTGGAGGAGGAAGGCCAGGGGTCAAATCAGGTCAAGCATGAAACTGAGTATGACCCTGTGGGGCTCCTGGGCATGGAAACCTTTCTGTCCCCCATTTCTTGTTTGTAGGGAATAGACCCCAGCCTCCATGACTTTCCCTGAGTTCCAAAGGGCAGATTTGAACAGTTGCTAATCAGGGAACGGAGGGGTTGCAGAGACAAGGGAGGGGCAGCCAAGAAACAGTAGTGCAGCCTTGGGGCAGGGTCCTGGTTCCACCTCAAGGGACACACATCTTTGAGCTTTTTGCAGAACTAAACTCTCAGTCCCCTCAAATGGAAGATGTTAGCATTCTTCATTCTGGAGAAGATCACAGTTTGATAACATCACGAAGCTCATCAAGGGACCACCTGAGGCCAGATTAAAGGAGCCCTGCACACACCTTGATCCTTATCAGCACCGCC
>NW_006772762.1:730962-733295 GCF_000442215.2 Lipotes vexillifer | reverse complement strand
CCTCCGCCGCCCCAGCCCTTGAACCATTGCTATAAAACTCCTCACCAAATCCTCCCAGGGTGAGACACACAATTTTGAGGGCATTAGCCTGCTGTGTCCTCCTTTGCCTCGCAAAGCAATAATGCTATTCTTTTCTATTTCACCCGAAACCTTGTCTCTGAGATTCAATTCAGCACTGGTGCACACAGGCCGAGTTTTGGGCATCAAGCATAGACCTTGCAGGTAAGAAAGCACTTGATCTTGGGAGTGTAGTTCTTCCCTCTGAAATGGCCATGCTAACACTCCTCTTGGGGTTGTTGGAAGGCTGAAAAGATGAGAGATGGGAGGGCCCTATCCCATGTCTGTCTCCACCGGATCTTTGTGCTCCTCTGGGACAGGAACCTTGCCTGTTATCACTGCATCCCTAGCATCCATTGTGCCTGACACAGAGCAGCCTCCCCTTAAACGCATTTGAATAACAGTCACCAGAGTTGGCACTGTCTGAGTATCTACTGAATAAATTAAGGAAGGTAGGGAGGGAGGTGGTGGAGGGAGGAAGTGGCTTGATATTCTCCCAAGGGGATGACATATCTGTGTCGGAATTGCCTACCTTACCTAAATAGATGTCTTCCTAAAACCGTACCTGTGTGTAAATTGAAGTCTGACAAGAAAAATCCTATTCCCCTAATGACTTTGATAATTTCAGAGATGCTTTCCTTCCATTTCCTCTTGATTTAAAATGGGCAGTTGCCTAACATATTGGTCCCTAAAGCATTTTTCCCTATAAAGGAAGAAATCCTCAGAAAATCAGCTCTTAAGTGCACCAATAATGATGGGGAGGGAAAAAAAAGATCACTGGTAAACCTTTGCATTTCAAGAGACTCTGTCATTTCGCAAGCAGAGATCCTTCAAATATCTCAAGGGACCCACCCATAGAGCCTCAGACAGGGGGAGGGGCAGAAGAGAGCCTGCATCCAGGCTCCTGAATTGTAATGCTCATTTTATAGTTAAGGAAAGCACAGCCTAAAAAGATGAAGTGACCTGCCCAAGGTCACACGCAAGTACATTGTGGAGTCAAAGGCAGTGACCTTTCCATTGGCTGCCATAAATAAGTGCTCAAGGAAAAAATGGGGTAACTTATAACTTACAAAATCCTCCTCTCTGCTCCCCACCCCTTTCCAAGCTGTGCTGTGAGGCAGCGTTTGCAGATGAAGGATGGCAGCAGCTGGACACACTTGGGTCAAAAATCCCAGCCCTGCATTCCAAGCTGTGAGGCCTTTACCACGAACCACCAATGCCCGTGTGTGTCACGCCACCTGCCCCCGCCCTGGGTCTGTCTGATCTCCACTTGTTGATCACTTGGGCCCTGCTCCTGCGGCTGAGTGTTGGGAAATGAGAAGAATCTAGAGAAAAGTTGCCACGGCAACAGGGGAGCAGTGGCTGCTGCTGTGGAGGGTGATCTGTGGCTTTGTACACGTCAGAGTGTTTGCTTCCCATCTGGGCCCTCCAAGCTTCTGGGCACGTGTTGGGGGAATGCAAATGCCACTCTGCCCCTTCTCTCACTCTTTTGGGGCAGCCACATGGGCTTCGGCACCGCCTGACATCAGCCTCCCTTAGCCAGTGGCTGGAGACAGTCTGGGTAGCTGCCTCTTTCTTCGCTGGATAGCAGTTACATCACATCTCAGAGCTGGAAGTAGCTGCAGAGATCTTTTTGTGTAGAACTCTCATTTGACATGTAAGGAAACTGAGGCCCTGAGAAGGACAGTGACTTGTTGAAAAACACACTGTAAACATGAGTGTCTTATTCTGTGTGGGCTGCCCTAACAAAATACCATAGATTGGGTGGCTTAAACAGCTGACATTTGTTCTTACATTTTTGGAGTCTGGGGATTCCAAGATCAAGGTCCCAGCAGATTTGATTCCTGGTGGGGGTCTCTTCCTGCTTGCAGACGCTGTCCTCACATGACCTCTCCTCAGTGCATGGACATGGAGACAGAGTGGGATCTCCTCTGTCTCTTCATATAAGGGCACTAATCCCATCATGAGAACCCCACCCTCATGACCTCATCTAACCCAAATTACCGGCCAAAGGCCCATCTCCAAATACCATAACACTGGGGGCTAGGGCTTCAAAATATGCATTTTGGGGTGGGGGACACAAACATTCAGTCCATAAGAATGGACAGTGGGCTTCCCTGGTGGCGCAGTGGATGGGAGTCCGCCTGCCGATGCGGGGGATGCGGGTTCGTGCCCCGATCCGGGAGGATCCCACATGCCGCGGAGCGGCTGGGCCCGTGGGCCATGGCCGCTGGGCCTGCGGGTCTGGAGCCTGTGCTCCGCAACGGGAGAGGCCC
>NW_006772762.1:710719-730854 GCF_000442215.2 Lipotes vexillifer | reverse complement strand
CAAAAAAAAAAAAAAAAAAAAAAAAAAAAAAAGAATGGACAGTGCTTTTTCTGCATTACCATATTGCTTCTCTGATGCAAGTCAGAAGGGCTATTTAGAGGCCAGTTAACATAACTGAGTGACCTTGGCCAAGTCAATTCTCACTGGGCCTCAGTTTCCCATTCTGATAAAGGAGGGAACGGACTTAATGATTTATGATTCTCTGCTTCGTTTACAGAAATGACATAACCTTTTTGATGACTCAAAAATAGGTCAAGATGAGACTCCCAGACCAAATCCTATGATCCCACTAATTTTTCTTGGTGTCTATATAGAAGTAATGTCAGTTTTCAGAAAACCATCAATGGCTTAGCCATAAAGATTCCCTTGTTATAGTGTCTAAATACCATGACAGCCCTCATACAAGTTATTCTGCCTCCAGCCCAACTCCCCAGTCAAACATCTAGTCTTATCTTCCTAGAACCCACATCTGGCCAGGCCATCCTCCTCCCCTCTGAGCATGGATATGAGGCCCTTCCTCGATGCAGCATCACGCCACCTCCTTTGTCATCACTCCTCTGCTTCCTTGTGACCGTGATGTTTTTTGAACATGCCTGGATATCTCCAACTTCGTACATATGGATCCCTCCACTTTTGTTCACCCCACTTGTCCTAATTCCCACTCATTCTTCAAGATCCAGTGGGGGTATGTCCCTGACACTCTGAGGTCACCTCTGTGCTCTCTCAGCACTTAGAGATTCTCTCTTATAGGAGCTCTTTTCACACTGCATAATTACTGTTTATTATCCTCTTTCTACACTAGGATAGAGACTCCTAGTGTGGGAATGGGGTCTTGTTTTCTATTGACGCCCTCGTGTCTCCTGTGAAACCTGACGCTGAGTAGGTACTCAGCTAGTGTTTGTTCAATGAACGAATAAATCTCACTTTACAAGATTCAATCCATTACGGAGTTCTGGGGCGTTGTCTAAAAAATTTGCAAGTTCAGATCGTGAGCTCTGATACTCACTGTGTTTACCAGCTTGTCAGTTCCTTTTATCAGAGGCCATCCCTGAGATGCTCACTGGTGTGAAAGTCAGAAGACCCTCAAATGAATCTTAATTCCTGTGGAAGTCACTTCTCTTTCTTGGCATTAGCTACAATGAAGGGTTTGGGTATAGTGATCCGTAAAAAGTCTTTTATCTTTAATTTCCCATAATTCCAAGATATCTAATCAGCAGTCAACAGATAGCAAGTATAGTAACACATTAGAATGGGAAGGAGAAAAAATATTCTTGATTTAAGGTTGAACTGTGGCTGAATCTTGGGAACAAGGGCAGTGACATGGTAGGTCTCACCTAGAGGGGGCCCAAACAACTGTCCAGCTGAGCAGGAGGGAGTAGGTAGAGAGACCACAGGTCAGGTTCAGGTTGGTGATCTAAGGCAGGTTGGAGCAGGCAGGTGGGGCCAGAGGTCAAGGTCAATCACCAGGTCGGCAAGGCTGATCCAAGAACAGATACTGTCAGCTTCTTGCTCATCGACTCTCCTGTGATGGTATGGGGGATGTCAAAGGCCAGCAGCTGAGCCCTGATCTCGACTTGAAGAACAACTTCATCATTTACTCATAGAGCTTATCTTAGTGACTGTCAGCTCACTGACTTTACCTGAATGAAATCCCAAGTTTTAAACTAGTTTCATGACTATAATTCTGGAGAAAGACCAAATTTTTCAGTACAGATTTAAGGCTCGTCAACCATCCCCTTCTTTCCAGCCTCATCTCCTTCCCCTTGCATTCCCTCCCCCACATGCTCTCCAGATACTCTAAGTTCTTCTCACTTTCTTGGACGTACCATACTCTCCCATGCCTCACTACCTGTACAATGTGCTCCCCTCCCTTCTCCTTTCATATTCTCATGGCCAACTCTTATTCGTGACTCAAAACTCAGGCATCACCTCCAGGAAGTCTTCTTTGATTCTCCTTCCCTCAAATCTAGATCAGGGAGCCCATCATATGCCCACATAGCTCCCAGTTTTCTCCCTGGTAACACCCATTAAAATGTCTCATTTCACTGCTTTCCCACTGGGAACATGAGTTCCTTGAGGGCAGTGACTCTTACCTGTTTATCTTCAGTGCAATAATGAATGAAAATCTTTTTGAGTGAATAAATGGAGGACAAATTAAAAATGGAATGTAATTTTCAAGGTCCAACTGTAGTATTTCTATCGGCACAGGACAAGAATGCAATTGGGCTGTAAGTCTTTGAGAACCTTGTACACTACATTAATGAATAATAATGAGAAATGTTTGCAATTAGCATACTTTTAGTTAGGTGGGAAATGCTGTGGGGGGCAAATATGTTCACTTTCAGTGTTTCACGGACTAATTATTCGCCGTGCGTACACAATTTAGCCAACATTGTGCATGTCCTGTGTACTGGATGCTATGGGAAATACTAGAACTCAGATGGCCTTAGGGTCTCCACCAGGCCCTTCTGATTTAGCATCTTTGCATGGTAATGGAGTGTGAAAAGAGACCTTTGGCTATTTTGTAGTGAGTCTGTGTGTTCCTTCATGCTGGAGTTTCCTTCGGGGAACTCTACGTATTAGGAGATACATTCTTCAGTTCTGTTGAGCAGCAAGGATGCCAGAGGCTCAAAGGCAGGTGTGAAGGGCATGGTGGGGAAGATGTAAAGAGGGTGAAACTGCATAATAAACAGGATAGACTTTACAAAGTCCCTTGAGGAATATGCTGGCATGAAGAGGACATTTGTTCAAGTGCTGATGGCACTACCCCTCTGGCATTTCACTTCTCCCTTGAGGTTCTCCCACTTTGATCCTTCCACTGCCTCTCTCTGTAAAAGAATCTTATCGAAGCAAAATACAACATGCTCCAGGGCTGAGCTGGGACAAGCTCTCCAGAGAGAGTTAGGGTGGGAGAAGCAACTGTACCTTGGCTGCCCTGAGTTTGCCACCCCTTCAGGGGGTTCAGGCTGATACTTGCTCTCCTTCATGCCTGTCATCAGGGGACCCTGCTCCCCCTTGTCTCTGACTCAGCTGTGAGCAAAATCAGAGCCTTCCTTTGGTTTTTCTCAGCATCACTGACATGGGCTGTTTTCAGGAAGATCTCTACCAAAAACGAAGGGAAATTGACAAAGATGAGACTACTAGCATTGCCAACAACCACCACAAAACAAAACAATAACATAGCTGACATAGAAGAGTGCAGAACTCCCATCCACTACAGCTAGAGCCCCGGGAATTGCTTCATTCTTCTCCAAAGGAATATGCCAAGTACCCCTTCATCTAATCATTGGGTATTCTTTCCTCTAGCCCCATCATTTCAAGGGGACACCCAGTGTCTGTGCTTTTTATGCTCTCACCCAAACTGACCATTGTGGCATAAGGTACCAGAGAGAAGGGACGTTGAACAGGGTGGCTGACTGTACCCTCTGAGATGGCCTCAGAGATGTGTGCCCTATTCCAGATGCTCTTCTCACAATGTGACATGCACTGACTCTCCCCCATCAAGGAGTGACATCTTCTTTGTTCCCTCTGTTTGAACCTGGTGGAGTCTTGTAACTGCCTTGATTAGTAGGACATGGTGGTAGCACATCACAAGGTGTCTAAGCCTAGGTCATAACAAGTGATATGGTTTCCACCCGGTGTCAACATGGACTCTGGGGACCCTGAGCCAGCAGGTAAGAAGTCTGGCTGCCCTAGAGCTGCCATGTTGGAGAGACAACACAAAGAGGCCACATAGAAATGGAAAGAGATGCCCACAAAGCCCTAGCTGCTGCCAGCTGTTCGAGTCTTCCCGGCACCAACCACAGTGAATGAACCTTCAGATGATTCTGAAGCCCTGGAGGCTTCCAGCTGATGGCCCAGACATCAAGGATCAGAGACAAGCCTTTCCTGCTGTGCCCTGTTTGAATTCCCAACCTCCCAGATCCAAAAGCATAATAAAGGGTTGTTTTATGCCCACTAGGTTATGGGGCAATTTGTCACACAGCGTTAGATAATCAGAGCAAATCAGGAGAGCGCTTTTCACAGCCTTGGTCCTAAGCTGCTTGTCCATCACTTCATCACTGTCTACTCTCCACCTTGCAGTTGACCCTTGGCACCTTTCATCTCTTGATTCCTCCCCCATTTAAGCTTTCATCATGCCCCTTTATTTAGATGTTGCTTTTTTTTTTTGCCACCGTCTTTACTTTTCCTCACTGGTGATAGAGCTTCTGCTTGGGCTTCTCCTGATTTCTTCCTCTGCCCTCCATTTCCTCCATCTTAGCTCTAGATCCTCTGCCATGGCACAAAATTTCCACAGGAGGTCTTGGGTACGGAACTGGCTATGAGGCACTGGACAATCTGGGAAGGCAATGCTCTTTCTGGTCATCTTAGCAGCTCAGGTTGCTATAACAAAACATCATAGATTGGGTGGTGGTCTATATAAATAAACAGCATTTATTTCTCACAGTTCTGAAAGTTGTGAAGTCTAAGATCAATATGCTGGCAGATTTGGTTCCTGACGAGAGCTCTCTTCCTGGCTTGCAGACAGCTGCCTTCTTGCTGTCCTCATACGATGGAGAGAGAGTGAGTTCTGGTCTCTTCCTCTTCTTATAAGGACATTAATCCCATCATGGTGGCCCCCCACTCATCACTTTGTCTAAACCTACTACCCCTCCCAAAGGCCCCACCTCCAAACACCTTGGGGGTTAAGGTACATGAATTTTGGGGGGACATAGTCCATAATATTCCACCTCTGACTTCCCCCAATTCACGTCCTTCCCACGTGGAAAATACATTCATTCCATCCCAACAGCCCCCAAAAGTCTTAACTCATTCCTGCCTCGAATCTGAAGTCTAATCTAAATATCACCTAAATGTCCTTTTCGTCCTGAGGTAAAATTCCTCCCCAGCTATGAACGTGTGAAATCTGATAAGTTATGTGCTTCCAAAATACAATGGTGGGCAGGCATAGCATAGACATTCCTGTTCCAAAACGGAGAAATCAGAAAGAATAAAGAGGTGATGGGTCCAAGCAAGTTCGAAACATAGCAAGGCAAATACCATTAGATCTTAAGGCTTGAGAATAACCCCTCTGGCTCAGTGCTCTGCTTTCCAGACCCATTAGGGCTGGGGTCCTGCTTTTCAAACCCACTGGGATGGTGGTCCAACCCCTGTGGCTCTGCCAGGCTGGGACTATACACGAAGACCCGAGGGTGTGGGTTCTTCTCTTAAGGTCCTGGGCAGCCAGTCTGCCCGACTGAAAGCAAGGCAGTGCCCTTTCTCCATCCCCTTCACCCCCATTTGAGACTCAGGAGGCAGCCCTGATGATCTCTGAATGGGCTTTGGGGTCATCCTTCCCTTGTCTTGAAGAATAATACACATTTGCTGCTAAATGGCTCCACGGTCTGGTCCTAAAAGAGTTAAGAAGTCAGATAGTTTTCCTTCATTTCATCTCATTTCTACCCCCTCCAGTCAACCTGGCGGTGCTTCTGCTGGGTGGCTGATTAAGTTCTTGGTTCACATCCATACTAATCTTGTCAAATGGCTGTCTGGCCACATTCTTAGTACTCTCTTCTGCACATGATTTCTCATTTTTTTGCACTATGGGTAGGCTGAGAATTCTCCAAATCTTTAAGTTCCAGTCCTTTTTTGTTTAACAATTCCTCCTTCAATTTGTGTCTCTCTTCTCACATTTTACTATAAACAGTAAGGAGGAACCAAGCCGCTCCTTCAATACTCTGCTTAGAAATCTCCTCGGCTAACTCTCCAGTTTCACAACCCACAAGTTCTACTTTCCACGAAACACTAGAACATGAACGCAATTCAGCCAGGTTCTTTGCTACTCTATGACAAGGATCGCCTTCTCTCCGTGGTCCAATAGCACACTCCTCATTCCTGTCTGAGACTTCACGAGAATGGCCTTGACTGTCCACATTTCTACCAGTATTTCGTTTATGAGTATTTGTGTGTTCTCTAAGAAGGTGGAAGCTTTCTCTCCAGCTCTCTCTCTTCTTTCTGAGCCCTCACCAGAATCACCTTTAAAAGCCCCCTCACAGCAATCTTGGCTTTTTCTTTTGAGAGTGTACCTCAAAACTCTCCTCGCCACTTACCCAGCTCCAAAGCCACTTCAGTGTTTTTAGGTATTTGTTACAACAGCACCCCACTTCTTGGTGCCAATTTCTATCTTAGTCGGCTTGGGTTGCTGTGATAAAATACCATAGGACGCTTGGTTTAAAAAACCAAGACATACACTTCTCACAGTTCTGAGGACTAGAACTGTGGAACAGGATGCCAGCATGATTGGGTTCTGGTGAGTACCCTTCCTGGCTTGCCGACGGCTGCCTCCTCACTGTGTCCTCACGGGGCAGAGAGAGCAGGCTCTGGTCTCCTTTTCTTATAAGGACACACATTCCATCCTAATGACCTCATCTAAACCTAATCCTCCACAAAGGCCCCATCTTCAAGTCCCATCAAAGAAGGGCTTTGACAATATGAATTTTGGGGGTTCTTGCTCACAAACATTCTTTCTGTAACACTGGTGAACCTCATTAGGTAACACTCACCTAGACTTAAACTATCTGGACGCAACCCCACAACCTTTTTATTCTTCAGGGTGGTAGAAAGGGGACCAGAGGGGCAATGATAAAGGCCCTCTGCTTCCCAATGAAAACCACCATCCCTGGTGGTGAATAAAACACTGGAGCAAATGCAAAAGGAACCCAGGCGAACCAAAATATCAAAGGCCAGTAAGTGTTCCAGCCAAAGATCCCGGATGGCTGAGAAGGGTTCCAGGAGGGTCAGCAAGAGTCTGCCACAGGTCCTCCTTTCCCAGGAGTGGGGGACCTGACATAGGGAGGGCCAGGAAGTATTCAAAGCACAGGATGTCTCTGGTACCTGAATCCACTTTGAGAATCAGCTAGATGCTTTGCGAAGATGATGGATGAGCCTGAGTCACTTAATTGGAAAGAATCCAGAGGTAGGAATTAGACAATGCCAAGTCCTCATGCTTCCTTTACTTGCTCTGTGTGACCACAGACGAGTCCCTTTACCTCCTTGAGGCTTCCTTTTTTATAAATGGGAGAAACTCCAGCCTTCTTTGTCTCGTCCTAGGGCTGTTGTGAGTATCAGATGACATAATGCACAGGATGACACTTTAATTGAACACAGCACGTGCTCTGCATGTGCTGGACATGTCACTTGTGTTATGGCACTTATTCCTCATAAAAATCCTGCACTGTAGGGATCATCACCCCATGCTATGGCTGAGGAAACAGAAGGCAGAGGGGCCACACAACTTGCCCAAGATCACACATTTAAAGTAAGAGGTAGAGCTTACATTCCAGCTCAGGTTTTCCCAGCACTGAAGCCAATATTCTTTCCATTAGAGTACAATTACTGCTATTGTTGTCGTTATTGATTTTATGTCTCTTCTGTGATCCATCTTGGGAGCATATTATTATGTACAGGGGACACGGGGGTACTCGGGCATCATGAAAATGTACCTGGCTGTCCACAGATTCCCTCAGTGTCAACCCCATGAGCCACATTCCAATTGAATTAATCAGATTTCTGCAGTGCTATCTCCCAAGAAGGTCTAGATTACTAATACCAAGGTCCTGGTTGTATGCAGGACCAGAAATGATGGCACAATGATGCTGATGAGAACAGGACTATTTCCAGCCCCTGCTGATGGCATAATCAAGGCGAGACAGCACCCCCAGGACATTCACCTTGGAGACGGCTGATGGGAGTCTCAGTCCCTGCAACCTACAGGGGGCAAAAGAGGACGCCCGCCATGCAGGCACATCTGGCCTGGACCACCCTGCTGGACCGAAGTGAGCAGAATTTCAGCATGTTCTCCCACTCACAACACTCCATAATTGCTTTTTCTGCCAAAGAACCAAGCGCTCAGACGGGCAGCCCGGCAGCATTGGCAAAATGAGCCGCTAGGCATGCACGCCACCCTCTGCTTTCCGAAAAATTAGCCTGGAACGTGTGGATCCTGACGACAGAGAGTCCGTGTAAGAGAGGATAGAAATGCCAGCGCAAGGCCTCCATTAAGGACAGCTCTCCTGCCAGATGGAGGCTGGGGAGTGGGGAGCTCTGGTTCCTTAGCAGTCAAAACCACGGCAGGGAAATCTGCGGCAACGTGGATGGACCTAGAGATCATCCTACTAAGCGAAGGAAGTCAGACAGAGAAAGACAAGTGCCATATGCTACCACCTACATGTGGAATCTAAAACATGACACAAATGAACTTACCTAAGAGACAGAAACAGACTCACAGACGTAGAGAACAGACTTGTGGTTGCCAAGCAGGAGAGGGGGGTGGGGGAGGGACGGACTGGGAGTTTGGGATTAGCAGATGCAAACTCTTATGTACACAATGGATACACAACAAGGTCCTACTGTATAGCACAGTGCGATAAGCCATAATGGAAAAGAATATGAAAAAGAATATTTTATATGTATGTATAACTGAGTCACTGTGCTGTACAGCAGAAATTAACACAACACTGTAAATCAACTAAACTTCAATAAAATAAATTTTTAAACAGTTTAAAATAAAAGTAAAACCAAGGAAGGGCAATGCCAGGCAAAGACCCCGGTCCGTCTCTGGAGGCAGGTTGGAGGGAGGGGTGTGAGAAATTCCACGTCTCCCAGCTGGAGTGAAGCTCAGAAAGTACACAGTAGATCCTGTGATTAGTGCTGGGAAATCCATCTCCAGGAACTGGTGGATTCCCAGAACCTCCTCTGGGATCCTCTTTTGAGCTCTGCATGGTAGAGCAGAAAAGCAGGACTTGGGAGAACCTCCCAGCTCTGCTGTTTAGGAACCTGCCACTTAGGCAGTTTCTTGGCTCTGTGTGTGTGTGAGTGTGTGTGTGTGTGTGTGTGTGTGTGTGTGTGTGCGCGCACATGCATATGCATGCAGAAAGCAAGCATTGCTCAATGCAAGAGGCTTCACAGGAAGAGGCCACACCATACACAGCACAGCAAACAACTAAAAGAATCCAACAAAAACAGTAGATGGCCTTTTTGAGGCTCGATGAGAAACTTATTAAATCCTTCCTTTCCTCCCCGACACTTGGTTCCCACATCTCGACCTGCCACTTACTCATCCGTGTGACGTGGCCGTTATTTACTTTCCCTGCCCTCTGGTTCCGTCACTTGTTAAAATGGGCATCATCCTGTGTTCATCGGGGCCAGTGGAGGGAATCAAATGATGTGACGTGTGTGAAAAGCACTTGGCAACTATAAATACGCTTTAGGATTTGTTTTTGACAGGAAGAGAGTGAACACCAACGGTAGGGAAAAGCACATTTCAAAGCAGTGTGTGTCTCCTCTTCGTGAGAATGGGGTCTGGTGGGGCTGTAATCCTTAGAGATGGTGCTTTAGGGCCCTGGGGGGATTGGTTCCAGAGCCTCTGAAATGAATTGGAAATTGAAAAGAGAAAGCTAAAGCGATGGTGCACGTTGAGTTGAGTGGGGAGGGGGGCAGATGCTGGGGAGGAGAGAGGAGCTGGGAGATGTCTGTGTTCTCCCAGGTGGAGGTGAGGGAGGGAGGGGAGGGGGACCATATTACTGGGAGCCTGGAGGTCCCAGACGGTAGAGAAGTGGGACCTGGCAAAACACTCATGGGAAGAAGTCTTCTGCCACCCCAAGCTGACCCTCTCTCTGCCTTGTCTTGAAGCTGAAGCCAAACCAGATGGGATGGGGTAGGGGCTGAGCCAGCTCAGATGCTTCCTGCCTTGAGTAACCGTGGTTTGGAGAACCGTAGCAGGGCTGAGTGTGCGATGCGATCGGGGTGCTGGTGGTGGCCATAATAAGTCCCACTGGTGCTGAGGAGGAATGAATGGTAGACAGCTGGTATTATTGGTGGAAGCGCAGTGGGAATTCCCAGGGCAGGAAAGAGTCCTCTTTTCTCTCTCTGCACTTGTCTCTGAACCTCACATCTTATTCAGGTGAGGGCCTGGGGGCCGTCTCCATCGGTGGTACTCCTGGAGCTCTGAAGCCTAGGGACAGGGGCGGGGGTGGGAGTGGCTCTGAAGCTTCAAGGGTGGAGCTAAAGGAGCACCGACCATGAGCAAGTCTGGTTCATGGCAAGCTGGGAAAAGGGACCATAAGTCCCAAGATCCTGGGGCACTGATCTGAAATGGGCTCCACAGGGCATGTGGTAGAACTGGCCAGAAATGCAGAGGAATAATATTTCAGATGCTAGGAGAAAAGGAGGGTGGGTGGTGACAGGGCCCCTTTTCAGCACAGCAGTAAATGCAGAGGGGTTGACTGTTTGATCACATGGGCCTGTGAGCAGAGCCGCAGACCCAGAGTCCAGGGAACAGGGTCCCAGTCCCAACCTTCTTTTTGGCCTCCAGGGGGCCCTGAACCAATCTCTGACTGAGAGAGAAAGAGTCTCCCAATGGTTAAGCACCTTCTGTATGCTTGACAGGGCCCTGAGCACTTTTATATAGAGATCATATCCCTTACTTTGGACCCAAGCCCCAAGAAGTGTGAGACATTACCTCTATTTGACAGATGAGGAAACTGAAGCCCAGAGAGGTTGGGACTCTTGGAGATTCTGCCTCAACCAAATCTCTACCGGGTCCAAGAATCTCTATTCTAAGAAATGTTTATGCTCCTTAGGCAATTCTGAGCCTAGGCCATTCATTATTTATTTATTCACATTTATTCAATGGATATTATTGAATGTCTCTCATGTTATAGGTATAATTGAGATTATAGATATGAAACAGTGACCAAAACAGCCCCTATGGAGTTTATGTTCTACAGAAGGAAGGCACATAATGAAGAAACAGGTAAGTAAATATATAGAATGTCGGTTGATGATAAGTACTGTATTGAAAAATAAGGCAAGCTAAGGGGACAGAGAGTGCCACGGTTGGGATGTGTGTGCTTTGACGGAGGTTGGTCAGGTGAGGCCCCACTGACAAGGGGTTCTCTGAGCAGAGAACCTGGAGGAAAAACAGGGTGTGAGCCATGTGGTTCTTTGATGGAAGAATCTTCCAGCAGAGGAAATAGCACATGAAAAGGCCCTGGGGCAGGACTGTGCTCAGCACATGCCGAGAAGAGTATGTTGGCCTGTGTCATCACAAAGCCTTCATCTTTCACTGCAAATGAGATGACGAACAATTAAAAGGTTGCAGCAGCTAAGTGCCAGGCTTGTAAACTATGCTCCTATTTTATTTTTATTTTATTTTTTTAATTGTTATTTTATATTCGAGTATAGTTGATTAACAATGTTGTGTTAGTTTCGGGTGTACAGCAAAGTGCTTCTCATTCTGACAGCTGTATTCGGAATGGACTCTAGGGCACAAGAAGCAGAGCAAGAAGACCACTCAGGAGGTAGTGAAAGCATCTAAAGGGAGATCATGGTGGCTTGAACCCTGGCAGAAGCAGTGGAGGAGGTGAGAAGCAATCAAATTCTGGAAGTATTTTTGAGGGTAGCATTATTTGCTAATGGAGTGAATGAGAAAAGAGAGGAATGAAAGATGAATCCAAAGTTTTGAGCTGAGTAACAAAGTGTTAAGCAGCAGTTTACTGAGATGGAGAAGAATGAAGGATAAGCAGTTTGGGGGGCCGGGGATAAGAATTAGTTATGCACATATTGAGTTTAATATGTCTATTAGACATCCAAATGGAGATACTGAATAGGCACTTGGATTTAGGAGTCTGGAGGTCAGGTGATGGCTGAGCTGAAGATATAAATTTGGGAATTGTTAGTATATGGGTGGTATTTAAAGCCATGAAACTGAATAAGATACCTTAGGGATTAAGAAAAGATGTCTGTAGAGAACAGACTGGTGCTTGCCAAGGGGGAGGGGATTGGGGAGGGATGGAGTGGGAGGTTGGGATTAGCAGATGCAAACTATTATATACAGAATGGATAAACAACAAGGTCCTACTGTGTAGCACAAGGAACTATATTCAATATCCTACGATAAAGCATAATGGAAAATAGTATTAAAAAAAGAATGTACATATTATGTATGACTGAATCACTTTGAGGCACAGCAGAAATTAACACAGCATTGTAAATCAACTATTCTTCAATTAAAAAAAAAAAAAGGAAAGAAAAGATGTCTGTACCTATGACACTCCAGGGCTTAGAGGTTGGCAAGATGATGAGAATCAACGTATGAGACAGAGGAGTGGCCAGTGAGTAAAAGGAGAGTCAAGAGAGGATAGATAATGTTTCAAAAGCCAAGCAAAGAAGTTGTCTCAAAAGCATATGAAGTAAGCAATCAACCATGTCAAGTGCTTTTGACAGTCGATGTTGACACCCGAACATTAGCTGTAGTATTTAAACATATAGAGATCAAAGCACTGTTTTCACGAAGGGGTGGTGGGATGGGGAAATAGGTTCAAGAGAAAATGGGGGAAGAGGAAAAACACACAGAGTAAAATATGAGGACCTTTGCTGTAAAGGTGTACAGATAAGTGAGACAATAACCAGAAAAGAAGTTAGAATCAAGAGAGATTAAAAAAAACCACGTTTCATTATTATTATTTTCTTACTGGGAGAAATTACAGACTGTTTGCTGTAAGGTATGATCCAGTAGCCAGAGAAAGACCCATCGATGGCCTAGGGGAGAGAGGGTACAGTTTCTGGAGGAAGGTTCAGGGTGACACGTGACTCAGCCGATCCAGTTGCCTCACTTTGGACAAGTCATTGGCCCTCTCTGGGCCTCAAGGCAAGACTATGAAAGAACCCAGGGACCACTCCCTGTTATTTTCTCAAAATATAAGATTAGGACACAGTGGGAACTCCAAAGGGTCCCTGAGCAATACCAGTTCAGCAGCCCAGTGGGTAGAACCCTGAACCTCAGGCCCCTTCTCACCCCTATTCCTCAGGGGTGCTGATACTCCCCAGGGGGTTTCTGAGTACAGAGGTTTTGGAGCCAGTAGATCTGGGACTCAAGCCCACCTTCAGCCATGTGATCTTTGGACAAGTCACTTTTCCCAAGGCTTCAGTTTCCTCCACCCTTTCTACCGATGATTGGCATGTATGCAGAATAGCCTCAGAAAAATGCTAGATCCTGGGAATTCTTCGTATCAGGGGATGTTTCTACTTCTGTGGGGCTGTGCAATCACTTCATTGCCTGGGCCTTAATTTTGCCCACCTGAGAAATGGTACTGACCTTCATTGGATCTGGGAAGGTAGAGCACGGGAGGGAGGAGGTTTGGTAGGGGGCTGGTCATTCTGCCATTGCAGAATGGATGTGGAGTTTGGAGGTAGAAGTCCTTGTGTGTGACTTTGGGTAAGTTCCCCAACCTCCCTGGGCCTCATTTGTCTATTTCCAAGGTTGGTATGACGATTAACTGATAACCAATAACTGGGAAAGTGTTCTTTGACACTAAAGAATCCCCATCATACCTGAGGGTCACTGGGAGCGTTAGATAGATACTGTGTGCAAAGTGCTCAGCCAGTGACAGGACTAGAGCAAAGGACACACAGTCAGGTTGTCATCAGTCGGCAGGCGGTGCTTGTTTCAGGAGACAGCATGGTGGGGCCTCCGATTAGCCACACTTTGGAGTTAGCAGACCTGCCTCCAAAGCCTGGCTCCATCACTCACCCACTGTGTCAGAGACTGAGCGAGTTACTTACACTTCCTACGTCTCAGTTTTCTCATCTGTAAATTGGGGCTAATGATAATAATGTAGCACCCTGGTGATTGTGAGCCTTTGTAAGTTCAGCAAGCAAAGCGTTGAACACAGTGCCTGGGGCACATGCAAGACAGCTTTTCCTTCCTTTGTCAGCGACCAGACAGCCATTTGGTCCTAGCACTTCATCCACAACCTGTCTTCCAGATACCCAGATTCTACAGGACTCCTAGCACCTGGGACCTGGTCAGGAGGTGACAATTCCCACGGATGCTCAAACACTACCTGGGGCCCCTGTTACATATATCAAACCTCACACTCTTCACCTTTGCCTCCCTCTTGCACCTTGTGCTCCGCTCGGGCAGGCATCCTATAAAATGCAGGCAATCAGACTGGCACTACCAGGGATATTGTGAAGAGATCTGCATCAAACAGCTTTGAGACAGATAACTAATAAGGACGTACTGTATAGCACAGGGAACTCTGCTCGGTACTCTGTAATGGCCTTTATGGGAAAAGAATCTAAAAAAAGAGTGGATATATCTACATGTATAACCGATTCACTGCGCTGTACACCTGAAACGAACATAACATTGTAAATCTACTGTACTCCAATAAAAATGAAAAAACGACAACAACGAAAACTGCTTTGAGATAGATGGTCAACTGCGGCACACATATCAGTTACGTGTGACTTTTTCTGTAGTTAATTGGGGTGTTGGCAGCCAGGAAGTGACTAGGGAAAGGGGCTGCGTGGCTCGTAAGCTGAAGGTGGGGCTTAAAGAGAAAAAACCAAGTTCAACTGTCTCCAGGTACGTCTATCTATCTCTTCCACTGTCATCAAAATTTGTCTTTGGTGTCCAGCACACAGTAGGAATTGGGTGTCTTGCACAGAGTAGGCCCATAGTAAAACTTAGTTAAGAATTGGCCACATTGATTCGCATTATACACGATGATATGATGATGATGTCATCAAGATTGATTAGGTGCCTGCTGTAGGCTAGGTACACTATGTGCATGTTATTTGTATTCCATCTCTAAGGTAGAAAGTGGTGTCAAATTTCCTATTTGATTTGCCTGGGGCAGGTCAGGTCACACCTTCCCCAGGCCAAGGCATGGTGGGCAGGACCCTGCTTGTCCCAGCTGCTGCTACCTCTGCATCCCACAGTTGGACCCCTTTACCCTTCTTTGGTGTTGACCATATTCAGGCCTCCTGCAGCACAGGGCTCTTTGGGGGATGTTTGGGTCCTTGATGAGGGGTCAAGGGGACCACCTTCTAGCCTGTGACTATGCTGTCCAAGGCTGCAGAAGGACCAACACTGGCTGCTTTCACCCCTTGCCGGTCCAGCCCAGCTACTGGCCTCCATCAGAGTCTCTGCTCTTGTGTCCCCTTATCCAGAAGGATGGGGAAACCTCTGGCCCTGGAGTCAGGTAGCTCCAACTCAACTCTGCCGCTTCTGATATATGCCCCGGAGCCAGGCACTGGAACTCTCCATCTCTCCTTCCTTCCTTGGCGGTCGGGTGATAACACCACCTGGAAAGTTTGTTCTGGGGAGAAAATGAGATAATTCATGAAAAGAGCTGTGCACCGTAACTGGCAGAGAGCAGGTGTTCAAAATCTGGTAGCAATTTCCACGGTCATGAAGGACATGAAAGCACAGATCATGGCAAAGTCAGGCCCAGGCTCAATCCTGGCTCCTCCATATACTAGCCGAATGGCCCTTAGCAAGTTCTCTGAGCCTTGAATTCCTTTGTGGAAATAAGACTGTACCCAGTTTATCCTAGAGTTAGCGTGAGGATAAACTGAGGTGAGGTATATAAACTATTGGTACCGTTTCTGACACATAAGAATTTGAGAAATATAGAATTGACCCCTCTGTATCCATGGGTTTTGCCTCCAGGGATTCAAACAACCGAGATCTTGGGTTGGTTGAATCCACAGATGTGAAACCACGGATACGGAGGGTGGGCTCTATTGACCGTACTAGCCATTTTATATAAGGGACTTGAGCATCCTTGGATTCTGGTCCCCGTGGGGCCTCCCGGAACCAATCCCCCACAGATACAGGGGACGACTTTATAATGTAACTGCCATATGGTAGGTACTCGATGCCCCTTAGTTGTTTGCTGTGCGGCCCTGTGTTAACCCTTTGTCGGACCTCCCTGGTGTTGAATGCTATCCTGTGCTCACATTGCTGGGGTTGCCTGCTCTCTCAGACACTGGGCTCCGTCTCTTCTTTAGACTTGCTTGCAGCACTCCAGGTGGAATAAAAGTCCTCAGTGGGTGGGTCCAATTCCTATCCCAGCACCTTTCAGAATCCTTCTCAACTTGGGCTAGTGACCTGGGCCAGTCCCAGCTCGGACCCAAAACGGGATGCAAAAAGACACAAATTGAAAACTAGAGCCTTCTTTCCAGGTGAATAGTCAACGATGCTGAAATTTTATACCAAGTTTGATCTTTCCCAGAGACATGAGAGTGTGGCTTGGGTTGGAAACTTCTCTATCAGAAAGCTGAGGAAAGATGTCTCCAGACCCCAACATGGTCTTCTCTGAAGCAGGAGGCCGCACTGGAAGCAGTATCTTGGGGACCACAAGCTCAAGTGATGGAGCCATGGAAATTCAGCCCCTCCCGCGTGAACGTAAAGCCAAGAGGAGGATTCCCACTGTGTGTTTGTTTGTCCTGCAGACCTACCATGTGCCAGACACTGCTGGATACTCTACACACATGATCTCATTCATTCTCCTGTAACATGAGTTCTATTACCTTTGTCTTACTGAGAAAGGCATTGAGACTCAGAGGAGACGAGTAACTTATGCAGGTCTACCCTGCTCTCTGAGGCGGGTACTATGCCTTCTTCACCCCCCAGGGGTAAATACAATGCTTAGTACACATTAGGAGCTCACTAAATGCTGAAGTGATGAGAATGTATTATGTTTTTGCCCTGTTTTCTACTTGCCCCATACTCCCAGATTTCTCGCAGTTTCCCAGCCTCGCCACATCTCTTTCTGGTCCATGTTTTTGTGCCCTCTGCCTAGAATCTCTCTCCCCTTTCTCCACCAAGCAAATTCCCATCCCCTCTTCAAGACCTAGCTCAAATGTCACCTTTTCTGTGAAGTTTTTAATAGTCCCTTCTGTAGAGTTAGCATTTCCCATGCAGGGTCCCACAGCAATCTCTCCACCCATCTAAAAAGGCACTTATCACGTGGGTTACAATTACTTGATTACATATCTTTTTCTTTAATTAGACAGCTTGAGGATTAGGCCATGTTGGAGTTGCCTTTGTGCCCAGAATGTCCATATAGAAAACAGAGAAACCATGCACACTAACTTGTCTTCATGTAAATATTCCTTAACCATATTCACTTCTTTTCCATTTAAAAACAGCATGTTCGACCCCTGTCTCCCGAGAGTATAGGGTACTTCTTAGGTTGTTAATGCCAAGAAACAGATGCACGGGAAATTGTCACGGAGTGACTGGCAGTCGTAGGCTTTACGGCAGAAACATACCCCAGTATCAATAGTAAATTGACCTTTTGACTCGTACTTTGCCCTTTTGTGAACTTGACATAGCAGATCAATTCTTCCATGTCTCAGTGTCTAGACATCTGGAGACAGTCGGTTTAGCCTGTATCAGGGTCCCATCCTAGGGCTCTGTTCTTGATCTGACAAATCCCATGTTTCTGTCAATGACTTAGAAAAATATTACAATGAGTTTTGCTCATCAAATTTGCAGATGACAGGACAGTGGCAGGGATGGTGATTATGTCCGATGAGAGAATCAGGATCCAAAATGATTGCAATAAGCTGGAACAAAGGGTCAATTCATTTAGCAGAGATTAATCCCGGGTCCAGAAACCAACCGCTCAGGGATTGGACGGGGGCGGCGGTGTTATTTTGTTATTTTGGTGTGACGGGGCAAAGGCTTGTTTCCTTGGGAGTGGTGTGACCGAATGGAAGCCGAATGTGCATTATAAAAAGTAGGGGTTCTCAAAGGAAGGAGGTGATGGTCCTTCTGCTCTAGTATCTGGTCTGGCGGTACCTGGAGGGAGATGCTCACTTCTGGTCCCCACCCTTTAGTGAGGCATTGACAAAGTGGTCCATGTCCCAAGAAAAGTGACCTGATATTGAGGGCACTGAAATCCAAGAAACTGGGGGAATGTTACCTGTAGAAGAGAGGCAGAAGCAGGAACAGGACCACCCATTGCAAATATCCAGCTCATCACACCGAAGACTGATTTTATAAGGCTAACGCCCAGAAGCAACATTCACTGTAAAAGTGTCAGCCAGACATATTTCTGTCCTATATAAGAAAGGATATTCTAGTAAGTCAGCACTACTTGTGAGGGGAATGAGCTGCTCTGTGATGCTGGGAGCTCTCTTGAACTATCTGTCAGGAGTATTATGGGAGGGATTGTGATGTTGGAGAGAGGTACCAACTTCCAGGTCCACACGCGAGAGGCTCAAATTCCAAATTACAATTGTTTTCCTATTGTTTCAACGCCCTGAATTTCCCCAGGCTATCTCAGTCCAGTGGGAAGGTGGGACAGTGGACAAGTGGGCATTATGGGAGATGCACACCAGGCTCTATCTGTCCTGCCAAGGGCAGATCACTGACCTTGAATGAAGGTCATGTCCTTCCGTTCTCTCTGTGCTCAGGGTAAGTTCTTTCTGTAAGGCTCCTCTTTTCCTCATGCACGTACACTCAATCCTGAGGCATGCCCAACAAATCTGAATCCCCGGGGTATCCAGCCCAAAATCCCCAGCTGGGACCACTCCTTTGATAACTAAGTTGCTTGCATTTTAACTCCATAAATCTCACTCACATTCCCAACAGTAAATCCCTGGAGGGCAGGGCTTTAGCTGTGATTACATTAAGCGCTTCCCTCATAGCATAATCATTAGGAGTGCGTGCTCTGAAGTCAGACGGACTTGGGTTCAAATTCTAAATCCCACCTCTAGCCTTTAATTGCTGCATAAATTGGCCAAGATCTGAGCCTCTCTAAGGCTCAGTTTCCCGGTCTGTAAAATGGGGGAGATCACATTTCCTACTTAGTCAGTTGTAAAGATTAAATAAGATATGCAAATGTAGAATTTAGCAAAAAGGTAACACACGGTAAGTACTCAACATAATAGCCACAGTAACTACCACGACTGCAAGACTGAATAGCCTCCTTTCTGCTGGGTTTTTCCTGGCCTCTGCGTCCATCACTACCCAGCCCCTGTGTCCTTCCCCTTGGGTTATACCCGGGACTATTTTTCTGAGCACTCCTGCTTCCTCCTAGGTGGGCCCCACCATTTTAAGCGGTAGCCGTTGTGCCTGCGTATCCCCTCATTCCTCATGGCACATCACTCTCATTTTCCTCCCACACAAAATTGTTCCAGTGGTAACTTTCAGATTTCTCTTATTTCAGGGGGAAAGCTGTTCTCTCCTATGCCTTGCATTTTAATGACTTTCATTGCTATTGCTCATTTTGATCTGTTTAATAACATGTTTTAAACTAATGCCCTGTAATAAAAGGATTTCATGACGAATGGAGGCAGCTGCGTAATGCAGTGAGTTCATTTAGTTTCAGTTTTCATATGAGGCCCTGCTGGAGGTAAGTTTTGCAACTCTGCAGAAGTTTGGGGGATGAGTGTTGCCGGGGGAAGCTGAGAAGGGGATGTGCATTGCAGGGACAGATCCACAGGATGCACAAGAGTAGAGTTTGCCTCTGCAGAGTCTGGGTGGAAAGGGCAGAAGAATCCCCATCTCATGGCTGGCTGATGGCTCTGAGGAGGAATACCAAAGCCTTAATGAAGACAAGATATCGCACGGTGAGTGCAGGGGCTCCTATGATGGTTACAGACCGAGGTTTACAGATCCCGCCCAACCCTACCCACTGGCAATGATGATCACATGTTCCATTCGCATCCTACTTAATTATCTAACGGATCCAAGGAATGATGCCTTCTTCATCTTTGTATTCCCAATATCTAACTGGACCTGACACATACAAGGTGTTTGCTAAGCTGAAATAAATCCTTTTTCCCTTACATCATTTCCCCTCCAGGTGCTCTCTCCTACAGGCATGCGTCTTCAACAGCCACCTCTTAGCTGATGACAGAAACTTCTCTTACCCTTGACCTCTAGGGACCTAGAGGTCACATTCACTTTTTTTTTTTGGCTGTACGCGGGCCTCTCACTGTTGTGGCCTCTCCCGCTGCGGAGCACAGGCTCCGGACGCGCAGGCTCAGCGGCCATGGCTCTCGGGCCCAGCCGCTCCGCGGCATGTGGGATCTTCCCGGGCCAGGGCACGAATCAGTGTCCCCTGCATCGGCAGGCGGACTCTCAACCACTGCGCCACCAGGGAAGCCCCACATTCACTTTTGACTTACTACGTCTAAAGCTGGATTTATCACCTTCCCCTACACTCCCAACCCTCTTACCGCACCTGGTGCTTTGCATGTGGTACCTATTCCAGTGAACAGCCCCACTGGCACCAGTGCACACTCCGCTGAGAACCCAGGATATCTTTTTTTTTTTTTTTTTTTTTTTT
>NW_006772762.1:708248-709725 GCF_000442215.2 Lipotes vexillifer | reverse complement strand
GTGTGTTAGTTTCTGCTTTATAACAGAGTGAGTCAGTTATACATATATATATGTTCCCATATCTCTTCCCTCTTTGTCTCCCTCCCTCCCACCCTCCCTATCCCACCCCTCCAGACAGCCACAAAGAACCGAGCCGGTTTCCCTGTGCCATGCGGCTGCTTCCCACTGGCTATCTACCTTACGTTTGTTAGTATATATATGTCCATGTCTCTCTCTCGCCCTAACACACCTCACCCTTCCCCCTCCCCATATCCTCAAGTCTGTTCTCCAGTAGGTCTCTGTCTTTATTCCTGTTTTACCCCTAGGTTCTTCATAACATTTTTTTTTTCTTAAATTCCATATATATGTGTTAGCATACGGTATTTGTCCTTCTCTTTCTGACTTACTTCACTCTGTATGACAGACTCTAGATCTATCCACCTCATTACAAATAGCTCAATTTCGTTTCTTTTTATGGCTGAGTAATATTCCATTGTATATATGTGCCACATCTTCTTTATCCATTCATCCGACGACGGGCACTTAGGTTGTTTCCATCTCCGGGCTATTGTAAATAGAGCTGCAATGAACATTTTGGTACATGACTCTTTCTGAATTCTGGTTTCCTCAGGGTATATACCTAGTAGTGGGATTGCTGGGTCATATGGTAGTTCTATTTGTAGTTTTTTTTCCTTGCGTTATGCGGGCCTCTCACTGTTGTGGCCTCTCCCATTTGCGGAGCACAGGCTCCGGACGCGCAGGCTCAGCGGCCATGGCTCACGGGCCCAGCCGCTCCGCGGCATGTGGGATCTTCCCGAAACGGGGCACGAACCCGCGTCTCCTGCATCGGCAGGCGGACTCTCAAGCACTGCGCCACCAGGGAAGCCCCCCAGGATATCTTGATGTCTCTCCACCTTAGTGGTGATCTCATCAGTCACAAAGTTTTGTTGATTCTACCTAAGAAGCAGAGCTCGAATCCCTCCACTTCTCTTCATTGATTCTGCCACCACCTTCATCTAGGCTACAGCCATCCCTCCTGTGAACTCTAACTTATACCCACCATCACACTATTCTCCAACGAGGAACAAGATGCTGTCTCTCTGATTATGCCCCCCGCCCAACTCTATGTCCTTTAAATTATCCCACCAACATCCTTAAGTTGTCCATGGGTTCCCGGAAGGAGCGGAGCCCTTCTGATCTTCCTGGTCTCATCTTTTGTGTAGCTTTCAGATTTTCTGTCACATCCCTTATTTGAGGGGCCCCCTTTAGTCAGTATAAGCTAGGCTATGCTGTGTAATAAATAAACCCTCAAATGTCAGTGACTTAACGTGGCAAATGTTAATCTCCTGCCCACTTAAAGTCCAGGGTAGGGTGGTTGTTCTCCAAATGGTAACTCAGCAACCCAGGCTGCTTCCATCTTCAATACCTCCATGTCAACTCATGGCCTCTATAGGCATCTCAGCAGAGGAATAGAGATCATGAAGAATCTACCCCCGCC
>NW_006772762.1:689868-708237 GCF_000442215.2 Lipotes vexillifer | reverse complement strand
ACAAAAAACCCCCCCCCCCCCCCCCCCCCCCCCCGCCACTCTTAACTGCCCTCAAACAGATGGGACAGCACATTCCTTTTTACAGCTCATTGGCCAGAACTAGTCATCTGAATCCCAACTGAACTGCAAAGGAGGCTGAGGAGCCTGGATATAAACACTGGACAAAGAAGAAAATGGATATGATGAGGTTCACTCATCTGTCCTAGAGGGGGGTCACCCTAGATCTGCTAGCAGATTCTACGCTCAACTGGAAATTCCATCATATGTGAAAAATCGCTGGGCAGGGTTTCAGCAAATATGTCAGCAGAACAAAGACAACATGAACAGACTATGAGGCTAGTTCTTATAAATGAAGTTGGGTGGGAAACGAATGATAGCTCTCCCAGGACGAAGGCACCTCACCCATTAGTTAAACCGGTCTGCAGAAGGAGATCAAGGAAGAGGTTTCAAAAGAACATATCACAGTAGCCCCTAACAAAAAGATCCTTGTATGTCTTCATGAATGCAAATTAGGAGGCCTGGCATACATTCCTGAAAACCATGAGAGACTTGGCAAAGTATTTATGAACAGGAATAATACGATGTGTTTGGGGAAATGAGAATTGAGCACAGTAAACATTTTCCAAGGATTGTGGGGAGGTGACAATGATGAATTAACTACAATAAAATGCATTAAGCAAGTATAGAGGACCAACTCCATGCTGGGCTCCTTGTGGGGGCTTGAGAATCATGGCACACTGAGACCGGAGCCTGAGACTGGCACATGCCATTCCTTCTGCCTTGAATGCCTCTCCCACTCTTCTCTTTTCTTCTGACAGATTTAACTCCTCCTTTTCTTCAAAAATGCAGCCCCATTGTTCTGTTCATCATATGTACTTTGTAATTATGTATTACTGGGTGCAAATCACCTCTCCCCAATTTAATGGCTTAAAAAACCCAAACAGTCATTATTTTGTGGTTTCCGTGGCATCCCAGGAATCTGAAAACAGCCTGGTTGGGTGCCTCTGCCTCAGGGCCTCCAGAAAGCCTGCAACGTGTCTGCCGGGGCTGTGGTCTCATCTGAAAGCTCAGCTGGGGGGACTCCTGCAGTTGTTAGCAGAATTCAGTTTCTCACGGAATGTTAGACTCTTCAGCCTCCATTGGCTGGGGGTCTCCCTCAGTTCTTTGCCATGAGAACATCTCCACAGGGCAGCTCACAACGTGGCAGCCGGCTTTCCTCAGGGTGAGCGAGTGAGTGAGTGACCAAGTGTGAGAGGACATGCAAGATGAAAACCACATCCTCTCTGTAACTCACAGGATCTTTGAGGGTCTTTGTCATCTCAGAAGTGACACCCATCACTTTTGCATATTATATTCACTAGAAGCAAGTCACCAGGGGCCAAACCACCTCATTCAAGGGAAGAGACTTCCATAAGGGCAGAGATGCAGGAGGTGGAGATCACTGGGTACCAACTTACAGGCTGCCTACCATGTGCCTAATTCCTCTAGGAATTAGCTGTGGCCAAATAGAGAAAAAGGGAGGAAACAGTACAGTCTCTGTAACATGTATAGCATGTCTTCCTTAACTATCCCCCAACAATGTCCCATAGCCTGGTCTACTGCTTAGTATCTGAGAGCTGGAAAGGAATTTAGAAGTCATCTTGTCTAATATCTTCATGTAGATGAGGAGGAAGGCATAGTGAGGGTGTGCGACCTTCCCAAAAGGATGGAGTTATTCGCAGAGTGGAGCCTAGAACTCAAGTCACCTGTTTTTGTCAAATTTTGGCTTCTTCCATCTACTTTCTCCCACCTATTCTCCTCCTAATCTCCTACAACTTTCTCAGTACTAGTCACTCCATAGGACTTATCTCTCAAAGGTCACCTAGAAACTTCTTGGTCAAGTATTTGATCCTGACCCACCTGAGTTCTCACCTCCTTTGGCTTGCGTGAGACCACACAGACCTGGTCCCACCTTCTCTCTCAGTGGCCAGTAGCTAGTCCTCCCCCTGTACCAAGCACAAAAATTTTACAATATTCCTGATACTCAGACCTTAGACTCTGCCCCTTTACTGACATCTAGGCCCCTTGATGGACTTGATGTTCTTGGGGCTTTGAGGATCACATCCCCTTGCTTTGACCGTGTGATGCACATCATTTCCCCATTTCTAACTTCCTGGTGGGCATTCTCATTGACCTGTCATTGATGCCTAAACTCAACTATGATAATGAGAACAACTCCAACTATGTATGTGCCAGTTCCTAGGCTGAGTGCATTATTTATATTTCTAATTTAATCCTCTCAAGAACACTGTACAGCAAGTAATACAGTTCATATTACATAGATGAGAAAACTAGGCTCAGAGGGTAAAGTGGCTTGTCTGATATTCCACAACTAGAAATGGATCCCCGTCCTTTTGATTCCCAATCTGTGCTTTTAACCACTACCCTCACGATTTTGCCTCTAATACTAGTCCCTCCAGACTTTCCTATTTCTGTTCGTCCCTTCTCCAATTTATTCAGCATTAAAATCTCGGCACTTAAAACACGCCATGCCATGGAACACCTCTATGCCTTCATACATGTTGCTCTCTCTGCCTGGAAGGCACTTCCTCTTATCATCAATATGGTCAGTGCCTCCCCTCCATATCACCCCAGTGCTGAGGTCCTCATTTCCTCCTTGGTGTCACATGGCTGAGTCACAGTGAGCTCAAAACTGTCCTCATTGGCTAGGTCTTTGTCACGGGAGCCAAGGTGCCCCAATGCTGAAATGGTGCCTGAAGATGCCTCTACAAAAGCAGCTGTCGCCTAAGCTGTCACGACTTGTTCACCTATGCGTATCCCCTTCTGCGCAGTATACTTAACGGGAGCAGGGGCTGTGAATGCTTACTTCTGCAGCTCCCACCCTGGCAGCAGACCCCTGATGGTTAACGAATCATCTCCAATGCAGCTCATTCCTTTAATCCCCACAGCTAATCAGTCAACAAGCCCTGCAGAATTTTCTTTGTTAGATCTCTCATACCTCTTCCTCACTTTCTATTTTCCCAGCCATCATCCCAAGTGTGTGTCTCCAGACCTCTCACGCGGCCCCATTGCCATCACCTCCAGACTTACCACCTGACTCATTCCTTGTTCCCCTGTCCAGTTCATCCTGATGATTTCTACTCTATTAACACTGTTTTGTACACATCACTTGCCTGCTCAATGACTCCCTGATGCCTACATAACAAAGCTCAAGCTTCTTAGCTTGGCTCTCAATATACTTCCCAATATGTCTGCACGTGCACCCTCCAATCTCCCAGTCACTGTGGCACTATGTAAATTACCCGCTCTAGCTAAGTGTGCTATTGGCCGTCTTTAACGCTCCATTGAGTCCCACTTCCACGCCATTGCTCACGTTGCTCCTCCTGATCAGAATGCCACCCCTTCTTCCCTCCACATATCTGAACTCTACCCTGTCTCCACATACCCGTTTAATTATCTCTTCCTCCGCTGTCTCTGATCATTGACCCACAGCAACTTTTCTCATCTGGTGTAGAGGGAAAAGCCTGAACTTGAGAGATATGAGTCAGAGTTTCAAGTACTGGCTCATATAACTACTAACGCTAGGCAAAATAGGAGATGATAATACCTATGTCCTGGGATTGTGGAGAGGATGAAATGAGGGAATGTGTGTTCTGAAGACAGGTTCCTGTTGGTGACCTAAGCTGTGTTGGTCCAGGATTCAGATGGAGCCGGGCACACCTGGAGTGTCCATGACACTGTTTGCACCAAGAGAAGAACCCACCCATGGTGACCAGGCTTGACTGAGGCAATGCCTTGGTGACAGGGAGCAAGCGCGGCCATGAAGGGCTCGGGTCCCAGGGACCATGCTCCTGCATGGGAATTGCAATCCTTCCACTTCTTAACCGTGAAATTTTGGGCAAGTTCCTTTACCTCTCTTTTTTCTCTCTTGTTTAATTTTTAAAATAGGGATTAAATATGGAACCTATTTCACAGGGTTAATGTGACAATAAGTAAAATAACTATAAAGAGTTCAGCACATCTTTGGCAGACTGTAAGCCTTTAATGAATGCTAACTATTATGTCTTATAGTATTATTCTTGAGGCTGGCCTCTATGGACTTGTCTTTATCCCAGGGCACAGGGGGGCTGTGAGTAAAAAGGGAAAGAGATGTTGCACTAATCTTGCCTGGAAGAGCCCAGTGGGAGCAGAGGGAAGCCTGCTCCATAGCAGCTGGTACAGAGGGTAGCACAGGTGAAACGATTTCTCAGAAAACAGCCAGAAACTGGGTCACCCATCAGGAGGAGAGCAATGGCTCTCAGCCTTGGCTGCAAGTTGGAGCTGGGGGCTTGCAACAAATGCTGATGGCTGGGCCCCACTACAGGAGTTTCTGGCTGAATGTGTCAGGCTAGGCTCATCTATCGGTATGTTTTAAAAGCCTCTTGGATGATTCTACTGGGGATCAGGGGTTGACAAACACTAGGCTAAAGAGAGACAGAGGTCAAGGTCAGAACAATGTGAGCCAGGAAGGGAGGGGAGAAGTGAGGAGGCAGAACAGAGGTGAGGGGTTTGATCCCAAAGACTAGATCCCAGGACCAGGTGAAGCAAGGGAGGTAGCTATTGAATCAGAATTTATGGAGAGTGAATGCCGTCTTAAATTCTGTATCCTAGGCATCTCACTTGCCTTACCTTAGAACCAGTCCTGCCTGGAGACTTTCCTGGGGGCTGACAGCAATATCTTAAGTGTTTCCCTTGTGTAGGTGACTCATGTCTTTTGGAAACACATATACAAAAAAAGGAAGAGACTGAATTGCTACTCTCATCCATCCATCCATCCGTCCATCACCCATTCACTCATTTATTCACATTCAGTAAACATACACTGAGGACCTATTATGTACAGATACCTAGCTAGGCCTCCAATCTGCTGTCATCCACCCAAACAGGTCCAAATTGTTTGTTGCCTCTTTGTGTATCTGTTGGGGGTTCTGCTTCTGATCTTAACTTACGAAGAGGAAGACCAGGGGAAAACCCTGGATCTTCTCCAGCTCTGGAACCAGGGTCCAGATGGGCTGGATGAACTGGATGAGTGTCACTATGGGTGAAAGCCATATGGGTGGTGTGTGGGCTTTTCCCATCAGAGGTCTGGTAATTTGGAAGGAAAAAAATTGTGCACTGACTTTAGCACTAAGTAGCTGTGGGATCTTGACCAGTGTGTCTAACCTCCCCAAACTATGTTTCAAAATTTGTAAAATGGGAACATTAGGTGGTAGTAATGATTAAGTAAGTAAATAAGCACGTGAGGCCTGATTCATAGTAAGTGTTCATGACAAAGGCCAGAGAAGTCATGAATGCAGTTGGTAGGACTTTTGAATTACTTTGAGGCTTTTGTTTTCCACTTTGTGATCAATTGGAGAACATCAGATTTTCTCTACCTAAGCTGATCCCTTCATAACCAAAGAAACTTAGAACTTGGGGTTGGCAGAAATGTAAATGCTATCTAGTCCAACTCCCTTGCTTCACAAATAAAGAAATCAGCCCAGAGAGGGGTGGTGCTTTGGCTGAGGTCGCATAGCCAGTCATGGGCTCATCGGGTTGGATGAAGCTTGGAATACTTTGTCCAAGCCCTCAGTGCAGCACCCAGGAGCAGACACACCTCTGGATTCTGCTGAATACAATACGAACCATTTAAACAATGTGGCTCTGAAGCTCTGAATTGGTACAACAGAAAACAAGAGTCAAAATTTCACATTTTCTTGAGCATCTACTATGTACTAGGCACACATATTCATGCTGTCTCATTCAATCTTTATAAACTCCCATGAAATAGGTATTACAATTATTTCCTCTGTTTTACAGATGTGGGAAAGTGAAGTTCAAAGAGATTAAGTGACTTTCCCAGGGACTCATTGCTGGGAAGTGGTGGTGTGGGGCTTGAATCCAGGTCACTGTGGCCTCACAGTTCACACTTACTGTGCTTTATCTCATTGCCTCACTTACAGAAGCTGACCCCAAATAATTTGTAGATATTTCTGTGTCTAGAGTGGATCCTGGATCACACACCTGGGGCTACAGTGGAGGACTGGTGGCATTTCTCATCGTGGAGACACGATTAGACCACTTCTCTAATAATCTTTCACATACAGCTGAACATATATCAGAGGGAACTTCATGATGAGGGAAGGCATTGGGAAGTTCACCTACCCCAATTCTCTGCCTCCTCCAATGCGTGAAATCTGCCATTAGTGATTCATTCCTTTGGCTGATTTGTGGCTCTCATCCTGAATAGCTGCGAGTGGGGATGAAGGCACAGCAGGAGTGAGTTTATTCTTCCCTCCCCCACCTGTTGAACTCTGACTCACCTTTCAAGACCCAGCACAAAAGTCATCAAACACAGGAACTTATATTCTGAGTCGTCACTCTGGGCAATGTGCTGAGGATACAAGAACTATTAAGGAAGCATAGGTCCTGGCTAGACTGCTCACTGTCTGGTGGGGAGGCTGGCTGAGAAAATGCACACTTGCAATGCAAAGTGGAAAGGATGAAGGATGCAAACAGGGGTGTTCAGAGGGGCCTCCCAAGCCAGAAGAGGGCAGGGTCAAGGGCTATGTCTGTTGCCAAATTTCCCTGGAATAGAGTTTCTCCACCCATAGTGCTCACCTAGCATTTTGCACGATTCCTGTCAAAACCCTAATCTTGGCCACTTGTAAAGGTCTATTTACTTGTCTGTCCTTGGATGAGGGTTCCTTCGGTAGGGGCTCTGTGTCACTCGGCTCTGTATTCTCTACAGCTAGCAAGGGGCCTGGCACATAGTAGGTGGTCAGTAAATGTTACTCGAGGGAAAGAATGGATAAAAATACAGGGCAGACTAAAGATAAGACATAACGGGGATACTGGGAGGATAAGAAGACTAGAAAAAAGACACAGACACATGAGGTAAGAAAGACTGGGACTGTGGGCCCTTCTAAATCACACTGGACCTACTTTCTATTTTGGCCAGAGCTGGGGGCCTGGGACAGGGCGGAGACCAAGGGAAGGCCCTTGAGGTACTGGAGAAAGGAGGTGATCATCCTCCCATCACCCTGTCAACATCTGGTTAGTGCAGCAGGAAAGCTCAGGGCACAGCTCAAGGTCTAGCTGGAGGAGCCCCATTGGGCATTTTCCATCTCCCAGCTCTACAGCACTTTAATTTCACTTTTCATATTGATTGAGATCCCAGTTTTATGGTGAATAATTCACTAATTCACTGTACCATTTTTTGAAATCTCTACTTAATTGGGTTTTTTTGGTTTTGAGTTACAGTGATTTATATTTGTCGAATAATGACCTAGTCAATGAAGATCACAGAGAAAAAAGATGTCTTCGACTGAGAAGTTTTCCATGGTGGTAGGAACAGAGCAGCCTGCGGAGAAGGCACAGGGAGATGCCTCTGTCTGTTCTCTCTCCTTGAGCCCCAGACCTTACGCTATGCTCTTGTCTTCCCTTGGCTTGATGATCTTCTAACAACTATATCCTTTACTTGTATATCATGCTTATTATTCATTTATCTCCCCCTCCCACACTATAATGTAAGCTCCATGACACTAGAAATCTTGGTCTATTTTGTTCACTGATATAGCCCCGAAATCTAGGAAAGGGCCTGGAAGATAGAACGTGTTCAATGAATACTTTTTGAATGAATGAATAAATAAATAAAAGGGTCAGCACAGGTTAATGCAATCCAAGACTTTGAGGTCACTCTGAATGAAGGGAGGAGGGAATTTACAAAGTTGTGGGCTCATGATTTCTGGAAACCTGTCGGAGCCAAGATGACATTGAGCCACTTGGTGATGGCGGTAGTCATGGTGATGATGATGGAGGTCATGATAGGGATGATGATGGTAATGGTGGCGGTGATGGTGGGGATGGTGGGCATGGTGGAGTGGTAATAATAATGATGATGATGATAGTGATGATGGTGGTAGCAGTACTGGTACTGATGGTGATGATTATAATAAAAAGCAAAATCGGCTACAACTCAAGTCTTAATGTCCATTAAGCCACCATTTACTGAACTCTTGTGTTCCAGACATACTTGCAGGGCTCTACACTCCTCGCCCCTGGAGATTTTGGAGTCAGAGACTCAAACAACTCACTGCAAGTACCTCACTTGTAGGTGATAACAAGTTCAGATAGTGATGGTGCCATTTTTGGGGGCTGCCCATTTCCCACCGTGTACCCAGAGGAGCAGAGACAGGAAGGCTGGAGGGAGAGCGGAGGCAGGCTTGGCCTTGCAGTCCTGAGTGATTACGCCTCCCTTCCCACTTTGCCTCCAACTTCCACACTCTCTTCTGACCCAGCCTAACCCCTGCCCCATCCTTAGGTGGTGTTAGGATACAAAAAATCACTCCCAGCTAGATCCTCGTCTGACCTGTTTCCCAGTTCACACTGGCCATCGTGTGCAGGCCCAGTGCTTGGACCCCAATAGTGACAGAGAAGCAGCTTCTGCTCTCAGTGTGGCCATAGTTTTGTAACAACCCGTGATATGTGCCCCCCTCCCCAGCTTCCTGGCATTTCTGATGGGGAGAAAGCCATGGGCAGAAAGTCTGTTAGCAGTGTGTCCTGAGGCATGCGTGTGTGCGTGTGTGTGTGTGCGTGTGTGTACGTGTGTGTGCGTGTGTGTGTGTGTGTGTGTGTGTCTTAGTGGTGGGCAGTACCAAACATTGACCTGAGTTTAGCGTGGCTGTCATTCTGCTCCATCCAACGCTTGAGACCTTGTCACTTTGGGGGATTGCAAGGGTGAGTCCTTTTCAGATAAGACTGGGACCCTATCTACCTCACTAATTAACTTCCCAAGAAATTTGTCTTAAAAGGGGACAAAACAAGCAGACCTGGGTTACCTTAGAGACCTTTCTGCACAGGTCTGGGCCAGAAGTCTCTTCCAAACCATACATTATTAATTTCTCTATTGCCTATGAGGAGGCTAGCCTGGGTCGAGGCTGCAAACTGCTGAATTTGGTCTTCCCAACAACCTCTCTCTTTTTTCTCCTCTAACTGCAAGGGCCATTTTTTTTTTTTTTTTTTTTTTTTTTTTTGCGGTACGCAGGCCTCTCACTGTTGTGGCCTTTCCCGTTGTGGAGCACAGGCTCCGGATACGCAGGCTCAGCAGCCATGGCTCACGGGCCCAGCCGCTCCGCGGCATGTGGGATCTTCCCGGACCGGGGCACGGACCCGTGTCCCCTGCATCGGCAGGCGGACTCTCAACCACTGCGCCACCAGGGAAGCCCAGCAAGGGCCATTTTGACAGGAGTTCCTGGAGTAGGATATTTGGAAAGGACCTGAGAAGTGCCTTCCAGAGGGAAGGTGGGAGCAAACAGATGTGGAGGTCCTTGTGTGCCCAGTGCTATGTGCCTTATTCTACCTGTGTGGTCTTATCAAAGGACTCATCCTGGATCTGCCAGGACCTAAAGTTTGAAGCATATGGACAATTTGGGGACCAGTTTTCTGGTCTTGGGAAAAACAAGCAAGAGGAAGTGATCTTAGAGGACCGTTGGAAAGGTCTTGAGAGGAGGGATAAAAAAGTAGGAGAAGCACAGGAGGTAGATGAGTTTGTGAGTGTTGGGGACCTCTCCAACTCTACTCCCCTCCTAAATATGCCTGATAACTGAGAGATTTGGGAGGCAGAAGTCTCTCTTTGGGAAGAAACTGGAGCCTTTACGCTCCATCTCCCTAGGACCACACAAACCAGCATACAATCAAGACTTAAAAATGTAACTTTCGGGCTTCCCTGGTGGCACAGTGATTGAGAGTCCGCCTGCCTTTATATATGGGCTCTGAAGATTCCGGAGCTCTGAAAAATTTGATTTGATAGAAATACTATAGATAATTAAAATTTTGATTATTGGAAATAAAAACTTTTGAAGTAGAAATGCATGGTAGAAGTCCTAATGGTGAGTGTGGAAATAAAATACAGGAAGTAAGTATGAATAGTTAAATATGGCTAAAAAGCACTGCAAGTATTAAAAATAATTCAAATTTTAACGTATTTTGTAAAAAAAAAAAAAAAAGTAACTTTCATTCATTTCCATTTGACTCCATTCCAGGGGCCTATTCTATGCAAACCGCTGTCCAGGGTCTGAGAATTCAAGTTGCTCAGATTTTGCCTCTCACCTGTCCATACTCAGCCCTCTCCACTTCCTACCTGGCCTCTCCCCAGCCTCTCTCTCTTACCAGCTGGTGTCTCTGCTTTCAGTCCACCTCTATGAGTTTCAATAGGTTGAGTTATGATGAAGTAACTAACATTTCCAAAATCTCAGTGGCCTAAAACAACATGGGTTTATTTCTCATTCACACTACACACCTAAAGCAGGTCACCAGAGGGTTCTGATCATCTCGGTGGTTCAGGAGCCCAGGCTGACAGAGGGTTAACTAAGTGAATGACATCATCACCTCAACACTCTACCAGAGGAGAAAACAAGTGCAATTGCATGCCAGCTTTTAAGTGCTTCCACCCAGGAGAGACACATGTCACTTCTGCTCTTATTTAATTGGCCAAAGGAAGTCACATAGTATCTCTAACTTCATGGGGTCAGGGAGGTATAATCTTCCCTTGTGTTTGAAGAAGTGGAAAACCAGAATGATTGGTGAGCACTGCAGGTGTGTACCTCCCCTCCTGTAACCCACCTCCCTAATTCCTTTCTCTCCTTTTTCAGGACTTCTATCTGAACTCCATTTCTTGACCCCTTGGCCACTCTAAGGTCCCCTCCTTCCATTCCCTCCTTTGTCTCCATGCCCTTCTCCCTAACACTGCCATCTGCTATCTCCCACCTTTTCCTTCTCTTCTCCACCCAGCCCTCGAAGGTCACGCCTCCATTACTTGGCTGCTTTGGGTTGACGTGATTGAACACAGTCTCTAAATCTAACTCCAGAATTTTCCCTTGCCCCTAATTGAGCTTAATGATTTATGTCTTGTAATGGACACAAATGGGCAAGAATTCCTGGATCTCATTAATAATTTTAAGCATGCCAGACGTAGGATTTTAAATCCTAAGCAAAAATTAAATGACCATGAAATCTTTGTTTGCTTCCCAGGAGACAATCCCATTTCAGCTTGACAGCTTAATTAAAAGCTGGGTAAATTGGACACAACACTTTTAATAAACAGGACTTGGCAGGCCTGGGAAGGAGATAGAAGGGAGGTGAGAGTGGGAGAAAATGAAGCTCCCAGTGTAAGGAAAGGAACTTAAGTTATGGGAGGTCCCTCTCTTTAGTGTGACCTTTCTGGGAGCTTCAGGTATCTTCAAATGACATGACTGACCCAGATGATTCTGAGGGAATTGATCCTCTTCTCTGACTCTAATCTTCTCCAGGGCCGTATTATTCCACAGAGCAAGAAAGCTATTGTTCAGGAATGCTCTTGGAGAATCTTTGCTTTCTTCCCTTTTGGGGTCCATGTTTAGTTCCTTCTGGATCAACTTTCTTGCAAGCCCCAAGTCCAGTGGGAAAGCTGCTGGTAGGCTGGGGCTGGGGTGGTGGTGGGGTCCGAGGGACCACCTTGTATGGTGGGCTCCATGTTCAGGCTTATCTTTAGCATCAGCCTTTTCTTCCATTTTATGGTCTTGCCTTACCCTTAGATCTGCTTTTTGACCATGAGTTTCTATGGTCGAAGTATTTGTACCTCTACTAAGATTTAGATTCTTCCCTGGCTCTGCTGCCTCTACCTGCTGTAGGTGAACAGGCTCAGAGGTCCAGCCTGGGGACCTGGCTGCAGACCCCACCAGTGGGGTCAATGACCATGCAGTTCATGAGTGGACTCAGGCAGAGCCTATGAGAAGTTCTCTCGTTACCAGTCTCAGCATCCTTAGCAGAACACAGGGTCTCATCCTAGAAATAAGCTCACTATGTATTAATAGAAGGTGGAGATTGGTAATAGGAAGAAGGCAGGCACAAAGCTTCCCACCTCCACTCTCCAGGACTCTTTCCTCCAATCAGAAGGAATCACTTTTTCATTTACATTTAGGAAGGTCACACCTAACCCCCATCAGTTGCCTGTTGGGTTCATCTTATCTTTGCATTCAATGGTAATTTACCTATGTGTAAGTTGCCACATGCTGCTTGAGTTAAAGTGAGGCTGCCTATCTCTCTTGCCCAGAAAAATTTGTTTTTAAACAAAGAAAGAAATGAAAATGTGTTTCAAAGTATTTTTTCTTTAGTGAAAAGCCTCATCTGGTGGAACTGGCCGCAAGCACCTGGGTAGGTGAAAATGATCTCTCAGGCAGGTGTGGGATTTGCTGACCTTTGAACAAGAGTTACTGTCGAGGAAGAAAACAACCTACATCACCATTTATTGTCTCCTCGGACTCCCATTAAAGAATTTGTAAACCTGATGGTGGTGGAAACCTTGGCAATCATCTGGGTGAAGAAGCTGAGCCCCTAGGGAGGAAGTGACTTGCCCAAGCCAGACAACGGGGTTGCAGCAGGGCTATCAAAATGATGGCTTCCTCTGTCAGTGAATAACCTTAACTTACAGTGAGACTTGTGGCCTTCTTGTATTTGGCTATTGGTATTTCTAGCTTCACGCAAAACTATAGTTTTGCCAAGTCGCCTGCTAAGTGAAAATAAATCTCATTCTTTTACACTGAATTCCATAAGAAGCAAAGAGATGTTCTTGCTTCAAAGACCTTAACAGCCTGAGTTGTCAAGTTTGGGCAGGAAAGGGTTTAAGTGATCGAGTGAAAGATGAGGGTGCTTAGTGGTGGTCTGGATCCAGACGTGGGAACTAGGAGTGACTGCAAATAAATAGGAATGAGGTTTCTTGCTGGCATGACGGAAATGTTCTAAAATTAGATTGTGGCGATGGCTGCACAACTCGGTAAATTTACTAAAGGTTATTGAATTGTACACTTAAAAAACGAATGAATTTTGTGGTGTGTAAATTATACCTCAGTAAAGCTATCCCTCCAGAAAAAGTGAAAAGAAAGAGACGTGACTGAGAGTGGGGCCTCAGATAACACTTGCAGGAAAAGAGTAGAACAACATGGTACATCCTGGGGCTCCAGACTTGTTTGTGTTTAAGCTCTCAAAAGTTCTTTACCTCCAGGACACCGGGGCAACATCTGAAGCAATGGCTCCATTTCTAATTAGTTAGACTCCAGATCCTTGTCTAAGAGCTCAGCACTTCAGTTTCTGTCAAAGGTATGTTGAGTTGGGTGACATTTAAGAGGTGTTAGCCACCTACCCCTCTGGGCTGTGGACGTCCTGTTAGATGCTCAGAGAGCAGATGTTTGCGCTTCAATTAACCTAGATACCCATGGAAATGCTTTTGCAGCTGTTGTGATGATATTGGTTCCATTTTATCAAAGTTCAAGGAATGAAATGATCACATGAAGACCATTCAGGCACTTCTGGCCAAAATATTGCCCGTTGTATTACTGCTTCTATGAGACCCAATTTAGCAAGTACCCCACAGAATTTAGTACCAAGAAAAAAAGTTTCTATCCTGAAAACTTGAATGACTTATTTGACAGGCAGTGGGAGCAGGTGAACCAAAGAAGTGGCTGCTTGTTTTCCTCCTCCTCCTGCCTACTCTTCTTCTCAGGCCAGGACTACCTGAACTAAAGTGAAAGCAGAGTGACAGGTATGAAGTCATCTCCGATACAACTTTGCCCTGCTCTCTGGTCTGTTTCGGGTTTTTCTCACACATTCAATCATCAAATCCTTCTCAAGCACATAGCATGGTCCAGGGACTGTGTAAGACACTGGCGTTAGAATGACAGCTAAGACAGAATCTTTGCCCTCATGGAGGCAGACATAGGAATAATTGCAAATAGAATCCCATAATAAGGGCCTGCTCCAGATGCTACAGGAATAGAGAAAGGAGATAGTGGGAGCAGAGAAACAGAGGACAACTTCCCAGGGGTAGTATACTAACTATATTTTCTTATTTTCTGTATTCTCTATGCCCTGCCATTGTGACCTCATTGACTGGAGAAAGACTGCCCCTCCCAAGGCTAGCCAATTCTTAGTGATGGCAAAGGGCTAGGGAGCACACCTTTCATATGTAAACGAATTAATCCAGAGCCCAAACTCAGCACCACTTCTGTCTGGCGCTGACATTTCAGGAGCCAATATTCCTCTGCCCTAAATCACCCTAGGGCCAGGTATAGACAACTGGAGACCACCCCTATAACCCAGAGCCTGCCTACTTTATTCACATGAGCCCACCCTAAGCTGTTTCCCCTGCCCTGCCTTGCCTTTCCCATGGAAAACACAATCCAGGCTTTGGCTCATGCTTCTTCCACACCTCCTCTGCCTCCTGACCAAACCTGGTGCTCTCCCATGTGACCCCGTGTGGCATGGCATGCCCCCTCCTCTTGGGAAACTTAAGTAATAAAGATCACCTTTCAATGGCATTAGTCTCTCCCTGTCGTCACTCAGTCACCCTCATGAATTACAATCCTGCAGGTACAGTTGATACAAGTAGGTAAAGCTTGATGGGTGATGGGGAATTTTCCAGGTGGAAGGGCATTCCAGAAGGAGAACCAGCTTGTGCATTGGCTCACAGACTTGGCGAGACAGGACCATCAGGGCGCTGCGCCTAATGCGTATTTTTAGCTCTTTCAAGGTAATCTGTTAACATTCCTTTTGCGACGTGGGTGGGGCATAAATGGTAAATAACAGTGTCTGGACCAAGACTTATCTGTACAAGATTGAATTTTCCTCAAGGTCAGGTTCTGCCTGTTCTTTCTTTTGTTTTCTTAAGCGCAAAACACAGCACGGTGCAGACTCTGATGAATTCTGACTCTGTCTCTTGTAAGCTATGTGTCTCTGTTCAAGTTCTTAAGCTTTCTGTGCTTCAGTTTCCTCATCCAGAAGTGGGAAGAAGACCAGTAGCCTCCTCAGAAAGTTGTTGTGAGGATTACATAGGTAAATATTTGCAAAACACTTAGAACAGTGGCCAACACGTAATAAGGGTTATGCAAGCGTTTGCTACATTATTTTCCGAATCTTGCTATGTGAAGGGTACTGTGCTAAGACTTTAGACTCTGTAAAGATGTGGAACGTATGTTCCTACCCCATAAACAGTTTACAAGTATGAGAGCCCAGAGAATTTTGGAAGACCAAAGGGTTGCTCATGAAACTGTATTTGCATGAGATGTTGAAAATGCTGAAGGTGATGACAGATGAATATGTTGGCCCTTAAATACTCTCCAATAGAAAAAGGAAAAGAGAAACTGAAACGTTGTACAAAGAGCACTGGGTTTTGAGTCTGATAGACCTGGGTTCAAGGTCTGGGCCAACTGTCTTCCAGCTCTGCTATTTTCTAGCCATGTAATCCACTTAGTTAATTTCTGAGTCTTAGTTTTCTCACTCTTATAATGTAGATAACAATATCTACTGTAGCAGATGAGAACGAGACAGATAATAATAACAATAGCTGATATTTATTGAGTACTTACTATGTGCTGGGCGTTGGACTAAAAGTTCCATGAGGAAGTCAGCTTAGAGAAAAGTCAGTAACTCAGTGCCCAAGGTCGGCAATAAGTGGCTGAACTGGAATTTGAATCCAGACAGTCTGATTCCAGTGGCTGTTCTAATAACTGTTATTTTGTGCTAAATCTCTCAGAGTGGTGCTGGAGCCAGCAGGCTCTCAAATAATGATAATGTTGTTATTATCAACTGTGAAATATCCTTGATCTATTTGGCTAACAGCCAATGATCCTTTAAGACTCCTTTCAAATGTTATATTTTCTTCTCATCCCCAGAACCAGCCTGGTGATTCTCCCATGATACATCACTCTGGGCAAGCATAGGCCCAATTCTCCTAAAATTCTCAACTTTGTATTTTTTCAGGTGATGAGGAAAAAAAGGAAAGGCCCTATCGGGTCCCAGGCCCATTAATCAAATATTAATCCAATAAAGTTAGTAATGAAACAATCTGATTAGAAAAACAATTTGAACTGCAGTCCTTTGCAGATGGGGAACATTAGATTGGATAAATGATTTACTCTAAATGGATTTAATGCAAAAACATCAGGACCTTAAAGCCAAGGAAGCCCGAGGAATTCTGGGAGCCAGCTTGGGATTGACTTGGCCTGGTAGCAACCCTAGAGTCTCCAGCCAAGTCAACTCAGGTATTGGATCAAATGCCAGGCCAGGGCAAAGAAGGTGCTGGCTGGCAACTCAGCCCATCAGAATGTCCCAATTGCATATGATGTCAGCATGACGACGGCACTTCTAAACCCTTCCTGTTCACGGGGGGGAGGGCGGTCGGGGCCAAACCCAGACCCTACCAGTTCAAGATCTGTGGTTCCCACCCTTAATAAGAGTGGTGACATGTGTACCCTGCAGCCTCAGGGGATGACTTCCCATGAGCTTCCTTTTCTGCTCAGATCCTGGGCAGAGTTTAACGTGCAGGAGGCACTGGCTGGGTCTATGCACATAAATTAACTTGACTGAATTATGTTAAACAAAAGAGAAAACAGCTTAATTCGATAACCAACCTTTGTTTCATTTGTGGCTTTCCTTTTCTGTCTTGACTAATTTTTATTCCCTAACGAATGTCATGGCAACGTGAAGCAGTGGCAGGAACACCAGGAAACAGACAGACTTGGGTCCATCTTTGGGCTGTGGTCACAGGTGATGGGAGATAGGGAGGCAGGATAATTCAGGATAGTGTTAAGAAAAGAGGCACTGTGCTGCACAGCTGAGGTTAGCGCAACATTGAAAATCAACTACACATCAGTTAAAAAAATAAAAAATAATAAAAAAAAGACGTCAGATCGGGTTTGAATATGGCTCTGGTACTTCTCAGCTATGTGAATCTCGGTTTGCTCATATTTAAAATGTGGGATAAACATCAATTTACAACGTTTAGCCACATGTAAGATAACGGTAGGGTAGATAACTCAACTGAAAAAATTATTTAGTGCTTATTAGATCCTTGACAAGACACACTTATAATAACCATCCCCTTTTTCTCCCTTTTCTCCATTAGAGTAACAATGCCCTTATCCTCCATGCCCTGGGTGAAAACTGGCAATAGTCAAATGGATGGATGGATGGATGGTTTGAAGGATGGATGGCAGGGGGGCTAAGAGAAGTCCATAAACTAGAGCACACCAAGTCAATTTTTGCAGGACAACCAAGAAAACCTTTCTGATGTCTCAGGGGGAAGGCAGCAGAGTGGGAAGCTCACATGAGCCCAATATTGTTTAAGAAAGAGAACGTGTCCGGAATGTACTGGTCCTGAATTTCCAGAAGCCGTCAACCCCAATATTCAGGACATGGGCTCCTGCAGCAAAGGTGAAGAACGTCTGCAGTGAGGCATCAGCACAGAAACTGGAGGGACCCTCAAGAAGCCAGGTGCCCAGTGTGGACCCCTTCCCTTCCCCGATTTGGGAGGGACTGGGGATCAAACTTCACACCTTGTCTGAACCAACTCCAAGGCTAACCCTAACAACAACCCTGACACTAATGTGAGTGGTAGAAATACTCCAAGTCAGCACCAGCCTTCTCTCAGCCATGGTCGTTGCACCCCCATCCTCCTATCCCACATCCCTCCACCAATTAATTCATCCAGATCAAATGGAATCATGGCTAGGAGATGAAAGTTTGCATTAGGGAGCAGTATTGTCTGAAGCTCTGATATAAGATGAATCCTGGGGAAGAGGTACCAGAGGAAGCTGGACCATTTGGCTTATGCCTGGGAGCAGGGGGACCAGCCATAGAGCCTCAGCTGAAAAGCCTTAGGGATATTTTGGAGGAGGGTTTCATGAAGAACTAATCCTCCAGGATCCTAGCCCAGTTTGGCTAAGCTCGTTCTATTCTAGCAGTGTTTGGCTCTGTCCAGCTCGGCCCAGTTTCCACTCGTCCAAATCTACCCAGAACACCCAGTTCAGCCCAGACTATATCAGTCCAAACCAGGGAAGTTCCTTTTAGCACCACCACTCAACAGAGCCCTCTCTGTTCAGTGTAGTTACAATGACTTGGACTTACACTTCACAACCACTGATGATGGACAGACAGACATTGACAAATGGCCAGCCTATAGGTGAGCTTCAAAGATGATGATGTAGAAGTTCTTCCAAGGCAGATCTCAGGATCTGTGTCCACCTGAGACAGGTATAATGAGGGATCTAAACACTGGAACTTCTAAGCCTGTCCACTCTAGGCATTCCTTTCTAGACTGCCTTTCCTAACAACACTGGGGAAATGTGATGAGGAACCATGGCAGCCAGAAACCATGGCGCTCCGGACCGTGCAACCCCACATAATAAACACATAATTCTGTGCTTAATTGAATACGCTCTCAAACTAGACCCTGGTCTAGACAAGCAAGAAACATTCACGGTTTAGAAACATATACGAAAGTAGGAAACTATTTTTTTTTTTCTTTTTTTTTTTTTTTTT
>NW_006772762.1:679096-689787 GCF_000442215.2 Lipotes vexillifer | reverse complement strand
CCTCCCGGACCGGGGCACGAACCCGTGTCCCCTGCATCGGCAGGCGGACTCTCAACCACCGCGCCACCAGGGAGGCCCAGTAGGAAACTATTAATTGAAATATTAACCTTTCAGCTTTAGTGTTCTCCTCCTGAGTTAGAAAAAAAAAAAATCAACCATCCAGGTTAGTTTGGTAACACATTCTTCTGCAGGTCAGGGTCTGAGAACTACTGTTTTTGAAGGACACACTCACTTGGGACTCAAGACCCTTGGGTCAGCATCAGCCCCTCCCTGTGCCCCTGACTCACCTCCAGCCTCCTAGCACACCCCCATCAGATGGGGCTGTGACCTTTTCCTCATCAAGGGGCTTTCATGTCTATTCTTCCACCTGCTCACTCCCTATTGTCAGTCTTGAACCCTCGTCTTCGTCAAGGCCCTTCCCTGAGTGGGTTGCCCTCCAGACATCCCTCCCTTGCTCCACGCCTGTATTCCTATGTTAAAAACGGCACCGCCACCAACAAACACAGGTCCCAGTGGAGTCACTTAGGCTAGGCCACGCCACCAAACTGGGGCTTGATGCCTACCGTAACGGAATCTTCAACCTCCCCCGGAAATATAGTTTTAACCAGTCAGTCAGGAATTCTCTGGTCAGCACCAATGAGGCAATCTGTCACATGGGCCCTCTCCATGCCCTAAAGGAGGGTGATGTGACCCACCTAATGAGACCCTGTTTTTCCAAAAGGGAGATGACCTAATCTTTTTTCCCTGTTTATGACTTCCTTGTCCTTCCTTTAAAAACCTTACCCTTCTGTAGTTTTCTGGAGCTCCTCTCTTCTTGTTAGAAGGGATGCTGCCCGATTCATAAATCATTCAATAAAGCCAATTAGATCTTTAAAATTTACTGGCTTGAACTTTGTTTTTTTAATAGATTTGGTGGCAGAGACAGGATCCAAAGCAAACTTCTGATGGCACTTGGGGACAACAAGAAACATGGGGTGTGGTATCGATGAACACATTTTTAGGTTCACTGCCTTCCTTGCTAATTCTGAGGGCCTTGGGTAAGTTCCTCTTAGTTCTGAGCCCTGTCCAGTTTGCATTGAGCTCCTGATCTAATTGGTTTTCCAGCCAGTTTCCCATTTGTCTGGAATCACTAGTTCCACTTTGGGAACTGCTGGTAGTTTGGGCCACGATTCCCCATTTGATTGGGAACCCCAGCCCTTGGCTCTGTTCCCAGATTCTATGTTGGGAGCTTCCAGCAGTTTGGTCTGCAATTCCCCATCTGTTTGGAATCCTTCCCCAGATTCCACCTTGGGCACCACTGTCTGACACCAGGAAGACAAGTCCCTTAGCTGGTTTGAAAACCAGTGGGCTTACCTGAGAGCTATGAGAAACCAAGACTCCACTCTTGAAAAGCTTGTGCACAAACTTGCTTTGCTCCCAGTCACACTGTGGAGGTGAGCAGACGGAAAACTGCCCGGTGCTCTTGACAGCTTGCCAGGACTGCCCCAGTGTACCCCCCACCCTACACAGCACTCCTGCTCCAGCCACTCTTGCTCCAGCGTTGCTCTCCACTCAGGCTGCCCTTGCCAGTGAAAGTGCACACACTTAGAGGGAACAGAGTTGGCTCGGGCCCCAACCCTGCCCCTGACCAGGGTGGACGCAGACATACCCAGCACATGCATCCGTGGGCACACTTGCAAGGGAGTGAAACCAGTTCCAGGGTGGAGACACATTAGACCAGTTGCATAAAGTAGATACCTATAGGACATTCCATCCAAAATCAGAAGACTATACATTCTTTTTGAGTGCATGTGTAATGTTCTCCAGGATAGGTCACAAGCTAGGCCACAAAACAAGTCTCAACAAATTTAGGAAGATAGAAATTATATCAAGCACCTTTTCCAACCACAATGATATGAAACTAGAAATCACTTACAGGAAGAAAAATGGAAAAAACACAAACACATGGAGACTAAACATCATGCTACTAAAAACCTACTGGGTCAACAAAGAAACCAAAGAGGAAGTCAGAAAATATCTTGAGACAAATGAAAATAAAAATACAACGTTCTAAAATTTATGGGATGCAGGAAAAGCAGTTCTGTTTATAGTGACACAAGCCTACCTCAAGAAACAAGTAAAATCTCAGATAAACAACCTAACCTAACATCTAAAGGAATTAGAGAAAGAAGAACAAACAAAGCCCAAAGTCAGCAGAAGGGAGGAGATAACAAAGATCAGAGTGGAAATAAATAAAATAGAGACCAAAACCAAACCAAACCAAAACACACAAACAAAATGAAACAAAAACAAACAAAAACAGTAGAAAAAGATAAATGGAACCAAGAGCTGGTTTTCTTAAAAAAGATAAACAGAATTGATAAGCCTTTAGCCAAGATCATTAAGAAAAAAGAGACAGGACCCAAATAAACAGGATAAAAAATAAAAGAGGAGAAATTGCAACTGATATCATCATCAAAGGCTTGGTCAAAATGCTGGTCCAAAGGCTGGTGGTCAAAGGTCATCTGCAACTTTTTCAAATTGAGTGTCCCCATATCTACCCTCAAGGGAGGGCCTCAGTATGGCTTCCTTCCAGAGTTGATGGGACCCCGAGGGACCCTCTGGTAAACTATTACCAGTAATTCCCTTAAATGGTCAAGGGGAAAATAAAATTAAAAATAATAGAAACCTTGCCAAATTCTAATTGATACCAGAGCTATGCTTTCTACTTTAAACTCACTCTTGTAGGACAACAAATCCCTGGGAGTAAAGGTAAGTTTTCCATAATTGGGATACCTAGTAAAGTGTAGAGAGAATTTCTATCTCAATCAGTACAAGTGACTCTGGGACTTTTACTGAAAAGCATTCTTTTTTGCCCTGTGACACAGCCCCAGTTGATGTATTAGGTAGAGATCTCCTTTCTAAATGAAAAGGGCGGAGACGTTTTGCTTTCAATGGAGACTCCACCTTAGAATTTCCAGACCAACTTGAACCTGATCTTTTGTTCTTTACAATTTGTTCCTGATTTAGAAGGGAAACTCCGGGGCTTCCCTGGTGGTGCAGTGGTTGAGAATCTGCCTGCCAATGCAGGGGATAAGCGTTCGAGCCCTGGTCCGGGAGGATCCCACATGCCGCGGAGCAACTAAGCCCGTGTGCCACGGCTGCTGAGTCCGTGCGCCACAACTACTGACCCTGTGTGCCACAACTACTTAGGCCCGCACGCCTATAGCCTGTGCTCCGCAGCGAGGAGCCACCGCAATGGGAGGCCTGCGCACCGCAATGAAGGGTAGCCCCCGCTTGCAGTAACTGGAGAGGGCCCGCAGCAGCAACGAAGCCCGCGCACTGCAAAAAAAAAAAAAAAAAAAAAAAAAAAAAAAAAAAAAAATAGAAGGGAAACTCCAACAAAAGTCGGCTAATTTAATCAAGGTGCTCAGAAGTCTAATATTGACATTGGGAAAATAAAGAGTGCGGAGCTTATAAAGATTCAGATAGATATGACTAAACCTCTTCCTAAATTGCTTCATATCCACTGAAGCCTGAGGCTGTACAAGGCCTCTCAACTTGTCACATAGCAGAAGACTTAATCACCCCGGGGCTGATCATTTCTGTACCGGCCCCTGCAACACGCAGATCCTCCCAGTATAGCGAATGGGTGGGATGATGATTCGTCCAGGACTTGAGAACTATTAACAAGATAGTTGTTCCCTGTTTCCCGGTGGTTCTGATCCTGAACCTCCTTTTATCACAAGTTCCACCAGACTCAAAAGGGTTCAATGCTGTGGACCTTTGCTCAGCCTTTGTCAGCATCCCTGTGGACCCCAACAGCCAATATCTATTCATCTTGACTTGGAACCATCAACAATATACCCGGACAGTCACGCTTCAAGGGTTCACTGAGGCCCCCTCCTGTTCCTCCCAAGTTCTCCACCAAGATGTAAGACCCTCCAGTGTCAGGAAATCAACCTTCTACAGCATGTAGATGACCTCTTGCTGTGCTCAGTTACCAAAGAGGCATCCATAAAGCGTTCCACTTATTTGCTGTAAGTAAAAGTTACAATTATCTCTAGACACTTTATTACCGAGTCATAATGTAAGCACTGGAGGAATTCAGCTGTCTCCAAAACGAATTAAGCTAAACCAAGGACTTCCAAGGCCCGAAACTAAGCAACGGCTTCATGGATTTCTAGGCCCAGCAGGTATTGCCGACTACGAGTTCCTAATTTTTCCCTATTAGCTTCCCCTTTCTATGAACTTACTAAAATTTCTGTCCCTGAACCCCTTCCATGGGAAGAAAAACATGGGTAGGCCTTTCTAAGACTAAAACAAGAACCTCCTGTCCTAGGGCTACCTCACTATTCAAAACCTTTCACCTTATCTGCGCAGGAGAGAGAGAACGAGACCCTGGGAGCATGGAGAGCCTGGTAACGAACACAGGCCTGTTACAGCATCAGCTTGATTCCGTTGTTCCTGCCACCCCAGCTGTCTTAAAGCTATATCCACAGCTGCAAAGTTAGTGGCAGCTTCACCAGATGTAACCTTAGGACATTTCTCTGCAAGCAGACTAACCTCCTGTGAGATTCTTCTGCTCTCACCACCTAATCTGCATCTTAAACATTGCAACGTCCTTAATCCTGCTATTTTACCACCTCTGCCTGAGGAAGGTGAGCCCCATGACTGCACGGTAATAACGTCCCATTTTGTGACAGACACCCTGTCAACTAATCCCGATCTAATTTTGTTTGGGGACGGTTCACGTCGTAAAAAATTAGTAAGGGAATTTCCATGCTGGTGATGCTGTTGCTACCCAAAATGAACTACTTGAGAGGGAAAGTCTCCCACAAGCTAAATCAGCTCAATGAATCAAGCTCTGTGCCAGTTATCAGGACAAACCGTTAATATTTATACTGACAGCTGGTATGCCTTTGGTGCTGTCCGTGATTTGGGGGTGTTATGAAAACAAAGGGGTTTTCTTCCTCTGGGACCCCAATCAAACACGGACAATAAGTAAATGAACTTTTTACTGCCATTCTCTTAGCTTCTGAAATTGCTGTCATCAAAACTGAGGCTCACACTAAAAGGACTGAACCTGAGTATCAGGGAGACACCCTGGCTGGCTTTCATGCGAAGGGTATGAAAGACTCCTTCATCAACAGAGTCTATAAAGATTGTGGCACACGTGCATAAAGTCCATTCTGCTTCTGCAAAAAACGACCCCCTTTGTTGCCAGACTTTTGGCATCCTGATGTCCTTATAACAAGGCAACAGTCTGCTCCTGAGTCAGAGAATTAAGATGGGCAAACAATGGTTCTAAATTAAATAAACAGTCAGGGCTATGAGAAAATCAAGATGGCCACTTGGTTCTTCGCGTCCCCCTGGAAAACCTCATTTTTTGGTTTCGGCATTCCTTCACCCACCATAGTGCAGCTAAGATGGCACAAATTATGAATAGACATCGGTGAGGAGACGTTTACCAACTTGTGAAAACAGTCTACCAGCAATGTCTGACCTGTCGGGTCCCTAATCCTGGGAAAACTATTTTTGTTCCCAGTGGCCTCATGTCTCCTCCCCCAGACCATTTTACACCTGCAGCTGGACTTCATTCAATTGCCACCTAGAATGGGCTATTATTATGTTCTTGTTATTGTGTGTATGTTTTTTGGATGGGTTGAAGCCTTTTCCTGCCACAAGGCTGATGCCCTCATCGTGGCAAAGAAACTGTTAGAAAATATGTTTCCCACTTGGGATAAAACTTCCATGGTCTCCAGTGATCAAGGCACCCACTTCTCTGGGCAAATCATAGGAACCTTAGCGAAAACCCTGCAAACTTCTTGGAATTATCACAGACCCTGTCACCCTCGGTCATCAGGTAAGGTCGAGAGAACTAATGGGATCCTCAAACTTAAAATCTCTAAACTCGCTGAAACTTACTGGACTCCTTTGGCCTAAGGTGTTAGCTCTGACCTTGCTGACTATTTGCAGTACCCCTTTGGCAAACATAAACTCACTTCACATGAGACAGTCACAGGTAGACCAATGTCTCTTGATGTACAACTTCCTACTGACCTCTTGCTATCTTATATTAATATGACCAGCTACTGTAAGGCTTTAAATGTCTTATTTTAAAGCTATCATCCACAAATTAAAGAAGCTTTCCTGGATTTCAATTCAAGGGATCCTGTTGGTCGCAGTTTGGAGCCTGGTGACCGGGTATTTTAGAAACGTCAAAAGACGAAGACAGCCCTGGAGCCCCACTGGAAGGGACCTTACCTAGCATTCCCGACCACTAACACAGCTGTGAAACTAGAGGGCATTGAGCCTGGGGTACACACCTCACAGCTAAGGAAGGCTCCACCTGACATCTAGTCCCGTACAGATGCTAGAGAACCGCAAGTCAAACTGACAAGGAAGAGGAGCAGCCGAATCAAGGCTTCATACTTTAGCTAAACAGGAAACTCTTTCTCCTTCTTTTTCTTTTCTTTACTCTGGCGTTGGCTTGGAAAGATAACACCCTCATCTGTATCTCCAGGGCAAGGAGGTAACCTGTCAGATTGCTGGATTTGTCACCAAAGATTCCGATCTACCCATGATGTTAGAGATCACCTGGTCCTCCCTGTGACCAATTTCTCTTCTATTCTTAATGTCACTGCAAACTATAACTGATCCCCCTTGGAACTCTCTTTGGAAATCAAGTTCAACTCTTCCTGCCAAAACATCCTGTGCCTTGTTTTTTTCCTTTCTCCTATCACAACTACATGTGCTCAATTAGACACAGATATCTACATAAATCTTGGTACATTTGCACCTCCACGTTCCCATGATGATCTAGATTTGCCCTCACTCGCTAAGAGATCTCACCACCAGCACCCATATTTGTAAGGCATTTAGGATGACTCTTTAGCTAAGTAGTCTGGAGACCTGACTGACCCCTGGCTTGGATGGGTAAATGCAGCAAACCCTGGAAATGAGTCCCTTAATGGTACCCTGAACGGGAACGGTCTGTACCCCAACATGATTTCTCTCTCTCTCTGTGGTTGCTTTCACTCTCCTCGGGCCTATGGATGCCTAGAGGGCTGGGGCACAGCTGGGCAATGCCTCTTGGGTTATCTAACTCTGCCCCTAACTTTCCACAAGTGAGGTAACTCATCTCATTTGTTGACTTCCCTGGGTTTACACCACTGAGTTAGAAAGGAATTGCCAGGAGGCATTCATGTCTCAAGACCCCCTTCCTTTGGCAGGGCCATACTTCTCTGGTTATGAGTAAATGAGAATATGATTAGAAACCTGTCCTTAACTCTTGAAGATATTGCAGATTCCATTGCTAAGACAACAGCTGCCCAGCAAAGACCCTTAGTCTCTTCGGTCAAAGTTGTTCTTGATAATAGGATAGCTCTTGATTGTGTACTAGCTGGGCGAGGTGTCCGTGCTGTGGCCACACCACCAGCTGCACCTGGATGACCCTTCGGGGGAAGCTGAGCCTAAGTTACATAAGACCCACTGAGCAAAACCACTTGGCTTTCAAAGGTAACTTCTTTAGCGGGTCTTTTGTTGACTTATTTGATTTCATTGGTTTGGGTCTTGGGGACAATGGCTCAAAGTGCACTCCAAGCATTGGGGCTTATCTGACTTATTATAATCATTGTAATCTCCCTGGTGCATTATATTCTCTCAAAAGCTTTAAATGCACATTCACAGCTGCTGACCACCAACCAAATGATCTCCCTAAGACTGGAACTTCAGAAGAGAAGTGAGGAGAATGACCAACTTAAAGACTGTGAAACTGGAGCTGTGACCAGTGAATACCACAGGGGTTAAGCAAAAACACCATAACCTATGGATGTCAGACAAAGGAACAAAAAAACCCTGAGAACTTTAGAGCAGAAACTGAAAGTGGTGCTAGAGCCTTACATTTTGATCACATCTCTCAGTTAAGCTGAGAGTCTGATCAAAAGGGGGGAATTGTTAAAAAGAAAACCACAGGTCGAAGTGGAGTCACTTAGGCTAGGCCACACGACCAAACTGGGGCTTAATACCTAACCTAATTGAAGCTTCATCCTCCCCCAGAAATGTGGCCAGGATTTTTTCCTGGTCAGTCAGGAATTTTCTGGTCAGTACCAATGTGGTAATCTGTCACATGGGCCCTCTCGATAACCCAAAGGAAGATGAGGTAACCTGCCTAATAGGACCCTTTTTTCCCAAAAGGGAGATGACCTAATCTGAAATAATCCTTTTTCCTATTTATTACTTCCTTTTCCAGACTTTAGAAACCTTACCCTCCTGTAGCCCTTTGGAGATCCCCTCTACTTGTTAGACAGGGATTCTGCCCCGTTCATGAATTGTTCAATAAAGCCAATTAGATCTTTACAATTTACTGGGTTGAATCTTGTTTTTTAACAACTGTATCATCCTTATGGAACAGGTAAAGGTATCCAGCATAATACCTTTCCCTTTGCAGCTCTTCTTGAGCTGGGGATAGTTTTGTAAACTCTGCAAGGGCAGGTGTTTCCTTTGTACCCAGCCAGTGATGTCTAGGACTGAAGCAGATGCAAGCAGATACTTATAGGAACTGTGTCTGGCACAGGGATATTCATAAAATATTTGTTGGATGAATGGATGAGTGAGTGAATAAAATGTAGAACAGAAGAGTGAATATGATCTCGGAGAGGCAGCAGTGAGTGGTGGCATGAAGGGAGATCTTAATTCCCTGCCCAGGAATTGAACCTGGGTAGCCTGGATGAAAACCAGGAATCCTAGCCACCAGAACAGCGAGGGCTAGAGGCTAGAAGCTATTTTTCCCTGGCTCTTGCCCTCGCTGAAAAATGCATTTCTCAAGGAGGCAAAAACTGTAAAAACAGGTATTAAGTTTATTATTAGAGACATAGCACAACAACAAGTGGGAGAGCACACAGAGAGACAGTTAAGACAGAAGCAAGGCAGAGATGCACTCCCGGGGAGAAAGGGTGTGGGCGTCCTCCCTAATGAGGAGGGGTGCAGTAAAGAGGCGGTTAGGTCATTTATATAGGGCAGGTCTTCCAGGTTTTTGTTTACCTTTGGCCAATCATCTGGTTTCTTCTTCCACACCTGACCTGCCCTAGGACCTGCCCCAACACGCGTGCGCAACTTTTTTCCAAGATGGATTCCAGCCCAGAGGCCTATGGGATGGCCTTAGCATCACATATTATGGGGTGGTGCCCCCTCCTTTTTGACCCCCAAGGAGGCTTTCTGCACATGTGCAATGTCTCCCTTGCCCCAAGGATGGGAAATGTACGACCTCGTGATCTTTTAACAGCGTTTAGCCCCTCCCTGTCCCTGCCATAAAAGTGTCCAGTGTCCAGTTATCTACCCTATTCCTGTTGCTGTTTCTTATATCGAAGTGCAGATCTCAAATAATAGATAGGAGTCCACTCATAAATATGTAGTCTGGAGCCCGTTTGTCTCTTGCCTCAGGAAATGTAAACAGCGGGCTGATAATGAATGTCTGGCCTGGAGCCCATCTTCTTCTCATCCCAGGAAATGTAAACAGGAGGCCAGTTGTAAATGTCTATCCTGGAGCCCATCTATCTCCTGCCTCAAACAGATGAAGGCTAAGTTAATGAATGCATAAGAAAATGGAAGCAAGAGTAAAAATTAGAACAGGTGAAAGAATGTGTGAAAAAATGAGTGAGTGAATGAATGAATGATGTGTGAATGGTCACGGTCAAGTGGACACCACAGACTACAGTGTACACAGCCCTGCTTCTCCAGGGTGGCCAACCCAGCCTGGGTTAACCATGTGTGGTCCTGGTGGCAATCTGCTTCAGAATCTTCCTTAGAATAGCAATTTTCCACCCTATTGTTTCGAGTTTGGATTGTATGATTGTTACCATTTGTCCTCAAATGATTAGAAAAGTTTTCAGCGGGTTAAAAAAGAGCTTCTCCAATTGTGAGCCCCCAAATGAATATCAGTGCAGCTCAGCCTAGACTTGGGGAGCTGGGCTGTCATTATGTCAATCTGATGTTAATTAAAATGGTAATTGGATAAGAGTTTCCAAAGGCCCTGCTGCTGGCCTCGTGAGGCTTCCTGCTGTGCTGATTTTGGAGGGACAGAAGTCGAAGCCAGCAGGGGAATGAGAGGAAGGTATCCTGGGTTCTTCTGGGCCTGGAGCCAACACAGGCATCTATCTGCTCTGCCAGGCTTCGGAGAGCATTTTGATATTCTGGTTTCATTCTGTGTCAGTGGTTTAAGAACCAGGGAGTCAGCAAGAAGAAAAAAGAAAAAGAAAAAGAAAAAAAAAGAAGAGTCTTGGCATTTACAGCTCCAGTTTGAGGACTGGCTTTACCATAGACTCAGTGTGTGATTTTGAGCAAGTCTCTCAACCACGGTGAACCTCAGTTTCCGCATCTGTGAAACGGGATAACGACACATACCCTAACTGCATCATCACTATCAAATGAGATACAAGTGAAAGGCTTGACCAACTCTAGGGTGCGGTACATAACGGAGCTCACAATCTGCTTCTAAGAGTCTCAGGTTGATGGGCAGAATTTTCCGCAGATGGGAACATAGGAGGAATGCAATTGGGGAGTGCCGTGCTGTCCTCTGGGGTGCATTTCCAAGGTTCTCAAAATCAAGCGAAGTGGAACGCAGCTGGCAAAACAGTGGTTCTGGCTCAGGGTTTAAGGTCCTCAATGTTCTCACCCAAGACTGAATGCCTCAGCAGGGAGAGAAATTAGCA
>NW_006772762.1:675386-677743 GCF_000442215.2 Lipotes vexillifer | reverse complement strand
GAAGAGAAATTAGCAAATTCATTCATTAAGGGCCCATTGACACTTCTATTATAAAGACTAACCATTTGTTTTTATTGAGATCTTCCCCCCCCCCCATGATAAAAGCCATTAGCACCAATGAGTAACCATCATCAATCAACAAGCTTTCTTAAATGTCTCCACTTGTCCTGATTGCAGCTGAATACAGTTGATTTTACCTCTTAAGTATCTCCCCAAGCTGTCCACTTATTCCCACCCACCCCCAACCTTCAGAGAGGTCACTCTGGTCTGCTTCTCACCTCTGAGGGCCTCCGGGCTAGACTCTGTGTCACTTCGTGCCTGGCACCATTTCTCCTTTCCCTCATCATCTCCTGCCACACCCACTTTTCCTGATCACCACCTTCTATCTCTTTATTTATTTATTTATTTTTTTGGCTGCATTGGTTCTTCCTTGCTGCGTGCAGGCTTTCTCTAGTTGCAGTGAGTGGGGGCTACTCTTGGTTGCGGTGCGTGGGCTTCTCATTGCGGTGGCTTCTCTTGTTGCGGAGCATGGGCTCTAGGCACACGGGCTCAGCAGTTGTGGCACGTGGGCTCAGTAGTTGCGGCACACGGGCTCAGTAGTTGTGGCACACAGGCTTAGCTGCTCCGTGGCATGTGGGATCTCCCCGGATCAGGGATCGAACCCATGTCCCCTGCATTGGCAGGCGGATTCTTAACCACTGCACCACCAGGGAAGTCCCATGTCTACTCTGCAGACTTTTACCTGCTCTTCCTTCTGCCCTCAGCCTTCACGTCATCAGCTCCCACTCATTCTTCAGCTCTCAGCCCAAATGTCAATCCTCAGCGAAGGCTTCCATGTCCCCCCCAGCTGGACCAGGCCCCACCTGTTGTAACACTCTCCCAGCACCCTGCCTGTTCCTTCCCAGCGTCAGCCCAGTTTCTTTTATGTGCTTGCTTACTTGACTCTGGTCTTCTCTTCCTAGCAGGTGAGCTCCACAGAGGCAGAAACCACTCCGTCTATTCACACTTAATTGGGGGGGGGGTGGTGGGGACCAGGGTGAGGCATCTTTTAAGGAGGCCTTTACTCTCAGGCGCCAACCCTGAGCTTGTATGAGCCAGAGCATTCGTGCCTCCTTAAATCTTGCTTCTGGGCCGTCGCTCATCTACCCTAGTCCCACCCCTGCTTGGTTCTCCAACACCCAGCCCGAGACTCCATGTGCCAAAGGTACACTCATAGATATGTGAAGAATGAACAGGTCGGAGGCAGGAAGACTCAGCAGCTCTGAAACAAGTGGATAGAGAAAAGTGGAAGGGGTGGCAGTTTGGATGCTAGGGTTGAGGAAGGGAATATTTCTAGGTTGGTAACTGGCAATGCCCGTGAGGAGGGGTGAACTTGAGCAGACTCTCCAGTGGGATGATTCCTTCCTGCTCCCACCTTGGTGACTGCACTCTGGGCTTGACCAGGACCTCGTTGGGGATGGGTGTCTGCCACTGGGGAGGGTTTCCGCTTTCTCAGTTACCCCTTGGGGACCTCGTGCCCCTGGAGGCCATTGCGAATCTGAGGCCAGGGCTTCCAAGGTCTTCCCGGGACTCTCAGGGAGCAATCCCATCCTTAACAAGGTCCACTTACACTGAGAATGCCAAACACATTTCTCTTTTAAATTTTAATTTGGTTCTGTCACTGATATCACCTTGGGCCCCATGCTACCCCTCAAAATGACGTCTTTTAACGTCCCTGGATATGCAGGTATGTCATGAGAGCGAACAGGTTCCAAAGAGTTTTTCTCTTCTCTGGCCCCTCAATTCACCCTCTCCTTCCTTCTAAGCAGGACACGCAGTTTGGGTTTTTCAACCAGGCTACATCTGGACCAGATGCCCTCCTTGCTTGTCGGTGGCACTGACCATCTGATGCTAATATTCTGATCTGTGCTCCCAAGCATCCCCCCATACAGCTAGTGGAGGGCAGTCAGGCCCCCACCCCGCCCCTCTGGGGACGTTCTCCTTAACTGCTTTACTGATTTACTCTGTGACTTTAGGTAAGTCTTTTACCCTCTCTGGGGCTCAGTTAAAACAAGATGGACTTGGACTAGAAAATATGACAGCCATTCAGCACTTTCATTTGAAGGTCCTTAGATTCTTCTGAAAGAGAGACAGACAGAGACAGACAGAGGGATACAGAGAGAGGGAGGCAAAGAAACAGATAGATGGATGAATAGATGGATGGATGGATGAATTGACAGATGACAGACAGATAGATGGCAGAGAATTCGTTCAGTTCAATATGGTCCAAGTCCCCTCCATTGCCCACTGACCTCACCCATGCAGTGGTCAGTCAGTGTGATGGGAGCTGTAAGGACCTCATATTACATCCTGTAGGG
>NW_006772762.1:673025-675368 GCF_000442215.2 Lipotes vexillifer | reverse complement strand
TAGGGAAATACAGAGCCAGTGATCAGGAGAGACAGGAAGAGGGAGAGGCAGAGAGAGATACTTAGGTAAGGAATGACAAAGCAGAGAGACGGAAGAGGGGGGAAGAGAAAAGGGGTTCTGCTCACATTTGTCCCTCTGACACCGAGGTTAAGCATCGTGGGGCATTGACTGAAAGCCCAGGATATCTGAGGGGAAGTCTGTGGTCCTTCCTGTTCTAGCTGGAACCTGTGTGGGCACTGTGGGGTGAGCTGCATTAGAGAAGGAAAATTATGTCCATTGTGGCTCGAGTCCAATTCTAGCTAATGCACAGAGCAGGAAGCTGCAGTCCCCGCCGCTCTGTCAGGCAGAACCCCCAGGGCTCACTGTTTACTTGGGGATGGGATGCCTTCTGCCTCGTACCTGCTGTTAGTACATGAGTCTGCTGAGCCTAGCTCCCTGATCTGACTCATCCACGCCTTTTGAGATGTCATAGCCCTGGAGGTAACTCACATACCCATTTCATGAGGCCGAAATCAAGGCAGGATTTGGAAGTCTTAACAGAAGCTCAATTCATTAATTTTCTCGTTGCCCTCCCCTCACTGAACAAATTGCCCAAGCTTGGACCATTCGTCATAGCAGTCGACATTCTCACTTATTCTTTTTTCCATCTGCACTCTGGGGTTCTTGTCAGTGAATAACTACCTCCTGGCATCCCCAATCTTCTCTACCTTCTCCCATGGGCCTTCATCTTTGCTATTTGAGTATTCTGTTTTAATTTTGAGGGCCTCGGGACTCCTGGAGGAAAGCCTCCCACAGGGGTGGCCGGGGTTGGGAAGTAAGCCAGACTCTGGCACCTGGGACCAGCTGCTAATTACTGCAGGTGCCTGTCTGCACACTGCTGGGTGCCTTGCCCACACAGGCAGCTGAGGATGGTGGGGCTCTGCGGGTGCAGGAAGATGCCAAAGGCTTTTTAACAGCTGGGGGCCCTCCTCATTCATCTGTGCATGCTGAGTTTATTTTGCCATTTGTCAATTTCTGACTTTAGGGAACCTAAAGGGTTCGGAGTGGACTGGGCTTCAATATTGATGACCAGAGTGAATGACAGGTCTCCCCTCTCCCGTAAAGAGTCGGCACTGCCAGTAGGAAGCCCCACAGGCCTTTCATCTCTGAAAGGCCCATTTCTCCACCTCTGCTGAGGCCGGAGATAAAATATTTATTTGGGATCCAACCAATACGCCCCAGCTGCCTCACTAGACAGTGAGCAAGCTTTGAACCGAGCAAGCAGCTGAATGGCTCAACCCAGGTTTTGCTTTGCCAAAGGGAGGAAAGAAAGAAAGAAAAAAAAAAAGATGCCAGTCCTCTGTTTGGAGGTTGAATATTCCTTGGATGGAGAGTAGCTCTTTACTGGGGCACAGTCCTTTAGCTGTCATAGATAGAATTAGAACACAGGCCGGTGTCAGGTGCTGAAGTAATAAGGTATTTGAGAGCATAAAGTGCAATTTTCTGAAGCGGAAAGGGACATTTCGCAGGCTCTTTCATTTCCAGGGGCTGTGAGATCTTACAATTCACCCAGTTCAAACCTCTCATCCTTGAATCCCTGCTAGATCATTTCTCCCTGTATTTGAAATCTTCCAGTGATGAGGAAATCACGACTAACGTCTCCAAGCAGATGATTCCCCGTTTGTCTGTTGAAAGCATTTTTTAGAAATTGAGTTGACATCTGTCTCTCTGTAGCTTCTACCCACTGGATCAAGATTTGCCTTAGAAACACAGAACACATCCATTCTGCTTAATGGCCTTTAGCGGAAAGACAGTAACCTTGTCCTCTTTGAGACTTCTCTCCTCCAGGCTAAGTCTCCCCTGTGGGGTTTTGCTAGATGCTGGGGATTCAAAGATAAATAAGTCTAGGGAGATCAGGGGCACATGTCTCATGTGACATGCTTTCAAATCCCTTCACTATGCTGGCTGTGGAGGAAGGAGCCCACCCGTGTCCGTGCTGACATCCCCACCGCTCTGCTCATTCCCTTCCTAACTCACACCCAAGGGGGGAGGGTTGACAGCTCAGGGTCCAGGACACTCACTGGGCCACGTTTGACTGGTGGGTAGGGCCACTGTGGGTGAAGAGTTGATGCCATATGTGTGGTCTTCCCTTTGCAGTCTGGCCACGAGGAAGTAAGGAAGCCAGGCAGGGCTGGACTCCTGGGGACAGGCTCACCCATGCTTTCTCTGGTCTACATCTTCTAAACCTATGGCCAGGCCAAACCTATTTTGTTGACTCAACCATCTTAAAATCAGAAGCTACTGGCGTGCAAATGTGTGTGTAGGTGTGTGTGTGTGTGTGTGTGTGTGTGTGTGTGTGTGTGT
>NW_006772762.1:651689-672678 GCF_000442215.2 Lipotes vexillifer | reverse complement strand
GTGTGTGTGTGTGTGTGTGTGTGTGTGTGTGTGTGTGTGTGTGTGTAGGTGTGGTTAACTAGTGAAATCCTATGTCAGGGGAATCAGGGACTTGCCCAGCTATGAAAAGAGTGTTCCTGGGAATTCCCCGGTGGTCCAGCAGTTAGGACTCCATGCTTTCACTGCTGAGGGCCCGGGTTCAATCTCTGGTAGGGAAACTAAGATCCTGCAAGTTGTGTGGTGTGGCTAAAGAAAGAAAGAAAGAAAGAAAGGGAGAAAAAAAGGAATGTTCCTTGTCTATCTTGTTCTTTTTCCCTGGGAATAACTTCCTAGTTTGAAATCCCACTGTGCAGAGGGGATATCAGGAGGGTTATTCCCTCCAGAGCTAGGGATATTCCCTAGCCTCTGGCTTAACATCACCTGGATAGCACCAAACCTCGTTCTAATCTTCAGTTTCCTTATGCCTTGGGAAGTGTGGCAGCCAGCACTAAAATGAATACCTGCCTTAGAAAATAATGATGTAAAAAAGGCAGGAGTATCAGACACAGCAGGTCCACGCCTTGCCCGCCAGAGAAAGATGAGGAAGCGTTGCTGGTACCCACCGGTCTCCCTCCTCCTTGCCCCTGAGGGAGTGGTTAAGCTGAGTGATGAATGTGTGCTGGGTCTCCTCCTTATCTTGGCTATTGATCTATGGGCAATGATGGGAAGCCACTCAGGGAGACTGAACCGGGTGTGCTCAAAGAAATAATGGCTAAAGGTACGGCCAGTGAGGCTGAGGCACTTGTTCATCGGTGATGAGTGCTTTGTCCAACCCCATGCTGTGGCAGCACGAAGCTTGTCGGCTGTGGGTGCTTGGTGGAATGATTGTTAAAATAAAGACAGCAGTTTCTAACGCCAGCAAAGGTAGATGTGAGCAATGGGTAAGAATGAAGAAGCAGATAAAGACTGCCCGAGAGAAAGATAACAGCATTCAGGTCTCCATGTGTTTGGAAGAAAATGTAGCGCTATCTATTAAAGTTAAAAACATACCTCCTGGGACTTCCCTGGTGGCACAGTGGTTAAGAATCTGCCTGCCAATGCAGGGGACATGGGTTCGATCCCTGGTCCGGGAAGATCCCACATGCCGCGGAGCAACTAGGCACGTGAGCCACAACTACTGAGCCCACGTGCCACAACTACTGAAGCCCACGTGCCTAGAGCCCGTGCTCCGCAACAAGAGAAGCCCGCATAATGAGAAGCCTGTGCACCACAACAAAGAGTATCCTCCCCCTCGCCCCAAATAGAGAAAGCCCACGCGCAGAAACGAAGACCCAATGCAGCCGAAAATAAATTAAAAATAAAGTAAAAATAAATAAATTAACAAAAAACATACCTTCTCTTTGATCCAGAAATCCCATTTTTAGCCTTTTTTTTCCTACAGATATGTTTGTACTGGTGGGTAAAGATGGATGTACATGGATATTAATTGCTGCATTCTTGGCAATACAAAGATAGGAAGGAACTTACATTTCCATTAGCAGGGGACTGGCTATATAAAATATGATCCATATGTATGATGAACTACCACACAGCCTTGAAAAAGAATGAGGTTGATCTAGTTGAGCTGAGGTGCAACTATCTTTGAGACATATTAAGAAAGAAACCCCACAGAACAGTATGCTTTTATTTGTGCAAAATACAAAGGCGTATTCACAGACATAAGGGCTTATGTATGTTTAGACTATTTCTGGAAGGATACATATAAAACTGGTAATACTGTTTGGGTGGGGAGTTGTGACGAGGATATAAGGAATGGGGAGGGGGTTGGCTTGCTTTTCCTTCTATACAGTTTTGCATCATATAAACTCATTACCATAATCTTGTACTCTATTCCCTCACAAAAATAGTTCATAATAAAGGAAAGCATATGCCTTCTGCACATCTGCCAGTGCTGCACTTCCTATTGACCTAGATATTTATTCTACGCCCGTTGTTTGTAGGATACTGAGCTAGTCCAGTTGGAGAGGAAATGGCAAAAACATAGTTCATGTTTTCAGGGCACTTCCTATCCATATGGGGAGAAAAACGTGTTCATGCAGTTATTCTAGAAGTTGGAGGGAACATTTAATCTTGATTAGGGAACTGGAGAAGATTTAATAAAGCTGGTGTGTAAAGTACGGGTAGGAGAATTTTGAGACCTGAGGATGGATGGATGAATGGGGTGCAGAATTCCCGATGGAGAGAACCACATGAACTAGAGATGTGGAATGGGAAATAAAAAACTGTGTGGAGTCACCTGTACCTTCTCATCTGTTTGCTGTACTATCAGAAACACTTGCTTTGGGGTTAAGGTATGGTTTACTTTCAGAAGTCTTTGTGAGAATGCAGACACTTGCTTTTGATTGAGATTTGAGAGGATGGATCCAGTGGGAGTGCTAGTAAACCAGCTCTCCCTCTACCAAACTGGATTTGTAGCTTTTGCCTATTTCCATGGTGTAAATATTCCCGCTGTGGCCGACTTCAAGCTGCTGACACAGAATGGCAGTTGGGAAGAGACACGCATAATCAACTCTCCTAAGCCTGAAAGAGCTCGCTCAGGCATGCCACTGACTCAATGAGAATCCCAGAGTATCAGAACTAAAAAAGACATTAAAGAAATTTAAAATGAACCTGAGCTACACATGAGGAAATGAAGGTGTTTGCACGATGTCAGAGGAAGTGGCAGAGTTTGGGACCTTAACTTCCAGTTTTTAGTTTAGTGAAATTTCTCCTTTTCTTTGGACATCACCAATATAATAGAGGGCAGGGAACAAGGGACAGTGTAATTTTGAAGGAACAAGAGGTTATAAAGTAGGCTTCTCTGACAGAGCAGAGGCGGATAGGGTTCCAGAATGGGTCTTGGTCAACAGGAAGGTTTTGTGTGCTGGGGGGGAATATGAAAAGGACCACAGCAGGGTGGAAGGGGCAGAATCAGAAGAGATTTTATGGGGGCGGGGGGAGCTTAAAAGATGAAATCCCCAATTGCACAGTTCTGTTCAGGACTGACTTTTCTTCCTGGGGGTATAATGAGCTGATCTGTTATGTGGAAGAGAAAACCTGGGCTAGTCCCTTCCACATCCTGGATGACCTGTGTGCACAGGACTCAGAGCCTTCCTCCTCCAAGTGTGGCCAGCGGGGGAGGTTAGTAATAATCTCCCCAGGCCTTTCCAGTGTGACCGTCTCCGTGCCTGTGAATCAGTGGCTCAGTGAAGAAACCCCAGCAAACGTCCATGTAAGATGGGGAAAAACCCGTGCAGTACGATGGGTTTATTTATTTATACCCAATGTGAGACAGACAAAGAGAAATCAGAGCAGTGGAAGGCAAAATTGAAGTTTGTTTTTGTGAGTCTATGGTAGGGCCTGGGAGCAGAAGATGGATTAGGGGAAAACAGGACAGAGAATCCTCTTTATTATGTCATACATTAAAAAAATACGACAGGGGCTTCCCTGGTGGTGCGGTTGTTGAGAGTCCGCCTGCCGATGCAGGGGACATGGGTTCGTGCCCCGGTCCGGGAAGATCCCACATGCTGCAGAGCGGCCGGGCCCGTGAGCCACGGCCGCTGAGCCTGCGCTTCTGGAGCCTGTGCTCCGCAGCGGGAGAGGCCAAAGCGGTGAGAGGCCCCCGCGCCCCAAAAAAAAAAAAAAAAAAAAAAAAAAAAAAAGACAACCCAGGCTGAAATCTCTTCGGTCGGGAGACATTACCTTCAGGGCAAGGTCCAAGCTCCTTTGCATGGGTAACAGGGACCTCCATTTTCTGCCCTTGACTATCTTTCCAATCTCCTCTCCTGAGTCCCCCAACCCCGGGTAATGCTCTTAAAACACACACTGATTGCTATTACTCTGCAGGTTTGGGGCCTCAGTCTTGGCACAGACCTCTGCCTGGAATGCTCTTTCCCATCATATCTGCTGGGCAAACTTCTACTCAATCTTCAAAATCCTGCCGCAGCATTTCAATGTCTTTCTTAATCCTTTCTTACATGGCAGCCTTCCCCTGCCCTGCCTGCACCCTGCCCTGCCTGCAGATAGAGACAATCACTTCCTCCCCTGACAGGTGCTGCTTCTGTATGCATGTCACTTGAATGGCAATATGGTAATTTCATTGCAAATTTCTGTTTTTATCTCCCCTATTTCACCGTGAGCTCAGCCAGGGCAGGAGACTCCTGTCTTGGCTCCTGAGGTTGAATCAGTAACAGCATGTTGGGGTTGGTGACGCTGGAAAAGCCAGCTAGAAAGAAGAGGGGAAAAGCTGTGGCCCCTCCCAGAACTCCACCCTGAGAGAGGAAGCGTGAGGTGTGACAGCCGGATGCAAAGACTTTTGCTGAAGGCCACTGGAAGTGCTGATCTGCCCAGCCCTTCAAATTGTTTTTAGCTGAGCCCCTGAGGGAAATTGAGTGGAGCTCCCAGGGTAGGAGGAGGGTTGTGATGCTGCTGTAGGTCAGGTAATGAAAGCCTCGACCAAGGTGGCTCCATGCTGGGCTCCAATAGAGTCATTCTAACTCTCTGGAGAGGAAGATCCTTCCTCAAGCTTCCACACAAACCCGTCCCACTGCTAAAGGCTGAAATGGGATGCTACATCGTGCCACCCAGATCCCCCTTCGGCCCTGAAGGACTTACTCCCGTACCTTCCTTTCCCTTCCATAGGTGCTGCCCTCCAGAGCATGCCCTAATCAACTTCCTACACGCTAGTCTCCAATGTGGAGTTTGCTTCCGGGGTGAAGGAACTCAACCTTCAAGGATAATATCAACCTGCTCTTAAAGGCTGTTAATATTAGCAGACTGGTCAGAGTTGGTAGGCCTGGTGGTGACCTCCTGGGACAGTAGTAGGAACTGAGACTATAGGCAGGAGGGTGCTGTCAACAGGGCAACCAGGAGAACCACAGAGAGGACTGGGGTGCTTACTCCTGGCCACCAAGCAACAGCCTGCCATGGCCATCTGGGTTAATTTTAGCAGCCATGGGGAGGTGGCAGTGGGAGTGGGTCACACTTCTGATGGCACACTGATAGGGGTTTTCACCAGCTCGATGCTGTCAACCATGTAATGCTGCACATTAGATTCGCTTCAAAAAACTCATTCTAGGTCTCAACCTTAAAGAGATTCTGAGTTAGCTGGTCTTCAGTAAGGCCTGAGGCTTTGTATGTTTTATTGGGGGTGGGGGTGGGCTTTGGATGTTTTAAATGCTCACTGGAGATGTCTAATGTGCAGCTAGGGCTGGTTGAGAACTACCAATATGGTGGAAAGGTGATAAGCTCTGGAATCAGACAGAGGTGGGGTTGAATCCTGGTCCTATTAGTGGGTGGAGAACTTCAGGCTGTAAATAACTTTTCTGAGCTTCCATTTCTCATCTGTAAAATCAGGTAAATCATATATATTTCATGGAAATGTCCTAAGGGCAGCATGTTAATAGCAATAACAATGATGTTGATTTGATAATAGCCTTCAATCCAAGAAGCTATTATCATGATCGTTGTTACTACTATCTGTATTCATACTTGGCCTTTTCCTTCTTTTCCAGGGTAGAGCACCCTATAGTAGACTTGCCATGCTTAGCCCCTGCCCCATTATGGGGGAGACCTCCTTATCCCAGTTGTAGCTACCTAAAGCCCAGCAAACTGTGGCTGCAGCAGCTAGATGGAAAACCAGTGACTCTCCTGGGGTTGACCAGATGACCGAACATTGGCATCCATAATTACACTCCTGTTCACACCTAGAATAACACACGCAGCACCTCAGCCCTCCAAGATGACACTGGCAGGTGTGTGGCTTCTGTGTGGAAAACTAAGCAGGACAGATTCTGCTCATACACAAGGGCAGCAATAAGGCCCAGCATACTTAAATGAGGTCCCAGGAATTGCACCACTTACCATGTGGCTCTGGACAAGTCCTTTCTCCTCTCTATCCCTCAATTTCTTGCTCTGTAGAATATGGGTGGCTGATCTGGATAAATGACAATTCTGTTCAGTTTGGTGCTGCCCCCCGCCCCCTCTTGGATATGCCTTGGGGGACTGACTTCATCTCCACCTTCTCTCCAATGTCAAAGGCCAGGGTTTTGAGAGATGCCCCTTTACAGCAAGAGACCTGAGAGTCTGTCCTGGCCACTGCCCACCCTGGATTGTAAGTTTCCCCATTTCTCCTCCTGCCATCCAGAACTTTAAATAGCCTCCAGCACACTATGTGGCTGCCAGAAGTTGTAATTAAATAATGTCCAGCTGTCAAAAAGCTGTTATAAATGATCTTTTTGTCTGCATCACTGTCTGGAAGCCAGGAAAGGGAAACTGGAGGGTTATAAATATGAAGGGCAGAAGTTCAGTGGGGAACCTGGGGGCAACAGCTTTTAGGGGCCTTGAAAACCACTGAAGGTTTTTTTTTTAAAATGTGTAATTAGTCCATGGAAGAGCTCCTAGCCTCGGCTCTATGAATGGCTTTGCATATGGGATGACTTGAAAAGGATTTGGGGAAACTGGTGTCCTTGTCTAGAGCTAGTCCTCCTAAAATGCAGTCACTACCCCTCTTTTAAAATCCAAACCGGAAAGTAAAAAGGGCAGGGTGAGTGCCAGCAATCCAGACAGTTCTCAGATGAACTGCCCTAACTTTCTCCCTCCTTCCCTTCCTTCTTTTCATCCTTCCTCTTTCTCTTCCAACAAATACTCTTGAATCACTATTATGTTTAGAGCTCTCTCTAAATGAGGAACATGGAGAAGAAATGCACATTTATGGAACACATAGGTAGTGTTAGATGTTGTATGTACATTACTCCACTTAATTATTATAACACACCTAGGAGGTAATTATTATAAAACTCAATATTGTAGATGAGGAAACTGAGCCTCTCTGAGATTGAACAACTTTCCAAAATCACACAGCCAGTGATTAAAGGGCTGGGGATTAGAACCCCACAAGCCTGTGTGCTCCACGGGGGCAAAGGATGCATATCTTCTGTGTATTATTTTACTAGGATGCCATGTGGTACCTGGCACAGAGAGGGCTTAAGAAATATTTATGGAAGGAGGAAAGGAAGGAGGAGGAGGAAGGAGGGAATCATCTCAGTTCTGTCAGACACCAAAGTCAGTAATCTTTCTGTCATTGCACATTGTCTCTGGAAAGTACAACAGGCAGATAGATAGATATAGATGTAGATATAGATAGATAGATAGATAGATAGATAGATATAGAGAAATGTATGAAATAGCTGGGGGAAAGGAGTTGTTAAAACATGTGCAAAAACAACGTGATTAGAAAGCAGAAGGTTGGTTTCAAGTCGTAGAGGAGGTGGAGCGAAGGCGCTATAGGTGTACGGAGGGGGGATGGATCACCTCTAGCTGTAGGAACGAAGGGGGCTTCACGGAGGAGGCAGAATTTGAGCCTTGAAGGATGAGCAGGATTTGGACACCAAGAGGTGGAGGGCGAGGAAGCCTGATCAGATTGAAGGAGTCGGGGAGAATCATAAATAATCTCCCAGGGAAAGGACTGACCAATGGTCAGGGCAACTGGTAGCCGTCTGGACTGGAACCCCAGCCTAGGCGTTATCCTGGTAGGGTCCCGGGGATTTCATCTGGCAGAGCAGTCCCCTGTCTCATGGGCGAGAGAGAGGTGCTCAGGGTACAGGGAATCCAGACTGAGTCTGTGTGTCTGCGGGAGTGAGTGTGCATGTGTGGTGTGCGTGTGCTAACGGGAGGTTGGTACTTCCTCCTGAGCCTCATTAGGTGCCAAGAGGCCCAAGTGGAAATTCGTGTTTCTGGGGTAGGACTGTCATGTACGGGTCTGTGAGGAACCTCTATCTGAGCCTGTGTCCAGGTGTGCTGGCGGGTTCTGCAGCAGCAAGAATGTGTGGTGTGGCTCCCAGGATGCTCGTATTCTGCTGGGCAGGGGACTGAGACCCTGGGCTGTCCCTAGGAACTGGGGTCAAGTGTGGTGCCAACGAGGGTGATTTGGGGGGTAGAAAGTGTAACAGAGGGGCTTGGGAGCAGGAGGGATCCAGTCAAGGATAAGGGCTCTGACCTCACTTCTTTTCATTTGTCCCTAGCAAACCTGCCATCCCCAGCGGCACAGAGCACCTGGCCCGGTGCCTGGGGGGCAGTGAAGGCTTGTCGAGGCTGTCACTGATCTGTGCCTTGCTTCTGTGAAACATCCCCTGAGAGTGGCAGGAACACAGGTCACAGGAACAAACAGCCCAATGGTTTTGGGGATCATTAAATAATTATAGCCAATGCCCATCACATTTGTGGAAAGGCTGCCTGGTGGCATCGCCAAAGGCCAAATAGAAACTCGCAGGGCTGTTGCAAGAGCCACGGCTGCCCAGAACGGGAAGGCCTGCGGTGGAAAGATTCAGGGTTAGCCTGAAAAGAGCCTTCCCCATCACAACACAAGAAAGAGCCCAGCCAAAGGCAACCATCGCTTTCTGGCGAGGGGTGACCCTTTGACCACCTCACAAACCTGACTGCTCCATTGGTAGGGAGCCCTTGAGGCTCACTTTAGAGCATGGGATGCAGACAATAATTGCCCACAGGATGCGACTCCAGAGACAGGACGGACACTGGGGATGGAGTGGGGATTCACTAGATTTAGCATACCTGCCATCAAGGCCCTGGCAGGTATCCTGCTACCTGCCTGAGTGGCCTTGGGCATGTCTCTGCACCTTGGTTTTCTATTCACAAACATTCATTCAGTAAGCACCTATTGAGCACCTACTGCATGCCAGGTACTGTGTTAGGTACAGCGGGGTAGGCAGCAGAGAAAAATAATGATCTCTGCCCTCATGGAGCTTCCAGTCTAGTGGAAGTAAACAAGTAATTGCACAAATAAGTGCATTTTACACACTGTAATGAATGCTGTGAGGGAAAGGACAGGGTGCTATGGGAGAACCCTTTAGGCTCAGGGATCAGGGAAAACCTCTTTGAGGAAGCAGCTGGGAGCAATACCTGAAGGATAAGTACAAGTTATCTGAGTCATCTTGGAGGAAGAGCTTGTGCAAAGGGCCTGAGGAAGAGAACAGAGTAATATATATTAGGAACTGAAGTTAAGCCTGTGTGGCCAGAATGCAGGAGCAAGGGGCCAATGAAGTGACATGAGGCTGGAGGTGGGGGGCAGGAGAGGGGCTGATCATGTGGCAGCCCATTGGCCACAAGGAGGATTTGGGACTTTACCCCATGACTGTTGGGAGGCCATTGCTCCATTTTGTTTTTTTGGCGGTACGCGGGCCTCTCACTGTTGTGGCCTCTCCCGCTGCGGAGCACAGGCTCCGGACGCGCAGGCTCAGCGGCCATGGCTCACGGGCCCAGCCGCTCCGCGGCATGTGGGATCTTCCCGGACCAGGGCACGAACCTGTGTCCCCTGCATCAGTAGGCGGACTCTCAACCACTGCGCCACCAGGGAAGCCCCATTGCTCCATTTTTTACAGGAGTGTGATCATTGGATTCACATGCTAAAAGTAAAGTAAATAATAAGAGATGGAAAAATGATGACAGAAACCACAAAAATACTTGGAGGTTAAAAAAAGATTTGACAAGTATTTTCACGTTACAGAATCTATCTCATGGAAGTAATCTGCTAGCAGAAAAAAAGAATTATGTACCAAATTATTCTTTATAGTTAAAAAAACCCAACACCACTGTGGCTGTCGTACAAAGAGAATAAACACTAATAAGTCATGCTTGCTTCAGAATCGAATGAGAGAGGGATGTGAAAGGGCTCTGTAGGCAGTAAGGTGTGGTACATGTTTGGGAGGGACCTGAAAGTCTCCCATTGGCCCACTCTCCATCCACTCCCAACAGTGCCTAAAATGCTGGTTATCCCAGGAACCTAAAGCTTTATGCCTATTAAAAGGGAAATCTCCCAGGGAGGTTCATACTTTGAGCGAAGCTAGACAAAGGCAGGGTCTCAGCCCCAAAGGGACCAGAAGAAATGCTTCTCAACCCTAGCTGCAATTTAGAGGTACCTGGTATGGTAGCCACCTTCCCAAATGGCCCCCAAAGAGGCTTATGTCCTGGTACACAAGCCCCTATGTAGCCCCTCCCAAAACTTCAGTGTAACCAAGATGTTGTGGAAATGATGGAGTGTGATTTCCAGTGCTCGGACATAAAAGACATTGTGGCTTCTGTCTTGCTCTCCCTTTCATGGCTCTGAGGGAAGCTAGCTGCCATGCTGTGAGGACACTCAAGCAGCCCCATGGAGGGATCCATGTGGCAAGTAACTAAGGCCTCCTGCCGACAGCCATGTGGAAAAAGCATCTTGGAAACAGGTCCTCCCAACTAATGTCTGGACTGCAACTTCATGAAAGCCCCTGAGGCAGAACTACCCAGCTAAGCCTTCCTAGATTCCTGACCCACAGCAAGTGTGAAACAATACATGTCTGTTGTTTTAAGTCATTACGTTTTGGTGTGATTTGTTGCATAGCATAAGTTAACTACTGTTACTAGGGAGTTTTAAAAAACATTGATGCTCAAGTCCCATCCCCAGAGATTCTGATTCATTTGGTCTGGGGTAAAGTCCAAGCACTGGTACGTCTAAAAGCCCTCAGATGACTCCAATGTGCAGCCAAGATGGAGAGCCACTGGACTAGAGTATCACATAGGACAACAAGCAGGGCTTAAGTATGGGGTATTGCCTCAATTTCAAGAGCTAGAATTCGGTTTAAGCCGAGGGTTCTATCCTGGGAGAAGGTGAAAGCCCAGTTTGAGGATCAGAGCCCGTAGTCACAATAGGCTGATTGTTTATCTTAGTGTCCACAGCTTCTGACCATGGGATCCCTAAATTTCCCTAAGGACACAAGCCTACAGGAGGAAATCAAGACGCCTCAGTTGAAAGGAAAAGAGAAGTCTAGAGCCAAGCAGGTAAATGCTCTTTCAACAGACATTATCTTTGTCTCATGAACCCTCCATTTGAATGAAGATGTGCAGGAAGCCCGGTTATCCACTGATGAATAGCCCTTCTACATCCTCCTATCCGCCATTATATCTTCTGTCCAGACCACGTTCCTGCCTCTGAATGTGCTCTTTGAAACTTGGGAGCAGTGATGATGACTGACTCTGAAAACCTTTGTGTGTCCTCGAATTTCCATGGCTAATGGGATACTGTTCCCATCTCTGAACAATAACTCAAGAGACCTAACTGTCTCTATGCTCTCTCTCATGCTATCTCCCTGATGAAACCTGCCATAAAATAATTAAAAGGATTGTAAAGGGAGTCTCAGCAGACGAAAGATACTGGTGGTATAGTCAGATGCTGTGAGCTCAGTGCTGTATGTTGCGGTGAGTTGGCTGGTCGCTCTGACTCTCCTATGAATGGGCACTGGTACCACCCTGCATCTGTCTGTGATGGCAGAAGCATTGATAGGCACTGAGCATCTGTAATGTGCTAGGTGTAGGAGATACAGAATTTAGCAAGACTCGACTCTCTTCTTGTCCTCAAGGAGCTTTTAGCTTAAACAAATAAGGAAACAGATGATACAGTGTGATGAGTGCTTCCCTGGGGGCCTGTGAGAGCACAGAAGAGACGCCGCACTTGGCCTATGAAATCTTTGGAGAGGTGACATCTGAGGTGTTCTGTTGCCTGGGCAAAATGGAGGGAAGTCGATACAAGAGAAGCAGGTACAATGCACAGGTACAGGAGCTTGAGGCATTTCAGGGAACTGTAAGCAGCTCCTTGTGGGTCTAGCTATTTTCCTGGGACCTATGGCTCACAGGGGTGGCCCAGGTGAGCACCTTTAAATGGAGCACCACCTTTAAATGGAGCACCAGGCTGTATACAAAAGGGACACAGTGGGCAGAATTCACCACCAGGCAAATACATCCCTGACCCAACCCTGCTCCATACACAGATCCTACTCTTTCTTTTCACGGACCATGGATGACCCTCCCCTTCAGTGCCCCAGCCTCATGTTTGCTCCAGCCCCCGTCTCCAGAACCATGACTCTGAGTTGTTTTCTCCTCTGCTGCCCGACCCACTGAAACCCTGGCTCCTGGCTGTTCTCTTCCTCCTGTTTCCTGCCTACATGCTGTTAAAACTGGCCTGCATGTGATCACCCTTTCTGACACTCAGACGGGTCTCAGGGCCTTCTCTTATGAACTGCATACACAGGGAGCCTTAGCATCTACAAGTGTTTTATAGGACCAGGAGCTGCACAGAGAAGGTCCAGGGGAGTAAGGAACCCAAATGCCCGAGGGGATTCCGAGAGGCAAATCTGGAAGGGGCACAGGTATGAAGAGTAGGGCACCTGGGGTTCAGAATGGGGAAAATGTGATGCGGGCATTAGCACAAAATCCTGGGTAAGGAGGTAAGGGGCTCCTGGATATTCCCTACTTCCCGTCAATGACCCTAGAACAAGAGTCACAGTGCAGATGCCTTCTGTAGATGAAGGGCCAGGAAGATGGTGTGAGTAAGTCAAGGGGTCAGTGAAACAATGGAGGATGCAGGGCCACAGCAAAGGGGAGCCCGTGGTCCTTCCAGTGAGGGATGCTGCTGCTTCACTCCAGCCAAGTGTTGCCACGTGGGAATGTGGTGATGCAAGAATAACCAGACATTGGAACTTCTCAAGACAAGCCCCACATCTGGATTTTAATGGAAAAGAGTTGGCAGTTCAAATAAAAACAAACAAAAAAGCTATACATAGAAAAAAAGACAGCATGGTTTTTGAATTTCACCGACTTTCCACAAAAAGGTGAACAGAGTGATAAAGGCCAACGTCACCGCCCTCGCCAAACCACAGAGAACTAGTGATAAGGTATCCCCTGAACCCTAAAACACAAGTGGGTAGGGGCAAATCACCAAGCCCTGCATGGTCCCAGCATCTGTACGGAAGGAAGCAGAGGGGAGCAGTGAGGTATCTGATGGACCAGAGAAAAGAGCAATCCCCACAGAGCCAATGGATACTCAGTGGGAAGCACGGGGTGGGCGGGGAGAAATTTGTAAAGACCAGTTGAAACTGGGAATTGCTCTGTCCAATCCACTAGTGGGTGAGTGCAAGGGGTCTGTGCAAGGTCTGAAAGGATGACGCAGTTCAGATAGTATGAATACTCAAAGCTGACCAGCCAGGAGTCTACACGCTGATGAGAAAGTGCTGGGTGTGGGATCAAAATTGAGTACAATAGGGATAATAGAATCAAAAAAGAAAGAAGATCCATGTGAAAATAGGTAGAGGAAGAGAGTGAGGAAATCTCAGAAGGCGAGCTGCCATATTTTTAAATACTACACAAAAACAAAGGGGGAACTTTTGTAAAGTTCAGAAGCTACCCTGAACCAGGACTCTCACAAAGATCAGGGAGGTTGGGTTCACATAAAAATAAACCTCATAAAAATATGGAGGACAAAACCCATACAAAGTTATTAAAACAATAAATGCTGGAGAGGGTGTGGAGAAAAGGGAACCGTCTTGCACTGTTGATGGGAATGTAAATTGATACAGCCACTACGGAGAACAGTATGGAGGTTCCTTAAAAAACTGAAAATAGAGCTACCATATGACCCAGCAATCCCACTACTGGGCATATACCCTGAGAAAACCATAGTTCAGCAAGAGTCACGTACCACAATGTTCATTGCAGCACTATTTACAATAGCCAGGACATGGAAGCAACCTAAGTGTCCATCGACAGATGAATGGATAAAGAAGATGTGGCACATATATACAATGGAAAATTACTCGGCCATAAAAAGAAACGAAATTGAGTTATTTGTAGTGAGGTGGATGGACCTAGAGTCTGTCATACAGAATGAAGTAAGTCAGAAAGAGAAAGACAAATACCGTATGCTAACACATGTGCATGGAATCTAAAAAAAAAGGTTCTGAAGAACCTAGGGGCAGGACAGGAATAAAGATGCAGATGTAGAGAATGGACTTGAGGACACAAGGAGGGGGAAGGGTAAGCTGGGACGAAGTGAGAGAGTGGCATGGACATATATACACTACCAAATGTAAAATAGACAGCTAGTGGGAAGCAGCCGCATAGCACAGGGAGATCAGCTCCGTGCTTTGTGACCACCTAGAGGGGTGGGATAGAGAGGGTGGGAGGGAGGGAGACGCAAGAGGGAAGAGATATGGGAACATATGTATATGTGTATCTGATTCACTTTGCCATAAGGCAGAAACTAACACACCATTGTAAAGCAATTATACTCCAATAAAGATGTTAAAAAACACAAACCACAAACCTGACAACCACAAAAAAAAAGAACAAAGAGAATAAGGTACAGAATAATTTCTTTAAGACAGTGAAAGAATGCCAGAAAGATGCATCCACAAAACAAATAAAAACTATGCCTACTATTTCAAAATGAGCTAAAAGATACTAAAAAAATGACAACATGATCAACAAAATTGAGAATGGCAATAATAAAAAAATCCTCAGAGATTATATGAAAAATCGCAGGAAGGAATTAAAAGCAAAGAAAACAGTCATTTCAGAAATGAAGATCAAAACTAGAAGGAACACAAGAATAAATAAATATAATAAATAATGTCTTAAGAATAACAGAAGGCAAAAGGGAAGAAATTTTGAAGAATTGAAAGGAAGTAAACAAAAGAGATAAAAGGAGTTTGAAAGAAAATTAAAATATTGAACAAAGGCATGGGATATCCTGTATGTAGCAATAAAGGTCCTTGAAAAAAAACAGCCAAAGAACAGAACAAATACTAGAAAATATAATTGAAGAAAATTTTCTAGGAATAATAACAATACTACTACCACCAATGAAAGATCTGAACTTACATATTGAAAGAACACATGTACAGACTGTACCTGAAAAATTGAGCAAATATGACTAATATAGCAAGACATATTCTGGTAAAATTACTATGCTTGAAGAAGCAAGGAATTTTTTTCACAAGAAGAAACCTATTTAGGCATCTAGCCAAAAAAGAGGAACTAGCTTATAATAAGGAAAAGAAAAATTAGGTTATCATTAGACTTTCTGACAACAATGTTCTATGCTAGAAGGAAATGAAGTAACATTTTTAAGATACTGAAGGAAAGAAAATATAACTTGAGAGGCTTATATCCAGAAAAACTGACTTTCATGAAGCAGCCGCACAGCACAGGGATATCAGCTCGGTGCTTTGTGGCCGCCTGGAGGGGTGGGATAGGGAGGGTGGGAGGGAGGGAGACGCAAGAGGGAAGAGATATGGGAACATATGTATATGTATAGCTGATTCACTTTGTTATAAAGCAGAAACTAACACACCATTGTAAAGCAATTATACACCAATAAAGATGTTAAAAAAAAAAGAGAACTATTATCAATATGCAATAACTTAAGGAATATTATCCCTATGAGCTTTTCTTGAGGGATTTACTAGATAACAAGCTTCAGATAAGCAAAATAACCAAAAAGGCATTTATATTAAGGATTGGTGGTGAGCATTAAATGCATAGCTACTTATAAAATGAAGAATGAATGGGGGTTAAAGGGAGAGAGTACAGTATGCAATGGCTTTGTGATCTGAAAATATCAATATAGCACAACTACAACAATTCAGGGGACAATGAGGGGGACATATGCAGATTTTTTTCTAATTATCTTCAGTAATCATATTTGCAATAATAGTATTTGTACTATTTTTCTGAGACTGTTGAGCGGGTAATATAAAATAAAGCAAGTAAATAATCATGGGAAATTCCAATCTGATTAGCTCCCATATCTTCAAGAAACTAGGACACTCAGTTTGGAAGAAAGCAGACATAAATGTAACAGGGAAGAGATTAGGTAAAATCCGTATTTCTGTATTTGAATGGAAATACAGTATCTGTACAGTATATATATTTTCTAGCTTTGTCCACTGAAAAGACCTAGAAATAATGACAAACCCAGTAGCAGTGAGCACCCCTAGTACACAGACTGTGGTCTTGAAAGACCATTTCCCACTAGAAGAAATCAGGGCCTCCTGAGAAATGGCAGATTTCAGATCTGAGGCTGGAAGTGTCCAAGATAAGTCTGGAATATTTTCTCATACTAGATGGCAAAGAGGTTATCAACGATCACTAGAATCACATTAAAGGATGCAGGAGCCACAACTTACAGATCTCTCACTCCCAAAGATGAGTCCATTTAACTTCAATAAGGGTAATAATTGAAATGAATTAAACCCATCACATATATTTAAACACTTGTGTTTATTTTACATAGTTATATATTTATAAATATATAAGCATAAAGTATATATCTTATAAATAAATGTATATAATTGGCTGGCTTGGGAAGATGATAGGGAACTTTATCTTGAAATCTGATAAAGAAAGAGGATGGATCAAGCATTCATCCTGCCTTTACTATGTGAACTATCTCTTTAATTGAAGTATCTCTTTAGAGCATATTCCAGTTAATAAATGGAAAAGAAATGATTGCATTGGAGTATCACCGTTTATATCCTCTAACGAATGATTGAATCTAGGCAATGAGCACCAATGGCTGCTAGCATCATAAAAGGAAAACAGGACATTAGTTGCCTTCTGATGGACCACTTGTTATCTGGCCAAAGGCGTGAAGCTTGTGTATAATCAGTCCTCCAGATCCAGCTGCCAATTTATAGGAAATACAGGGCACATGAGTGAGAAGTCAGCAAAACTCAGACAGCAGGAAATTCAGATCAGATGGTACAGATTCTTAAACAGATAAATTATTAGAAAAAGAAAGGGATGAAGGGCAACCTGCAGTGCTTTAAAATACCTGCCAACTTTTTAAAGCTATAGTCGCTAGAGATGCACACTTGAGTGATCAAGCCATAAAGAAAACACAAAGAACTGTGCACTGTAAACATCAGAATATAATTATTGAAACTTTGGGGAGGAGGGCAGAGGCTGTAACTGGAAAGGGGCACATGGAAGGGGCTTCTGGGGACATTGGCAAACTTTATTTCTTGACGTGGGCAGTGGTTATGTAGGTCTTACAATAATATTATAATAATAATTTCTTCAATCTATACATTTATTTTGTGTGGTTTTCTGTATTTTATTTATTTTAAAATAAAAAATTTTTTAAAAACCCACATGTATATGTAGGCTAAAGATAACACATCTACCAGGCAACCTTGGTCATTAAGACTTCCAAGTTCAATTCTGCCTTGGAGGACAGGGTATTGGCTATAACATGACTTCTTTTTTTAAAAAATTTATTTATTTTTATTTTTGGCTGCGTTGGGTATTTGCTGCTGTACGGGGGCTTTCTCTGGTCGTGGAGCACAGGCTCTAGGTGCGCTGGTTTCAGTAGTTGTGGCACACGGGCTCAGTAGTTGTGGCTCGCGAGCTCTAGAGCACAGGCTCAGTAGTGGCGCACGGGCTTAGTCGCTCCGCGGCATGTGGGATCTTCCCGGGCCAGGGCTCAAACCCATGTCCCCAGCATTGGCAGGCAGATTCTTAACCACTGCACCACCAGGGAAGCCCCTATAACATGGACTTCTAACTGCATGTTCTCTCTGGCTTTTAGACATCTAAAGTAGAGTATCTAATGAACACATAGAGGTCATGAGAGTAAGCTACAGGCTTTTTTTAGGAGCCAAGGATGAGCTGAGTAATAAACTACGACTTGGCCCAGAGTACGGGGCTCCCTGCATTTGACATTTCTACTTTATTCTAACCAGAAGCTCTCTGGGGTCACACAGAGAGGAGTCCCAGAAAACGTCATGAGAAATGTCTATTTACAATGGTGGCTCAATATTGTTAGCTGAATTCTACTGTAACAACGTCCAACGTGCAAAATTTCAGGTTAATTGTGATATTTCCATCACGACATACATTTCCATCACAATTAGATTCTACCTTTGGAGGAAGCGTTTGGCTTCAAGGTTCCCTTAAATAGCAACTTGCAGGACAAAGGTAAGCATTTGTTTACAGAATTGTAACTGCTTCACAGAGTGGAGAGAGGTGTGGGCTGTTCATTGATTGTGCCAGCCAGTGGGCAAACCAGGCAAAGTTATACCACGGGGGTTCCTGGCCGAGAGGGCCGTTATGTGCATAAAAATGCAAAGAATTGGGGAATGTCATTCATTTCCTACTCCTCAGGCCAAACTCCCAACTTTTCTTCTTCATAAGCTTGGATCTTCACATAATAAGACATTTCTATGCTAAGAAAAACCAGTGAGTTCAGGATTTCTGAATCATTTTGGTGAGCATATTGGGCTACCCATTTAGCTAAGTAGTTAATAGTCAAATTAGTTATAAAGGCTGTTTTTGCTATCCTGGGGCTCTGTAGGTCTCTGTTCCCTTCCTATGTTTGGAGACTTCTTTGTGGTATAAATTTTGGTGAGAAGATGGGATTATCTTTCACTGTGAAAGCCGAAAAGGCCAATTACAGTTGTCCTCTGTCTCTGCGGTGTTCAACCAACACCCAAGGATTCAACCAACTGCAGATGGAAAATATTTGGAAAAAAGATTCCAGAAATTTCCAAAAAGCAAAACTTGAATTTGCTGAGTGCAGGCAACTATTTACATAACATTTACATTATATTCATCGCTATTTACATAGCGTGTACATTGTACTAGGTATTATAAGTAATCTAGAGATTGAAACCAAGCAGATCTGTGTAGACGCCTTCCAGGTGACAAGACCCCTAGTGTGTCCCCTGTTTACTGGTGATTAGAAAAAAACTGTGGGAATATACTGTGGCCTCCTAGGCCCTCTGTGAGTAGAGAGAGAAAGCAACGAACCTTAGTGACTGTGAATGGAAAAGTAAGGAATGCAGAGACGAAGATAGGGCAGTCAGGCAGAGAAATAGCTATAACTTGAACAATAAATCAGCCCCCAAGGACTCCCAGTTCTGTCTCAAAGATAAAGATAAAGACTAATGCACATTCCTCAGTTGTTTTGCAGAAACCAGACCCCAGCCAGATGGAGAGCAGTGACTGTGAACACATAGACGGCAGATGGGTTGGAACCTGAAGATTGTAATGTTAACCCCCGCGGCCTCCCCTGGTTACCCCACCACCCACCAATCAAAAGACGGCACAAGCTGATCACATTCCTCACAACCGTCTCCCTTGCCTTGCCTTTAAATCCCCTTCCCTGAAAGCCACCGGGGAGCTTGGGTCTTTTGAGCATTAAACGCCCATACTCCTTGCTTGGTACCTTGCAAGAAATGCTATACTTTCCATCACCACAACCCAGTGTCAGTAGATTGGCTTTGCTGTGCATCATATGAGCAGACCCAAGTTTGGTTCAGTATCAAGATGATATAAAGTAAACAGGAGGATGCGTGTAGGTTATAGTGCTGTACCGTTTTATCTAAGGGACCTGGGTTTCCAGAAGATTTTGGTATCTTCAGGGGTCCTGGAACCAGTCTCCCATGGATACAGAGGGGTAACTGTACTCATTCTCAGTCTCATTTGTGGCTAGAGAGCAAGCATATAACCCGACTCAACTGATCAGAAATATTCACTCCAGACTTTGTGGCCTAGAAACAATGATGGTGGAGAATTCTTGACAGTAGTGGAGAGAGGCAGTGGCATCTTGTTTCTAGGGATGGCTCTGACACAATCAATAGTGTGAACTTCAGTCTCCTGTGGGTCAATGGTGGCAGAAGCAGGGTCTTCACTGGTCTAGTTCTATACTGCACAGCCTACCTATGTTCCTGCTTATCTTTTTAAAAAAATTTTTTTTAAAGATTTATTTATTATGTATTTATTTATTTTTGGCTCCATACTCATCAATGCTTTACGTGCGTGGGGTTTGGGGCATGTTGAAAGCCAGGAGCAGCTGAGTTTCAGGAATAGGTTGTAGGGAGTCAGAGAGAGGAGCTATGAGAAAAATCAGGTGCCTAATAGAGCCGGAGGAGCACAGATGCCATGAAGGTCTCCATACATCTGTGAACACCTTCAAGAGGAGATGCTACAGAATAGCGAATAAGGTCTCCTAAGACCTTGGCTGGCCTCTGGATCCACTTAGGAGCAGTGGAGGAAGCACTGTCTCCTGCCTGGGAGGCAAGGACAAGGCAGAACTTCAGAGATGGGAGTGTGGATGAGAGTCAAAGGTAAGAACTGGTGAAGGCAAATGAGGCATCACACAATTGGAAAAAGGAGATACAGAGCAGGGCAGCTGAATTCTGGCAGGCTTCAGTCCTTTTATTTTTAATCAGGTATTTTCAGGTAAAATTTCTATACCATAATATTCACCACTTGTAAATGAACAAGTCAGTGATTTTTGAGTTGTGCAACCATCATCATAATCCAGCTTTAGATAATTTCTATCACCTCAGAAACTTCTCTTGTGTCCATTGGCGGTCAATCCACATTCCCGTTCCCAGCCCAAGGCAAACACTGGTCTACTTCACATCTCTAGAAATTTGCCTTTTCTAGAAATGCCATACAATTGGATCTGGCTTCTTTTACTTAGCATGATGTTTCTGAGGTTCTTCCATGATATAGTGTGTATCAACAGTTTGCTTTCTTATTGCTGGATAGTAGTCCATTGCATGTAAATATCACATTTTGTTTATCCATTCCACAGTTAGTGGACAATTTGATTGTTTTCACATTTTGGCTGTTATGAGTACTGCTGCTATAAATATCTGCATACAAGTCTTTGTGTGGACGTATGTTTTCATTTCTCTTGGGTAGATACCTAGGAATTGCTAGGTCACATGACAATTTTGTTCACCTTTTGGGGACTTGCCAAACTGTTTTCTAAAGTGGCTGCACCACTTTACGTTCCCACCAGGAGTGAATGAAGGTTCCAGTTTTTTCACATACTCACCCACACCAAGTATTGTCAGTCCTTTTGATTAAAGCCATTTTAGTAGGAATGTAGTAGTATCTCACTGTGGTTTCAATTTGCATTTCCCTAATGACTAGTGACATGGAGTATCTTTTCATGTGCTTATTAATCACTTATGTAGTTTCTTTGGTGAAATGCATATTCAAATCTTTCGCTCATTTAAAAAAAATGGGCTGTTCGTCTTCTTATAATTGGGTTGTAAGAGTTCTTTACGTATTCTGGATGTAAGTCCTTATATTTTTTTACAATATTCTTTTTTTTTTTTTTTTTTTTTTTTTTTTTTGGGGTCGGGGGCCCCTC